>NC_132934.1:119937785-120242428 GCF_034638445.1 Ciconia boyciana | reverse complement strand
TACGATGCAGAGCCTCCAGGCCCAAGGAGTGGCCTGGCACGGGCAGCTGGGCCCTTTCATGACCTTGTTAATCTCTTTTAATGTGGAGGTTTCAGGAGCTCTTTCTTTAACAACCCAGCACTTTCCTGTGGCTTCAAATGGGCAGAGTCATCGTACTTTGCTGTGCATTCAGACCTAAGCTTCAGTACTCTATCAAATCATTAAAATGCTAAGAAACATGGGCTTTTTCTTTTTATACTCCATGGACAATAGAAAATGCTTTCAAGCAGGATTTCAGCAGCCTTCTTGCTTTGACATTGAAAACATTCTTGCGCAGAGCAACAATCACGCAGAAATTGCTGTAATAAACTGTTCCATTTATAGAAATGTAAACAATATTTATGTGCTATTGGTTGTACTTTGGACAAAATCAATGTGTGGGCTTGTGTTTAAAAAAAAGTAACAGTGGATGAAGAACATGACACAGAGAAAGAACAAGCTGTTGACTAAAACTTTGCCTGTCGCAATGGCCTCAATAAACCCATGTACTAATACTAATTTTAAATGAACGTGTGTTTGAGACTCCAGAAGAGCTCCTGATTTTTGGCAATTTCTAATCACCTTTTTACGTTCTGAGAGTGATTTTGTTAAACTATCTTATGCTGATCACCTCAAAACCAGTGACTTTAAAAAATAGTCCTTATCCACCACTTTTCTCCATGAAGTGATTAAGTTACAGCCTGTTTTTATCCTGGGTCAGTGTCCGACAGCTGCCTATGCCTAATAGTTGATCAGAATAAAACTGTTAATTTTTTGCAAAGTTTACCGTGTCTTATGATAGATTTATCAGTTAAAGAGCTCTTTATTTTTCTCCCCTCTTTTTCTACCTGTCACATTTTTATTCGATTCTTCTGTTTCCTTCCTGGTTTCATTCTCCTGGTTTGTGGGGACAGTGAGCTGTAGAAAGAAATGCTCCCTTCAGTGGAAAATCAGAGGTTTACTTTTTGGACACACATTTTCATTGTCATCTTAATGAAGTGGTTGATCTCTTAACAAATCTATGATAGAGGAAAGTCCAAATGATTGTGAGTATAGTTACTGGAGGACATAATTAAGCTTGAGGTTTAATTTCCAGTTGTAGCCCCCTTTCCCCATCTGTTCCTAGCTCTGCCCATCTATTTTCTTGAGAAAAATGCTTAGTGCTGGTCTCTCTTGGCAAAAGGGAAATTCTGCTCTGCGAAGTTTGAGCAGAGCAGACACAGCTTATCCTTTCTGTTGTGTTGAAGAGGGCTTGATGAGAAATTTTATGTGCGGGTATCACTTAGAAACCTTAGGCAGAAATGTCACTCTCAGGTTATCTTGTGGAGATCATCAAACGTGTGGTCCAGCTGGAAGAAGATCTATTCAGAAACTTAAAAGTTTTGAGTGTGTAAATGTGGCAAGTTCTTTGCTGTTTCTCGGGGCTGCGTGTGTCCTGTTGACTCACACTATACAGAAGAAATTACAGCACGAGGTAAAATGCTGAGTAGGTCCTTGCATTCGGTGGGTTATAATAGAGGATGATGCAATGATCTGCCCAAAGGAGCTGGGGTCAGAGCCAGGGAGGAGGCAGCTCCTGTGGTGTTGTGGTTGCCAGAGCGGATATTTAAGAAAAAGCTTGTGGTTTGGTCAAAGTGGGGTGCAAAGAAACAACCTGTTCCTTAGTATTTCCTGAAGAGCCTAAAGAAGTAGCTGAACTGGAAGAAGGGATTGCTCATCCTATGGATGAAAGCAGAAAGTCACAGCATGAAACTCAGACCCAAAGCTACCAGGAGGAAGTAGAGCTCTGACTGGAGGTGTGGCAAGTTATGAAGAAATGAGAGAAAACTTAGTAGAAGGAAATTTGTGCATTAAGTTAATTGCCTTATGAGCAAGTGCTTGAAGAGGCAAGTCACTGAAATAAAGTATCTTTGTATATGTAGAGGAGGAGTAATGGCCCTGCCACAGTCCCACCTAGCCCACAATGGCAGCTGTAACCATCCACGTTCAATGACCTAAAGACCAAGCCTGCGTTAGGGAGAGACAAGTGGAAACCCATGGGTGTCTGTGTTCTTTAGGAAATATGCTTTTCTGTGTGGGTAATTACCCCATCCAGCTTTTCAGCAGTCCCTTTCAAGTTAAGATCTCATCTTCAGAAAAAGCTTGACTTCATCTCTAACATTTCTGTATATCTAAAGTCATGAAGGGCTTGTAGTGAGAAATCTCTCTAAGGCCACCTGTGCACCAGCTAATTTTGCAGTGATTTTGGGGAGGGAAAAGTCAGGTCTTTCAGTTCTTCACAGTGATCCCAATCTGTTCTGTCCAGGCCACCTTTTTAGATCAAATTGACATGGTCTTTCAGGAGAAGAGTCAGAGAGACCAGGAGAGATTAGCATTGAAAATCCAAAGGTGGTTGATCAAGCAAGGCTGATATTAGTAGTCCCAGCCGGTTTGAGAGCAGGGAGTCCACCCAAAGATCCTTGTCCCTACAACACCTGATAGAGGACCTGCTCTGAGCCTGCTTATAAACCATAACCTTTAGGATCACACATTTGAAATGAGGGAGAGAGAGGAAGGAGACACCTCTTACCAGGTGTGGAGGGAAGAGCTCTGTGCATGCATTAGAAAAGGCAGCAAAGCCCTGTGGGCAGGTGAGTACCAAACTGCAGGGCCAGTGATAGTTGTGACATGGTCTCCTGATCTCAGTGGGTCAAGTGTGAGATGTTGAGCCCATTTCTTGTGACTGGAAGCCTTACGGGATATGGTCGTGGTTGCTTTCAGCACATCTTGCTTACCCAGAGGATGGTACAATCATATCATTGTTCATGGGCCTGAAGAGAACAGTTAGTCTTGTAACATGACAGGACAAGGTAAAGAGGCAGGACCAACTTCATGTTTGAAATTATTGGGTAACAACTGTAAAAGGTTAGCCATCACTCCAGATCATAAGTCTGTAAAGACAGCTTGTTACAGAGTGGCTAAGTACTTTGGAATACAGCCCATAGCAACTGTTGTTGAATTTGCACACTTACTTACCACCTCAGCAAGTTGAATCTTTCAGGTTTCTGAGGGCTGGCAAAGGTGTAGAAACAGGATTTTCTCATTTGTCTTGCAGTGGATTCTTTTTGTGTTCTGGAAGTAAAACAATTATTTGTTATCCCACCTGGCATGCTTGATGCATGAAAGCCTTCAGAATGATGGATACAAATGTGGACAGTCAATTATAACTGCTGTCAAACTAGGGAGACAATAAGGTGCTGTCCTGATTTTCTGAGAACCTAATGAAAATACGGTTTGTCGATCTGAATTTATTTCATTTTAGATGACATAAGCTTAAAAATTACCGTGTTTCTGGTTGTTAACAATGGTATTAGCAAAAATTATCCAGATTTCTGCCTGAAATGCTGATTTGGCATGGTGGCCGCCTTTTCCAGCAAGGGGCTTGGGTTCCCAGGTTGGATTAGGCCTCAAAGATCAATGAGTTTTGCAGTCTCGTCTCCAGGTCTCTCACCTGCAGGTTAGGATAGGAGCCTCCAGACAGAGCTGAGGGGTTGGTGCAGACAGGAACATGCTTGCAGACTTTGGGGGCTTCAGGTGCTAATGCCCAAAGGGAGAACATGACATGAGACCGGATCAGGACCTGCTGGGTCTGTGTTTCATGGACTGACACTCCCCATCTCATGGTTGGCCCTGGGTGGTGGGTTCACAAGCATCACGGAGAGTGGCTAACCAGCCTTCCCACAAAGCCTTTGCAAGAGATATCCACAAGTAGGAAACAGCCAGGCTTGGACACTGCTGAGATGCTTTTGGGCACTGGTGGTAAAACAGGGCGTGAGTACTGCTTTCACAGCCTGTACTGGGAGAGGAGGCTGTTACAGCCTTTGCTCTGACCTGCCACATAACATGTGCCATTAAACTTCACCCTGACTAAGGTCTGGAGACTGTAAATGTTTTCCCTAAATACGATCTTTTTTCCCTACTTCTTCCTGCCGAGCTGTTTGAGCAACCTGCCGCTGTTTGTCAGCAGGCTCTAATGTACGCCACTGTAGAAAAGAAGGCAACATGCCGCCAAGGTAAAGGAGATCTTTCTTTATTAAATGTTTTAGCATGCAGCTCCCTCTCCCTTGGGTGCTGACATGAGAGGAGGGCATGGACAAAGAGCTGAAAGCAAGCCAGAGCCACGGCAGCGGGTATCGGGTGACCGCCCTGTTGGTGCTTGCTGTGTTGGAGGCATCGGCTGCTGTGGAAGCGCTGACTCTTTGTGAGTGAACTCCGTGAAAATGTAATAGTGGGTACTGTACGCTAACTTAAAACCTAATGTGTTATTCCTGGCTTTTACATACCTGGTTACCCATGGATAAAGCTATATGATATTTATTATAGCAGGGCAGGACTGCTTTGTAATCTGAATATGCTGCATTTACACCAGTGACTTGAACAAAGTGTTTCTTCATTTCTCTAGCTATTAATGGTTTTCTCATAAGAAACCATGAAGTCAGTTTTGTTGTGTTTGTCAGCTGGGTTTTGACTGCGTGTATTTTGTTCCACAAAGGGGTTATTCAAAACCTCCCCTTCAGTCTTAATTAATTGCAGACCGGGTGGAAGGCGAGCCTGGTGGGGCTGGAGAGGTTCCCGTCTGGTTTCCATTTCGCCCGCAGGCCGTGTGTGGAAGCATGGCTGGCTCCTGGCGCTGGGACCTCAGCTGCTTGGGGCAAGCGACCAAGGGGCAAGCGACGGTATTGGCAGGCATTACTTATTTATTGATAGGCCACCAGCCTGCAGCCCAGGGTGCTCATCGGGGGCACCTTCAGGCAGAAAGTAGGTTTGTGCTGGCAAACGAGGATGAAAACCCCAAACAACCCCACCACCTCCAACCCTATCTCCTTCGGTTAAAGGCCTGTGTGACTCTTTTGGAGACAAACTCCCTATTCACAGCACTTAAATCTTGTGACGTGTAGTTGTGCTTTCTTTCAGCTCTCGGTCTGTTCCAGAATTTCTTCTCTGCCATCTCCCAGTGCCAAGGTCTCCTACCAGGGAACCGCTTAAAGCAAGGGGTTTCACAGTGGTCCCACCACGTTCAAAAGCCACCGTGTATTTTACCACAACTGCAAAAGTCAGATGTGAAACAGTAATACTCCCTGTGAAATAAAACCTGTCCTTAATAAATGTATGTAGTGCGTGAGTACCCTGGCTGGCTTAAACTCTTCAGAGCCACTACCTATCCTTTTAATTTATGCATTTCATCCTGCTGTACATATACACAAAGCCTGGAGAATACTTCTGTTTCCCCAGGAGAATATTTTTTATTGAGTTTGGCTGTGCAGAGCTCTCTTTTGCAGATGAGTTATGAAAAGCAGGAGTCTCCTCCAAACATTGCACAATGGCATGTTGAGATAAAAGGTGGGCCCACCGTCACGTTGCCCTCCAGGAAACTGCATCTCATTGCAAAACATCAAAATTTAAAAGGTACTACAGAAATAAGCCCCTTCCAAAGAAGAGTTTTATGGAAATACCATCTCCCTCGGGTAGAAAGGGGGGGTCTCTCTGAATGAAGTTTGAGGCTCGCAATCTGCCTGCTGGGTAGTACCTGTGGGGAGAGCGGGGTACAGGGAGCCACACGCTGCAAAACGAGGTGAGAAATCCTGCTCCCACCACGCATGGCGCCTCATGGTTACACGAGGGCTCGTGCTGCATTGGGTGTCAGGGTGAGAAATGAGGGCAAACATGCTCTCTGCTTCAAGCAGCTTTCAGTATAGAAAGTAAAAGTCAGACATAAAAATGCCTCAGGAAATGCCAAGGATGGTCCTAGCATAGCACATAACAACAACAATTTGTTATGTGGCATTTTAGTGTCTTCTGCACAGACAGACAGGAGGATTTCTGAGCTTTGCAGGAAAAGTGGATGCTGTAAGAAGGATGAAACTACAAAAAGGACTACACATTATCACAGCAGGCAAGCGGACAGCAGAGGCAGAGCGCAGAACTGAGGCAGGATTTACTGACCGCTAACTTCAATAATGATGTTGCAATAGGACGTGCCAGGTCAGAGCACTTATTCCAGCACCTTCCTCTGATAAGTGATTTCAGATGCTTTCAAGGACAGAGCGAGAAATCCCGTAGTAAAGTGGAATGAACTGGGGAGAGAGGTGAGGGTGTTAAGGAAGAGCTGGAACAGGGTAAGCAGCTTCAGGTTGCTACACAGGACATGGGAAAACTGCATGTGCTGGGTAGGATGCAACTGTCTCCCATCTCACCCTGTGCAGCTGGGTGGGTAGGTGACATCGGGGGCAGAGGGCTCTTGCACCAAGGGTTGCACAGTTAACCCAAGCCAGTGAAAGCTGGGCTGTATCAGTAACGTGCATACTGCAAAGGACCTAAGGAGATAGGCTCTTCACATGTGAAGACAAACGGGAGATTATTCCTGACACATGGCATGGTTATTGAGGGAAGCTGACACCCACGTCTGTTCAGAGAGCTGTGCCCACGCTCTCCTGCCATGCGTCAAGGGTACTGTGCAAGAAGAGCTGGGAAAAGGATGTTCAGCTATACATTGCCATGGCAGGTGGAGTTCATCAAGCTGAGCATAAAAGTGATGCTGCCAAGAAAACTGTACTGATGCCATGTGAAAAAAGGCATTTCTGTGACCAGGACCTGTGCGACGGGTCAGGCTGCTTGGGCTTGGCCTAAGAGCGTTTCGGCACCCACAGCCTTTTGGGTCTTTGTGCGCATCTTTCACTGGCATCCTGACTGCTCTGAATGCAGTCTGTGCTACTGAAGAAAAGCGGGTCCCATCACGCTGATGCTCCATGACAAACTGCTCACCGATCTGTTGGCTTTTGAAGTTAAAGGGATTTCCAAGATAAATGGACTTTCCCTATACTGTCTACTTAAATTACTATGCAGCTCTAGTTATTAAGCGATCTATTACACAAACACCTATTCTCACAAACTGGTGAAAAATGAAAGAAAATCTTTCTGCTAAAATTCTTCTAAAAACAAATAAGGAATACAGCCCCTCAGTACAAAAGGAGAGTGAACTCCTAGAAATCATGGCACAAAGAAGATGTAGCAAAAAAGTGCACAGGAGCATCTCTATTGAAAGGGCTATAGTGAGTGTCTGACACTTGGTACAACAAACCCTGAAGGCTAGACACTTCAGAAAAGATGAGCCTGCTACTTTCCACCTCCACCTTTGCAAAAAAAAAGGAAAAAACCAAGCAGAAAAAATTACAGTCTTCAGCAGAGGAGTGCTGTTTGTCTCTTATACATGCTGCAGAAAAATATTGATCATCCACTTGAAATTACTAAATTCAGTGGGGAAAAGAAGCCTCCGATCTGCTCCTGTTTTCCAAAGCACCCACCCAGAGAGTTCAGGCACATGAGCTCTGTTGATGCCACCAAGCGATTATGGGAGCTGAGGGGTTTGGGCATCATTTAGATGTAAAAGTTCTGCCAGAGTAACTACACTGGCCAGCCCTCTGGTTGCAGGCAGTGCAGACAGGCAAAAATGCTTTGCCAATATATATTGAGCAAATATATAGCAATACAAGATACACAAAAGCAAATCTTCTGTATGCTTGAAGGGTTGATTCTATATTAAGGCTTTTGCTGTCATAAAAATGTTGTAGCAACAACAACAACAAAATCACAGCAGCTATAACTGACCACAATTATTAGGCAAAAGTTTTATGTGACCGTTTAGCTTAAAAAAACATGTCTCTCAGCCTCAGCATCAGTTTTTGGGATGTGTTTATGAAAGAGTTGTGGCAGGTGAGTTGCAAGTCGGCAGATCTCAAGGGTTTGAGATGAGAAATATGAAAAAGAAGAAAGGCTGGAACAATGCTGGTAGCACCAGCTTTGTAGTCAAATGAAATAAATTTTCACCATTGCAAGGCTTTAGGAGCGATTAATAGAAACCTTACCTCCTAGCTTTTTTTAGGAGCTCATTCCATTTGCAATTCGGTATGTCTTGTACTGAATCAGGAGGACACACAGGCATGAGGGGTGTCTCTCCGCATCTGACTCAGCTGGGCTGGAACTGTTGGGACGTAATAACAACTTCTGAAACTGCTCTTCCCATCAGCTTTCCTCTTCATCAGTAACAGCCTCGAACGGTTGTTGACATACTGCTACAGAAGAAGAAATGTTTTCTACCTGAGAGGCAGTTTAATCAGACGTGGGGCACTGGTCTAAGCAGTACTATTCGATCAGTGTTTGCAGAGAAGGGGAGAAGCACTGTAGCTTGTAAATTATTTTAAAAATCAGGTTAAGTGTCTCCCAAGCAGGGTGAAGAAGTGGCTCCAGCCTCAGAGAGGTCACCTGAGGAGAAGAAAAATAATTCCAGGGCTACTACAGAATACACCTGAAAATGTTTTAAAGTAGATGTCAAAATGACAATATTTCAAGATGGATCTGAAGTCCATTTCAGTCCTGTTAACTTCCACTAGGTATGGGCCAAGCTTTTACTGCAGACCACGGCACCCAGCAGGCAGCTTTGAGGAACTCTTACAAGCATGGTCATGAACCTTTCAGGTTTCAGGGAAGAAAAAAGTCCAGCTAGAAAACTGATAAAGCAAAATAGTCGCATGTAAATAGGACACCCCAGGGTATCAAAAGCGATTAAAAACTTCTGTAATCATGACTGTAAGCCATTTGCCAAAGCTAGTAAAAGAGAGAACCAAATTATCCTTTAGGTCTGTGTTTTAGACCACAGTGTCCCTGATAATGCCCAGCTGGAGGAAGAAAAAAGTGATGGAGCTGGGATGCCGAAGAGAAACCATGGCCCCATCCATCTGGCCCAGTAATCTCTGCAGGATTTGGCTTTTTCTAATGCCTGAGAAGTGGCAGCACAAGCTGAACCTGAAGCCTGAGTGATGTTTTTCTTGCCAACCTGTGTTAGCATCTCCTTCTTTAAGACAAGTTTAATCATGTTCCCAGGAACAGTTGTGCAGAGACAGCACTGAAAGCCTGGGGGAGATTTCTGTAGCAAGCTACCCTTGAACTGGGACCATCCTTGTAGTACGGCACCAGGACTTTCTCAGAAGCTGAGAGGACGTGGAAGACCCTCACCTGCTCACCCAGAGACCTTCAGGAAGTCAGAGCCGAGCCCCACCACAGTCACAGTGTTCCCCTTATGACTTCCTGGTCATTACTGATTTATTACTGGAGTATTTGTGTGTAAATGCTCAGTTTGTCGTGCTATTGCCAGCCCTCTCCTCCTACCAGCAGCTTTTGTGATGATGAAAATTGATGTCACCTGCGGAGCAGATTGTGCAGCATCTCTGATATAATCGGGCAGAGGGCTAAATCCGGGTAAGAAAAGAGAGAAATTTTGTTTCCACACAAATCCTTTGGGAAGCAGAGATGATTAATGGAAAAAAAGGTCAGTGGGACTTCAGGAAAATATATATTTCAAAGTTTGCCAGTGTGTGGCAGTGGTCCTTTAGTAAAGGCAGTCACACAAAGCGAAACACAGTTAAGTTGCATGCTTCACTCTGGAGGCCAGCTTGGAAGAGGACCCAGACAGCCACTCACAGGGCATGCACAGGATTAAAACAATCTTAGAGACACCAATTAAATAAAAACATGTTTAAAAAAAAAATCATTGCAAGATCTACAGTAGCTTGACCTGAGGTGTGACACAAATGAATTGCTAATAAAACCTGCCAAGGAGGAGCAGTTTAAAGGATGCCTTTAACACTTTTCACAATAAAATAGTTTTCATAAACAGCTCATTTATCTCCCAGGCTCCCTCCGATGTGTTGCTGCTGAGTGATTCTGCAGTCATTAATGGATTGCAAACTCCCCTGCAACCAACGGCAAATAATTAACAACTTAGTACCTTTCCAGGATGATAGCCTTCTTTGAAATATGCTTTGAAATGCACCATGTTTGAACAATGGGCAGAGCTGAAAGCCACGAGGGTTGGATATCTCACGGCTTTTTGGACCTCTGGGAAACTCCCTTGGAAAATCTGCCTTGTTTACGACTCGAGCTCTCAAATGCAGGGGCATTGTTTCTGCAGCAGCCTGTAAAGCTGAGAGGTAAGTACGAGGACAAGCCCAGACCCAAGTAAGGACTAAGTTTGAAGCTGTGGTCTTGAAAACGTCGGTTCAGCTTCTGCCTCAGCCTGGAGGCACCTGGTGTGCACCATTCGTGGGGCTCGAGGAGTGGGGCAGTGCCCTGCGTGGGAGCCACTGTGGCTTCTGCTCACACGTGGTCCAGGGATCTCTGTGCTGACCCCAATGTTTCCTCTGGATTTTATCCAGAGGCTGTTGCATGTAAAACAGAGACACTGCTGAGATCTGGGAGTAGTTCTTCCTTTGTCTATGTGACTGTCCTAACCATTGGTTAATGGAGAAAGAAGCAGAAGCAGTGGGATCAAGCTGGTTCCAAAAGTGGCTGGGAAGCAAGACAAGGATTTGCCAGGAGAGTGAGACAGGGCACTGGAGAGCTCTTCTTGGAGCAGGGGAGCGAAGGGTGACTGGTTCAGCTGGCCCTTATCTGCTCTCCTAAGAGGTGCCTATGTTGGACACCAGCTGGTGAATAGGCTGCATTGTAACAGTAAGCCTGCTGAAGCTGATTTGTTTTACATTTTATTCTGCTTTTTGTAACTACTCTTGAAAATGCTCTGGTGTCACTGTGGGGTGATCGGGGGACAGGACTTCCATGGTCATAAGCAAGAGCTCCGCGTGCACTCCCAAGAGGTGCTGTCACTGCACGGGGCAGGGACGTGTGTGTGTGTCTGTGTGTGTCTGTGTGTGTGTCTGTGTGTGCCTGTGTGTGTGTGTGTCTGTGTGCAAGGCAAAGGGTGGAGTGCTGAAGTCACAGCCTCAGAGGCAAAGCAAAACAATCGCTGAATTCAGAGCCAGGTTCACACTCAGCCTGCTAATTTGAAGGCAAAATGGTAGCTAGTTGTGTGCACGGTGTTTGCAAGCACTTCTGGGTGTTTGCAGAACCCTTTGCTTGCCTCAGACAAGGAGCTACTCTGCCAAGTGCAAATGCAGCAACTGTATTTGCAAGTGGTTACATGGGCATTTGGGCGGTATATGCCTGTAAGAGACTGCGCACATTTAAAATGAGGCATTGACAGGTAGCATGGCCTGAATCACCTCTTTTTTAGAGTGAAAACCCAGTGGAAAGCTTTCCTAAGAAGGAAGTATCCAGAATGCTTCTACTGAAACCCTTTCCCCCCTCCCCAGTTGTCTGGTTGGAAGGACAGCATGTACCTCTGCCGACAGCAGTGCTGCGGCAGTGATTCCTTTATCTTCGGCACGGCTTTATCGCGGTGATATTAGTTCAGCTGTGAAGAGGACAGTGCAGACGGGGCAGTAAGGAAAAGAACTGCACTTCTAAAATAGGGACACCTGACCATGCAACGCCTAGCACTTTAGAAAAGGGAACATGAAACCACACTACTTTAAAAAGCAAGTGGCGAGAAGGGTAGTGGTTTGAGAAAAAAAACGCATTTGGGTGTCTCTTGTTTTTGAGGAATGACGAACTCATTCTCCTGCCAGCTACAGCCAGAGCTCCCTTGGTCTTTTATTAAGAGCTTTCCCTTCACTGACTGAGCTGTGTTGGTTATCTCTTGCAGGTGGCCAGACACGGAGCCTCATGGACCTTTCCTGGTGTTGGTCCTGGCAACTGAATGGAAATCACAGCGTCGATGAGACTTGCAAGTTTGCCGACCCCACCGTGGGCACAACTGGAGTGCAAGGAAGGTGCTACACAGGGGCGTCACCCCCCTTGCTGCACGGATGTGGTCAGCCCAGGCATGCCTGTGGTCAAGAACTTGAGCTTCGGTGGGAGGTATCCCGCTGTGCCGTTTCAGGGATGATTGAGCACGCTATTAACACAGGACATGTCTAAACATAGATGGCGCAACAGTTTAACTAATCATTAAACTGTTAATTTTAAAGCTGTGGCTTTGAAGCGCTACAGGCTGCTCTCCTTAAACTCAGTGTCTGCAGAGGCACAACCACCCCGGTTTGAAAATGGTGGCAAGCGGCTGGGGAGCAAGGTCACCTCCAAATCCACAGCAGCTCCAACCGAAACAGCGTGTCCGACTGTGCCCTGAAACAGGAGGCTCTGCCTGACCACAAGCCTGTTGGTCTAACCTGTGCCTGCAGATGCAGTAGCGAAATCAGTGTTTAAAATCCAGTGAGACGTTGCCAGAGCCCTCAAAACTTCTCATTCCTTCCAGCAGTAAAGGGATTTTACCTTCATAAGCACCCTCTGATAGTGAAAGCATGCATTCTCCTTCTACCAACTGTAAACAGATCTACTGAATTCATTAAGTGACTAGAGTAAGGTCAGGCAGGAAGCTGTGGGTGAACTGGAAATTTTGGTGCAGGCCTGTGAACCCTGGCCTGGCTCCCTAGTCATCGGCCAACTGCCTGCCTGAAGGAGTAAAAGGCAAATTTGCATCTTCTAAGTGCCTGTTGTATTACTGAGATCAGGGATTTGCATTGCTCTCTCAAGTTCCTGATTTCTATTATTAGGTCTCTTATATATTTCTCTGTGTTGAGTTTGCCGTAATAAAAGATAATAAAAGATATAAAGAGATAATGTTGTATTCCCCAGACACTATTTCAATGTGACTGTGACAGTAAGGGTATGAAAACTATGCTTAAACAGGACTATTATTTTAATACATCTACCTTGCCAAGTTCTAAAGTCCAGAAAGGAGCTATAACTAGAGCTGGTTACAGTGTATATATGCATTGAGTTTCACTGTAAATGAATTGGTAGAAAATTGGCTAGGAGCATGGCTGAATGAACAGGGAGATAAATACTGCTGGGTAATTTAATTTTTATTTCCTTCCATTTGGTGGATGTGTGTTCCTTTAGCTGCACGTCAACAGCGAGTATTTCACAATGCAATTTTTTACTGGTGTGTGTGCAGATCTTTCTCTTTTGATAGCACCACACCAGAGGTTTGCTTGCCTCATAAAGTTTATTTTAAGAGTGTCTCATTTTAATGAAGAAGGGTATGCCACAAGCTCTCACTTGTTGTATGGGCAGAAAATGTAATTCTGCTGGGGTGGGGCATGCTCGGAAAAAATGGCAGTGCATGTTGATAGCTCATCACAGTGGTGTTTATCTGAAGGGCATTCATTCTGCAAGTCATGCCTCTTCCCTTAAGAAAAAGAGAGTTTTCCTCTATTGTAATGTTTAACTCTTAATATTCCCCTCTGCATTTTTTCTTGAAAATACCCAGGAAAATTTGACCATCTTAGCTTTACAATTGTCCCCTGTGAAAAGGTCAGAATGATCATAAGCGTGGACACATCAGAGGAGCAGCTACTAGGCATCAAAAGAGCAGCATGACTGCTGCTGCTACACTGAGGGCAGGTGCCGAGTCCACTGAAAAGAGCCAGCCAGCCTGTGCAGAGGTTAACCCGGTGGCAGCACACATCATTTGGTTACACACCAGACGTCCCTTCTGCCCGGCTTCCAAACCGTGCACAAGCAGAATGGAGAGTGTCACAGGTTTGCTGTGTTACTTTTAATAACAGTTTTCTTCCTTACCAATCTCTGGTTTTATTAATGTGGCAGCTGTCCTGTTTTAGAATTTTCGGCTGAGGTCTTTCACAACTAGTTAAAATGTTTTGCTAAAAAGTGTGCAAAATGAATCCCAAGGGAAAAGCAAGACCCATCCTAAACAAACTTTGCGAAAGAGGAGATTAGATTTCAAGTAATAACAGAGTATATAATAGAGAAGATTTGATTAAAGGGTTGCCAAGGGTAAGTCATTTCAGGAAGGAGAAAGCTCACCAGGTAGCGGAATGGACAGAGAAAGAGATCTTATGAATATGGGAAGAAAAGGAGATGGCCATGAAGAAATGAAGCCGAAGAAAGAGAACACAAATACAGGAAAACAGGCCAACAATTGTAATGGAGAACTGGGTAAACAGTATTAGAACAAAAATCAACTCATATTTGTGCATATAATTAAGGAAATTTGCTTAACTGTTCTTGCCATCCATTTGCATGTGCCTGTTATGACTGTTAGGTCAACTGAACCATACTATATCATGGTGGTTCAAAGAATGATTATTTCAAAGCTGCAGGTACAAGTATTTGCAAAAGCAAACGGAAAATCACGCTGTGTTAATATTAGCACTGAAATGACTTGCCTTGTCCTCCAGTCAGGAAATGAAAACAATGGCACACAACTTTATGTGACCAACAAAACTTAATTGCCAATAACAAATAGTCCCAGGGAACTGTTTAAGAACAACTGATGGATGCTAACTGGGAGATTGCATCACTTTGGATCACGACAGCGTGTATGGAAATAGACATGTTGGTTATTCCAAAGATAGATAGAAAATCATGGTGCCTCTGGATAAGCTGTTTGATATAAACATGCAAGCATCTTCAGTTAGGGGGAAGTGGGCTTAATGATGATGTGGAGGGAAGAAGAACCAGCATCTGAAGCATGGTGTGAAGGCAAAATGATTGATGAGGGAGGAAACAAGGGAATTCGGAAATCTGATA
Source organism: Ciconia boyciana (assembly GCF_034638445.1). NCBI lineage: Eukaryota > Metazoa > Chordata > Aves > Ciconiiformes > Ciconiidae > Ciconia > Ciconia boyciana. The sequence goes on along the minus strand of NC_132934.1, from coordinate 120,227,929 downwards.
GGAAAACTGGCAGCAGAGTTTTGGCTGTGCTCTTTATAACCTTAGAAGTGCTCAGAAATTAAATAGCTTGTTATTTCACCAATATTAGTGTTAGGCTAGCTGGCCTGCCCCTTCCAACCTGATGGATGAACTTTTTATGATGTTTACTCTTTTCCAGCTCTGCTGCATCACTGCATCATTTTCTCTGCCTCCTCAGACGATGGGTAACTAAAGATAGCAACTCTTACGCAGTTCCTTGACAGCTGGCAGTAAATGACCCATGTCCCTGCAGATATATTTTTGGTTCAGTTATTCTGTCATTTGTGTTTCACTAATCCTAACTCTTATTATCTCCGAGGTGCATTTGTCTCCCAGGCTCCTGCTCCCTTCACCTCTGCAGTGACTGTAACCGCCCAGAGTTTCCCTCATGCCCATAATTTACCATGACCTGAACCCTTACAGGGGTCTTGTGCTTTTTTCTCTGTCCTCACTTCATTTCTTTCACTTCTATGTATTTGCATTGGATTTCTGAGGCCTCTTAAAAACTCCTCTTTGTGATCTGTCTTTCAGCAGTCTTTGCCAGCCCTACTTTGGAGGCGGTGGAGAGAAATGCCGCTCCTGGGGTGTTTTTTGGATTGGTTCTGCACGAAACCTTCAGGAACACCTGGTAAGTGTAGCCAAAATGGTGCTGTTTATTGGCGGTGAGTGCATACCAGCAAAACACGTGTGATACCTCCTGCTGGTGGCAGAAAAAAGGAAACCACTTTGATGAAGTATTAAAAGATTGTTTTACAGATTCCACAGAAAATTCTGTACAGCCAGAAACTAAAATACCGCTCTGTATACAATGGCAGTATTGACGCTGTTTTACTTCAGGCATGTAACGTAGGCATTTTGGATCACACCCGTGTCTTTCTTGGTCTCTTTCTTGACTATATAGGGAATTTGGTCAGCTAACTTTGGTCTTGAATCACACCCACAGCAGATGACTAACACTGCCCTAAACAGAGATTTGTAGTATAAACCCTCATCATTTCCACTGAATGGATCTGGTGCTTTTCTCTTGGCAGATGTGGTGCCGGTGGTACCGGGAGGCGTAATGCAGGTGACCTTGGCTGGGCAGGTGGCTCACACCCATCCCTACCACTGCAGGAGAAATGGCCAGAGGAGGAAAGCTCTCCTGTCCTGGGACAGCACGGCAGGCCAGGCAGGCAGGAGAGCAGCCACAACACCAACTACTCTTCTCCATGGGTTATTTACTGGTACCCTCCCCGCTCAGGGGCTCTCCAGGTGGACAGTGCTTGTGTGAGTTGGGTACAGCCTGGCTTCCTCCCTCTGCCCCCATGCATTTTTTGGGTACCAAATGGTGCGGAGCAAGAGTGACTCCCTGCCGGAGAGGCTGGCGAGAGGGAGGTGAAGGGGTGGGGGGGCTCGCTGGGGCTCCCCCGACGTGCGGTGCACAGCCTGTGGGCAGCAGCCGCTGCACAGCTCACGCTGCTGAGGGAGGCTGATGCCCTCCCCTGTGCCACCTTGGTATTTATCCCAGTTTTTTTCAACATCCACCTCGTAGTTTCCATTTTTGTCGCATCCAGATCTTTGTCTTTTGCTTTTTTGTCTGGTTTTCCATAGCAAGCTTAATGCTTGTGGATTCACATCCTTGGTGGGGGAAGCCCCTCTCTTCAGCCTCCCCAGGATGGGCAGAGCCCTGCCCAAGCACTCACCACCCCTTTTCAAGCCCCGAGCACACTTCCTAGAGAGGAACCAGGTGCAAAAAGGGTTTCTGCATGGGGGGCTGCTAGGAGTGCAGCTGAAGCAAGGTGCCCGTTCAGCAAAGATCGCCGAGCAGCTCTCCACCAAGGGTGTCTCCCAGCTGCTTCTGGCCCACTTCCCTGGCTGATCTCTTTTCCAGCAGTGTTGTCACACCTTCCCATTCGCCTTTTGCCCAGCCGGCTAGGTTTTCAAGCTCTCTGTGGCAAGGATGTAATTATTTAAATTGCTCTCTGTAGTTACAACCAGGCTATAAAACTAATAACTTGAAACAGTGCCTTAGCCTAGGTAATATGCCCTGGAATCTAAAACACTAAACTCCAGTGCAGGTAAATTTGTAGCTGGTGTGGATATGCTACCAAATTTCTGCTGAACCACCAAAATGCCTGAAATGCTCCTGAAATCTTTCTAATGCACTTGGGTCCATCCCCCTCTTTCTTCTGTTTTGCTTTAATGGACAGGGCTGTGGCAATGCTGCAGCAACGCGTCTAAAACTTGTGTCTGACCCAAGGGTGGGTGCTGCAGGGGTGTGATGTGAGGAAGGGTGTGATTGTTGCTCATTAAGCACTTAAAAAAAAAAAAGGTCCCTCGAACATAGATCCAGAACAAGCTTTTGAATTGAAAATGAACGTGGTGTAAGTTAGTATGTTAAGTCAAAATTCACGTGAAAAGAAAAAAAACCCTAGCAAGTCATGGAAGTGTGGCCTATTCAAACTTTCCACGTGTAAACTGCCTGGAGTTCAGAGCCTGACAGGACTCGAAAACATTGGCGGTGCTGCCATCGGAGCCACGGTGCTGCTGGATGGCACACCTTGCGCCAGCCGGGCTCTGCTCACCTCTGCCAGACCAACGGCAAGGGGGTTTGCCAGAAATAGAAGCCTTAGTCTTTTGCCAGCTTGTAGAAATGCTGACCCCGACAGAAAAAGAATAAAGTTGTGCTTTTTCCCCCACCTGCGAGCCATTAGGGAAAGTCAGAGGCACCCCTTTTACAGCTGTTCAAGCTGTGCTTCCCTTTGATGGCTACCTTCCTTATCAGCACAGCTCTGCGAAGCGGCTGGCGATACTTGGTGTTTAGTGTTTGAGGCTCTGGCGCCGAGATCACAGAGCTCAGATATAAATGCAAGCGCTTAAGAATAGGTGGGACAGCAACTGTGGCTTTCTTCTCGTTTCGTTGAGTCACCTGGTACCTGATCCTTAGAGCAATGAGAATTAAAGAGTCAAATGGGCAGGCAACTCAATGTGCAAAACCCCATCTATTCTGTGTAATAACAATCAAAGACCTGGCTTTTTGGACTAGATCCACCTAATGCTTTGAAGGAGGGCTGGAGGAGCACAGGACTGGAGATGAGGAGGTTATAAATCCCCTTTCCCACCCCCGTTGCTCAGCCTCACTGTCCGCGCCTGCATGGCAGCTAAACCACCCACGAGCTCTGGAAAGTGCTCTCGCATTTTTCACACTCGCCTTTTTAAAAAGCTGAGCTCCAGCACTTGCAGCCTGGCCAGCAGAGAAGGTCGGGGCTGCTCTCAAGAGCTGGGTGTTTCCACATCATGCGTCGTGGATGTGAAAAAGCAGCCCTAACCCAAGTCCTCAGCAGGAAACGTTTCTTACTCATGCTCTGTTCACATGATACTCTGCCCTGGCAGCCAAGCTCACGGAGAGCAAACGCCTCTGCCAGCCGTAGGGATGGGCTCCAGGTGTGAGAAAGTCCGTGGGCTGCGTGCAAACGCAGCGCTCTCGCAAAGGGAAAGGAGGCTCGGGAGCTACCTGGTATGTCTGGGGAGGCTTAGCCATGTGGTCCGAGACAAGCCGCTTTCACTTTGTTTCAGTCTTCCCACTCGAGAAAAGAGAATAATATTTGCTCGCCGACCTCGCTGGGGTGTCGGGAGGCGGCAATGAATGTCTGCACAGTGCTGCAAACATAGAAGGTGTTATAAAAATGTGAAGCCTCTAGGTGCCAAAGAGTATATTTGAACATTGCAGGAAAGGGAAATACGGCGCTCAGACAGCTGTGGGGCGAGCAAGACAGGTTTATTGCAGACAGGAATGTTTAAACTCGCAAATACAGGGGTGCCAAAATGCATTTATTAGGAGGTGATGGACTGCAGGCACTCCATAAAGTATGCCCCTGCTGACCAGTGGCACCAGGCAGCAGACCCAGAGAGGTGAATGGTTAACCTGCACAGGCTGCCACATCCGTAACCTGGCTGGCACGGTGATCTGAGGCACCAAAGGTTTGGGAGGACAGAGGTGAAGGAGCGCGGAAAGGAGGCTGATGTTCTCTGCAAGTCGCCTATGAATAGAGCCAGAGCGGTAAAAGTGGGTGCTGCAAGCCCTTGCCTGCAGATACTTGTCAGTGCTGTTATCAGGCATACGCGAGAAGCGTTTGTGTTCCCGCAAGGGTGATGAACGCTGGAAGTGCCACCACTTCGTCACCGAACACCAAGCCCTACGGGGCGGGCATGTCGCTGCTCCCATGGGGCACGCTGCCTGCCGCACTGCACCTCCAGCCTTCCCCGAGGGGTGCGGAGGGGGACAGGCGCCGTTCCCCTGTCCTTTGCCCTGGCAGAGCTGGCTCTGCTGGGTCGGGGTAACAGCGTGATCACAGCCTGAAGCAGCAGAATTTGGCCCAGGGTATTTTCCAGGGTAGCCAGGTTGGGCATGGCCATGGGCACGTTCTCCCGTGAGGGGTAACGTGGTGTTGACAATGACTTCACGGGGTGCATGGCGCTCGTTGCAGGGAGTACACCAACAGCGGTTCGTGGATACGTACGTGCCTTCTCCCCAGCCACCGCAGCTCTTTGAAAAGGGCAGAAGATACTCTGTGAGGAGGGAGATGCGGTGATGCTGTATTGCGTTGAGATACGCTAAGTCAGATGTTCAAAGGGAGAGGGAGAAAGTCTGAGTTAATGTTGTTACAGAGCTGTTAGCCTTAGGTCGGTTCGTTAGTGGAACGGCTTTTCCCCAGCAGGGCTTGGCAGCACGGCCTCCCCATAGCAACTGACACAAACAAACCCCAGGCTGCAGAGAAGTGATGACTGAGAGGAAAGGGTAAGGGAACAGCCAAACTATTTTTATATTTCCGAACTGTGCAGCAGCTATTTTTTACTTTTGCATGCTAAATTCTCATTGTGGTGCAATTGCTTGCTGGGTGATATCTCTTCGCTTTCCTCTGCTTTTCTCTTAGCTGAAATCCCACCTATTCGACTGAAGAGCTTCGCAGTTTTTGAGTGAATGCATGTCTCTGTGCGCACGTGTAATATTTGTTTCCCTACTGTGCATATTAATTAATAGTGTAAGCGTGTGCTATCTGTCCCTCACCCCAGCGTCCCCCAGGTGCCTCCCAGCAGAGCTGGGACATGGGTGAGGTGAGCGTGGGCACCCTCCCTGGGTTACTATGTCCCTCTGAGGGCTGGCGTTTGTTACTGGGCACAGCCTGCCAGCCCCCAGGCTGCAGGGGATCCTGTCTGGCTCCATGCCACCAGGTGCCCTCGCAGACATCTCTGGTCCTTCTGTCCCTTGGAGGCCTTCTCCCCACGGCCAAGATTAGGTGCAGGCAGTGAGGGTGGCAGAGGAGAGGAAGGCAGGCCATTGCCTTGCCCTCCTCCAAGCCACGTGGGCCAGAGGATGCTCAGCGTCTGCGCCGGCTTATCTGGGGTACAAGGGTTGCTGGTAAGCATGATAGCAGTTGCAATAGCAATTAGGTGTAATAGCCCTGATCAATGAGACATTGACACTGACAGCTGAGAAGACCAAGCCTGTGGACTCAAGTGAGGGCACCAAATGGTCCGTGGTCAGCTGGGAGAGGTGAAGGTGTGAGCTGGCAGCCACGAGCATGTGCACCCAAAATCTCGGTGGCAAGACTGGTGGTGCAGGGCCCCAGCACCTCATGGCAGCAGGCAGGCACTGGAGAGCACCTCGGCAAACCCTGCGGTGAAACAGGTCTTCTTCAGCGATGAAAGGTGATGATGGCCTGGGTTATGAGTAACAAGAGCTGGGTAGGAAACGTCTCTCCTCTCCACACGACTCCTGGAGGTGAGGGAAACGCTCTCTTTGAGAAACAAAGCCCCTCTGGCTGCTTTTTATGAAATGTGAGAAGGGAAGAGATCGGTCTCCTTTTCACACCCAGCTCGGGGGCAGGAGTTGGACCTGAGGCTGAGGGCTCCCGTGCGGGGGTGGGATTTGACTCACCTACCGTTACATGTCTACACTATGGCTGTCTCCATCGGCACATTACCCAAGGCTCCCTTTACTGTCAACAGGAGAAATAGGTGTGTTTTGGGTATGAGTCAACTGGCCTATTTTTGCTTTCTGTCTTGGGGTAAGGTGAATTGCTCTGGATTTTCCTTTTCCTTTCTGTTGCCTGTAAAGGGACAATTAGCTCAGATGAACTTGATGCCTCCAGTGGGTCAGATGAATTGCCATCCCAAGTTAGTCACTGAGCATTAGCTGCCGATGTGTCCTCCCCTAGCCTGGGCAAAAGTAAGGTAATTTCAGTTAGCTTTACTCATACTGCAAGAAAGCATGTAGGGATCCTTGAGTTATGGTAACTTCTTTTTTATTTCATTGTGAAAAGAGGAGAAATTCAGTGGCTCAGAAACCAAAGGCCAGCTGTGAGGAAAACACTGCTGCCATGCTTTCTCCTATTAATCTGATTTTTCTGTTAAAAGATTCTTCAAGTATTTTGGTGCAAAGAGTTTCACAGTAAATCGCAAAAACACAAAGGAAAGTGAAGGAATTTACTTAAGAGGTAGCTGTCTTTTTTCTACTTTCAATTTCTTTTACTTTTCCACTGGCTTTAAACATCAAGCTGGAAGTCATAGCTATAGTGCAAAGAAATGAGGGTGGTATCCATGCTTGTGCTGCAGCTGTAGTTTCCCACCCGGTAAGCCTGGGTTAGGATACCACTGTGTCAGGCAGCATGCAGATGGTTCCTGTCCTAATTCACCACAAAAGTAGTAGCAGTTGCTGGTGGTCATCATAAGTTTGATAGTTGTCTCCTGGAAACTCCTGGAGGATCAACAGCTTTCTTCAGTAAGCAGCCATCGGGGCCAGATGTGAAGCCTTGACCTGGAAAGGAGCCTTCGCTGGGTGGTAATTTATAGCCCAGTGTGTACGGCCATCGCTGGTGTGACAGACGTCATACTAGCTCCTGCTACAATCATCTTGCAGAAATTTTTCTTCTTACTGGAAATTTTTTGTTTATGCAGATGCTAATCAAACCAGTATTTCTCTCTGGGCTTATAACACGCTTGGAGGTCAAGTTCCAGCATGCAGTATGTTACGTGCTAACTAGGTAACTGAATGAATGAATCAACTGAAAAATTAATGAGATTTCAAACGTGGAGACAAGTTAGAGCCACTTCTTTACACCTATATGCAAATTTGGCTTAGAAAAACCCCCTGTGTACTTGCCAGGGTTTATAGCTGCTTGCTCAGTGCTTGTTAAGCAATCCGGTAAAGTACTTTGCGTTCCTGCCTGCCGTGGCAGAGACGTATCAGCTGAGACATCCACAGTGTCTGCAGCCTGGCGTTGTTTGGAGGAAGGGCTCATGTCTATTTGGGCGGCTATGTGTAGGAAATAAAAGAACAATAACTCCATTCTTCACACGTCTCATAAATCCGACCTTTGTTCTCTCCTCCTTGATGTGCTGGAGGAAAGTCACTGCAAGTGCCATTGTTTTCCCAGAGTGTTTCTGAAGGGCTTTAGTGTGTTTCTTTCCTCTGCTTAATTCAGTGGATTTACTTGTTTTCAGCATATTTCAGATGGAAATATTCAAGGACAAAGCTAAGATACTAATTCTGTTTTGCTGCTTGCATTAGGAACCACCTCTGGAAGCTTTCTAGGCTCATTTGTTTGCATGGTAAGACATGTCTGAAAATGATTTGTTAATGATTTCAACCTAGTGAGTCTATAAAGAGGTTGAGGCAGTTGGATGGGGAAAACCATCCCATTATGCCTATTAGCCTTCGCTCTGTAGGCCAGGCTGGGGCAGACTGCCTGCCCGCTCTCCCCTTGGCACGGTTCAGACGGCCAGCACCATTCAAGCAGGCTATAATTAAGCAGTTCCTAATTTCAACAGAAGAGTGCCACAGCATTGAAAAGGGTGGTCCTGCTGGAAAGCTCACATTCATGCTAATATTGTTGAAGTGAATTTTTTTTTTTTTTGCCTTACGTGTGCTGTACATCCGTTACACATCCTAAAGCAATTATAGGAGAAAGAAGCCATGAAAAGGGCTGTGTGCCCAAAACCTCACCTGTGTTTTCCAGCTATGTTAGGGAACCTAAGAAAAGCCATTTCCTCTTTCCACAAACAATCTTTCTTTGAAGGAAGCTATGTGTGGAATAAAAGGTGTTTTTTCAGTGCCACTGCATAGTATTTAAGGAAAGCATTAATAAGACGGGTGTCCTTCACAGGCCAGCTGAAGAACCATTCAAGAAAAGTCTGCCCTCCGCCCTTCCCACACCATGATATTTCAGGGAGAGGCGTGGTGTTGCTTCCCTGGCACAAAAGCCCTCTGTGCAGAGGATCACAAAGGATGAGACAACTTTGCACCTCTGGCAATGTTCCTGTTGGCATTGTCTCTGCAGTGCACTCTTGCTTTCCTAGCTAGTCTTACCTGGGGCAAATTTCACTTCACTTCAGTGGCAGAAAGACAGAGGTGTGTTTCAGAGGGAGAAGAGCAGTCAGGACATAGTTACTGCTCTGTGGAGCACGGGAACGAGTAAGAAAAACTGGTTTAATATCTGGAAAGTGATGGATCCTTCTGTCTGTCTGTCCACATAAGCCCTGGCTCTCAGCATAACATAGAAACATTTTTTGTGTCAAATCAACGGGATCAACAAAGTGGTGGTTGCATGCGATGTTCATGGGGCACAGCAAAAAAAAAAAGGATCTGAACTAAATCTTTTGGGAAAGTGTGGGTTTGAGCTTGGAACCTGGAGTCATGAACATGTGTGAGCATGCTGGGATGTGATGTAAGGCGCAATGTGAAAATACATCTAAGGTATTCCCCGGGAGTTTGTTAGTTGCTTATTGTTCTCGGCTATGATCTCAAGCAACAAGATCTGTGGAGATAAGGAAGGGCTTGCTTCCAAGAGAGCTGAGTGAAGAGCATGAATAAGAATTTGTTTCAAGAAGTCATTGACGTATCCATTCAAAAGCTGCGGCTCTCGGAGTGCCAGAAGGTTGGCAAGCTGCTAGCCTAACGAGAGCAGGCCTGGAGGCTATTGTATGGGTGTAGGACAGTCTTCTGAGATGACGTGTCAGGACCCGACTTAGACAGCCCGGGGTGAAAGAGAGTATGTCTTGGGGGAGGCAAAGAAAGATGAGACCTGTGACTAGAGATGACTGGAAGGTGCAACAGCTTGCATGGGAGTAGTATATAGGTAAGAGGAGGCATATTTCCAGGGTAGGTCTGTGAATGGGACATAACTGGACACGAGAGTTGTGTGGCTGAGCTGGTCATGCAGAAACAGCCCTTGGCTAGTGTCCTGGTTTTGGCTGGGATAGAGTTAATTTTCTTCCTGGCAGCTGCTGTAGTGCTGTGTTTTGGATTTAGTATGACAGTAATGTTGATAGCACACTGATGGTTTAGTTGTTGCTAAGCAGTGCTTACACTAGTCAAGGACTTTTCAACATCCTATGTTCTGCTGGGCGCATAAGAAGCTGGGAGGGGGCACAGCCAGGACAGCTGACCCAAACTGGCCAAAGGGCTATTCCATACCATATGGCGTCAGGGTCAGTATAGAAACTGGGGGGAGTTGGCCGGGGGGCAGCAATCGCTGCTCGGGGACAGGCTGGGCATCAGTCGGTGGGTGGTGAGCGGTTGTATCACTAATTTTTTTCCTGGGTTTTGTTCCTCTCTTGTTCCCTTGTTTTCCTTTTCATTACAATTTGTTATTATTATAATTATATTTTTTTCCCCAGTTATTAAACCGTTCTTATGTCAACCCACAAGTTTTCTCACTTTTGCTCTTCCAGTTCTCTCCCCCATCCCACCGAGTGGGTGAGGGTGAGCGAGCGGCTGCGTGGTGCTTCGTTGCCGACTGAAGCTAAACCACGACAGCTAGGGTCAATGCAAAAGCTACCAGCTGGCCTCTCGCTGTTTAACTTTTGCAAGGCTCCAGAGGCGCAGGGGCAGGGTGTGCCGTGATGCAGGGAAGCGGAACCATATGCAGAACATATGCTAGAAAAGAGGAGCCCATGAGGTGGACAGTGCTCAGATGGAGATGCTCTGGCTACTTCTCATTTCTGCTTTACTAGGAAAGTGGGAAAATATGAGCAGGGAGGCATTAGTCATACTGTTCCAGGTAGTCCCCAAATACATTGGGTTACTGGAAAATTCACTAATAGAGAGATGGGTGATGACTTATAAACAAAGAGCTTTTAGGGCAGGAAGTCCCAGTTGTTAAACGATAATAATTCATGGGTTTTGTGATTATATGTTTTAAACAGAACCCTGTGAAAGGCACGTGCCCTGAAAAGCTGTGCGCTTCCCTCATGTTGGACAGTGCTATAGGCATCAAAAAATGAATGCTGCACAAGGAAAAATGTCTTCCTTGCCAAGTCTGCCAGCCCAAGAATCTCAGCTTTTGTGAGTCCAGGTGGGGAAAAATTTCTAAAAATCAAACAGTTTATATATTTATTGTCACCACTGTACACCTGTAGGGCTCTGTGGAACCGCAGTGACCAGACAGATGGGAAACGCCTGTCTTTTCTGAGCCTCTTGCAGGTGTCTCAATGGGGAATGGGAAACAGGAAAAAGCTGTTGTGCTCAAAATTTGCTGTGGAAAAAGACAAAGGATAGCATGCAAAATAGAAGTATTCAAAGTGTTTACTACTTCCAGTTCTTTCAATGGGGTTTTTAAAAGACCTTGATGTAGTCAGTACTTTTTTTTCTTCAGAATAAGTGGTTTGGACATGTCTTTGAAATCTCACTTTCATATTCTATGTGCTACTTTATACTTAGAAACCTGAGTCCACACTCTCTGACTGGAATCCTTTGCAGGCAGAGCGTAGAGTGTAGGCTTGTGAATGCCTTCAGTTATCTTTTGGAACCTGAGAAAAAGTTGCGGCTTCAAAGCTACCCATACATCGCTATGTCTTACCACTTATGTTATTGATGGATAGCACTGAGGAAGTGTGCTAGAATAGGACAAGTGATTAGAAAGGACTTGCTGAGTCACCCGGTCCAGGTATATGCTCCCTTTTCTAACTCATCAAACTCCACATTAAGAGTAGGTGGATTATTTGACTCCATGATCCCATAGGAAGCCTTTTCCCAAATCTGGTTATCCCAATGATTTAAACATTTCATCTAATTTGCAGTCTAAATATATTGATGGCTAGTGGGTATCCATATGTTCTTATGATGAAATTGTCCTGGTGCTTAAACACTTGGGTCTTCCCAAGTGTTTGTGCCCAGCACACTCATAGACAGCAGCTGACTTTCTTCTGAGCTTTTGTTCTGCTAGTTTCCCAAGCCAAAGCCTTTAGCAAAAGTATTCCGGTAATACAGCCTTTTTTCTTCTGATTATCCTGATAACTCTTCTCCATCCCTATTTTGTGTCCCTTGGGAATTCGTGTTGGGAACTGGAAGCAAGGATTGTACCTGCTATTGCAAATGAGAGCTAACCAAAAGCTTGTACAGCAGCATTAGTATGACCCTTCCTGGGATATTGCTAACAGAGATACCTCTTTGGAAGGATTGTAAGGCTGAAGTTCCCTCTTCACAGCTGCATCATGTTATCATTCATAACTGCCCTTTGCTCAGGGGAAAAAGCTCTCTTGCTGCTAGCTGATGAGTTCCTTGCTTACAGCAAAAAATAAGTAGTTCCCAAATGCATGACCTTGTTTTTGTGCTACTGAATTTCCTCCCTTTTCTGTTACTTTGGTTCACGAGGTCCTCCTGTAACATGTTCTAACCCTCTGAATTGATGTTGCTTCCCAGTTTTGTGTCATCAGAAAATTTTAGTAGCACGTGCTGACGTTCTGAGTGAAGGGTATGAGAAAAAATATTGAGTAAGATCAGTCTTGGAAACAGTCCTGGGGAGGGAGCCTCTGTTGCTCTGACTCTTCTCCCCACTGCCTGGGGCCCAAAATGCTAAGCCAGCATTTTGCCCATCTCAACCTCCTCTTTCTCCAGGTAAACTCCTACCTTGCCCTGCAGCCTTTTTGGAACCCAGAGAGGAAAGGTTTATCCCAGATCTGATATCTAGAAAATCACATATCAGATTTGACAAGAATAATCTACCCTGTGGCGAACCTGTCTTGCATCTTACCACATCCACCGCCATGCCTTCAGCTGCATGTTTGTTTTCCTCTAACAAACACACGCAGAGGACTTGCTTGCAAGATGAGTCCAGCTGGACAAGTGTGTAATTTTACCTAGGAGGGAGGATGGGGAGCAGCCCGGGCATCAGCTTCCCACTGCCTGCGTGGCTCTGCTCTGGGTTGTGGCTGTGGTCACGCAGCTGCGCAGCCGCTGCCTTCCCCACGGAGGTCCACCCTGCAGCTGCACACATCGCCTTTTCCCTGTCCTTCGCAAAGGACTTCAGTCACTCCTGTTTAATCATACGTCTCCATCCCTCACTAGATGGGCACACTCGAAATACGTACTGAAACACTCAGAACCACAGTTTAAGCAATGCTTGTATGAAACTGTGCTTCGCTGGTGCCTGTAATGCCACAAGCCGCACTGTGTTCCCTTCATTGCTGACAGTCTTCTAGGAAAACTTCAGGTAAGAGCTGAGATTTTAGTTTTTAAAAACAAGCAGAAATGAGACAATTAAGATGAGTAACTGCCAATTATTTCCTGGAAGACACAGAAAACAGAGAACCACAGCTTTTTCAGGTAGCATCCGGCACAGTGATTTATTTCTGTATCAATTTTCATCACAAGCAATCCATCAAGCAAAAAATCTGATGAAATTTACTTTCAGAATTCCTTTGATTTAAACAACAAAAAAAAAGCCAAACCCAAGCCCCAGCCCCAGCCCCAGTCTTCACTGTAACATGAAGTAGAGGCAAACAAGCACATTGCAAGTCTCCTTGCGACATGTGATTTTACATTGCAGCATCTTTTACCACAACAGGGGCACCAGTCTCCTTCCAGCGGCAATGCACCCATCTTGATGTTCACTCCCATTTGTTTCGTGCTGCTGCAAAGACAGATTTAACCTTTCCCGGCTGTATTTTCCAGCGTGCAGACACACGCAAATGGTTTGCCATTTCCTAAATTACCGGCATCACCCTGTTGCTGGTCTGTCAGAGCAGATGCAGAACAGGGTCGGCACAGACCCCAGAGCACACACGTACACGCGTGCCCCCAGAGCCAGCCTGGCCGCCCCAGCAAACTCCCTGGCAGACAGCAGGCTGGCTGAGATCGAAGGAGGGTTTGGAGCCGGTGGGTCCTGCGCTTTCCCTGCCATGCCCGTTGCACTGCCCCGGATTGCAGGAGGTCCTGGTCAGACAGCGCAGTTGCAGCCCTGCTTCTGGGTGGGGATGTCACCTGGATGGTGGCTGCACAGGCTTTGTGTTGGACTATGCCCAGGGAAAACAGCCCAGGAGCATCCCTGGGGGGCTGGCATGGGGATGCCAGTGCTGTAGGTCATTCTGCTGCATGAGCAGCATCCCCGTTATCTGGGTGCATGCCCATCCCATCCTGCCCAGCTGGTGAAGCTGTGAATGGCATTACCCTTTACAAAGAATGAATACTGTTAAGTTATGGTTAGTGAGTAAAAGTTTCATTGGCATAGCTATCAGGAGCATGGAGAAAAGTCACTTTCTTGCTTAACGAAGTGGTAGCCATGAAAGGCCAGTTGAGGTGCAAGTTTAGCCATAGTGGCTATATAGGATATAACTAGCTATCTGAGGCGTAACCTGCCTTGTTTGAGGCCCCATACTTGGCTACACCAACAAACACTTTCTGGTGCAGACAAGCGCTAGCTTGTGTGTCAAGAAGTCCTGTGATGGCCCAGGGCAAACACCAACAACTGCTGGTTCCCCTGGGCACGCAAGCCTCCTCTTCTCCCACCACCATCACCCTGAGGTGGCACCAGCCAAGCCCTGGTGACTGGGGGCTCGCACCCCCTGCACAGCTGCAGAGGCTGTTGCCTTTCCAACCCCAAACCAACGAGTAGTAAAACAGTGAGGAGATGTGGTGTGCTATTTTCCAAGCGGTCGGCATCTTCTGGATGCTCGTTGGCAACAGCGCGTCACTGGTCTGGCAATCCAGGCACAGCATGCCCCATGCACACCGCTTTCCCCGCATTATGTGCCCTGCACCGCTGCCACCCTTCACCTCCCTGCTGACAAACCCAGCACCATGCTGTGCTGCCGCGGCTCAACTGATCCCCACGGAGCACTTCCCGCAATGCAGCTGGCTTGGTTGGTGCTGAGTTGTCCTCTGTACACATGTGCACGTGTGTGCCCCTGCGTGTGTGCTGCCTGCTGCTCTTTTGCAAGGGGAGAGGGAGCTCCCGTGCAGCCCGGGCAGCCTCACGGTGCCAGGCTGGGGTGGCTGGGGCTGCGAGTGGGCACAGCTCTGCCGATGGCTGGCTGGCTGAGAAACAGCAGGGTCACCCGCAGAGCGAGCAGTTGCTTGCCCATCCTTCGCTTGTAGACCTACGCCTGAGCAGCGCGGGGAACCCAAATTAATGCTTGCTGCATCACACTCACCATGTCATTTTCCTATAATCAGTGTTTACTGAGAGATAAATACATCCCCAATCAAAGGAACTGAAGCAAAACCATTTGCTTCAGCGCTTCTTACTCCTGATTGCCCAGTAGTAGTGGCAGGTAAGAGGGACGTAACTTGTTTAAACCTTCGCATCAGGGTAAATAGGGGGACTTCACCCAGAGGGAGTGCTGTTTGATGTCTGGTTAGGAAAAAGGGCAGGGAAGTACATATGATAAAAATCATCACACCTAGCTGCCACTATAATGCAAGTCCAAAATAATTTCCAAAGGCTCAAATCAGTCAGGAATGAAGAGAGGCAGGAAAAGCTGCTTATGTCAGTGAAAGAGGAGTATCAACAATTATGGTTTTGGAGAGGCAGAAAATAAAACCTCTGCTCCTGTTACTTCTAATTTGCTGATTTTTGATAAACCTGTCATAAACAAAAACATTTAGTACATATACAGTCCTTTTATTACCACTTTTGGGCTACATAAAGTAGCATTTACTTCATGTGTAACGATGTAGTACCGTTTCCAAAGGAATACATCTATGTCTATGCTTGGTATCTCCCGCTCCTTGTGTCTCCATTACCAGGTTATTTATGAGTATGTGGTGTATTATCTAAATAGGTACATGTTCTAGTAGCTGAAAGGAGTGAGAAAAGCTTTATTTAGTAGTTGGTAATTAAAAGTGAGTCTTTGAGGAGAAAGAGGCTTCCCTTGAGCACCATTGCTTATTTTTAAAGATGCAACGAGGAAAGGTTCAGTGAGACGAGGCAGCAGTTCTTGCTAACACCAGCTATAATGTTTTTAGGGCACACTGAAATTTAGATGTGCAAGTCAGCTAATGGAAAACACAGTGACTCCAAAAGCCAGTGTAAGCTACCCGTTGTGGTGAAGCCCACCAGCCCCAGCAGCGCTGGGCAGAGGTCCCCAGGAAGAGCACCAGGCACCTTTATTCACAGGCATGGGGGATATAACCCCCTGGGACCCTGCCTGCACCATGCATGGGCTCAGCTCTGCCAAGGCAGCGTATTGCTGTGGTTTGAATGCTGGTATGTTGATGATGATGATATTTGCCAAAGTAAGATGACAATCTGAGAGAGGCGGCTTGAAAGACATAGCCCCCAAAATACAAAGTCCCGAAAGCAAGTGGTCTTTACCACTGCTCTCTATAGCAAGAATAACTCCCAGGTGGCTGCTGTAGCTGTCAGGCATTAACCTACTATTCCCAAATCTCTGAAATGAAATCCAGTGCGAGGGGTCAGAAATACAGACTTTCCACGCTCCTCTTCCAGCCGGAGACAGCAGGCCCTGTGACTCCAAGTCCTTGGATGGTGAGTGAGGATGGAGTGAGATGTGCCAGAAACTATTTAGCCCATCCTGTCTTAGGATTGTTAACCAAGTCAGCATCAGAGGAAGCTTATAGCTATTTGTTTGCGACATGGGCAAGTTGCGAGGCTTTGATTGTCCACTGAGGCACTTGTAGTAAGAGAGATACACAGTATTCACAGCAACTTCTTTTAAAAGTGTCTCACTTCTTATTCCTGGTAACATCCTAAATCCAGGAAAATAAACTGTGGGATTTACTGCCGTGTTTAGAGGCATCCTTTATGTACTGATGTTCCTGAGTGCAGGTTTAAATCAAAGAGTAAAGTGCAAGTCTGCTCCTAAAAAACTATCTTCCATAGTATGGAAGAACTGGGAGACTTAATTTGGTTAGCATGCACATGGGTAGCCTGTCCTTCAGTCAATGCTTAAGTTAAGCATTGAGAAAACAACATAAAAGATGTCATATAGCAGTAACACTAGCAAGCTTACCAGTCAGACATCATATGACGTAATTTGAAGACATTGCATAAGCTAGAAAACAAGAGATAGCACCTAAGCACTCATGAGAGGCAGCCAAAAGTCTACTAAGAAAGGAGAATGCATTCAGTCTTCAAAGCTTGCTAACTCTCTGTCTATCAATTTTACCCACACCTGGTACAAATTTAGTGTCTGTTCTTCACTCACCTGCTCCCTTGTTGAGGGGAAAAAAAAATCCTACTGCACTTTCTAGCTATTTGCCAGGAGCTCAGCACAGCGGTAATGAGTTGAATTGATGCCTAAATTAATCTCTTATTGAGGTACTGCAGGCGTTACCATTCCAGTCTCAAATGAAAGGAGTTCTTAGGAGTTTGCCTTTTGGTGAAGTTAAATTAGAGCCGGTGCTTCCGAAATTTGTGTGTCCAGTTGTGGAGTGCTCTGGGCAATATTACACCAAATAAGTGATTTAAACACTTATTCACTGAAGGGGGGTCGGGGGTCGATATCTCTGTTTTTCTTCTGACCCATTGCAAATTTCTTGGTTTTATAATTTTTTTTTTCAAGTCTGAGCACAGGCCTTTTCACTGAGTCCACTGACATGAGCCTGTTGAATAGTGCTGCTCCACTCATGTTGCTGAGAAACAAACCATTTGCTTTGTTGTTTCATTCTGCAGCTGAATCCCAGTATTTACCTTGCATTGCTGCTGAAGCAGAATATTCATGGGGCAACTTCTTTGGAAAAGCTTAACATATTTGTATGATTGATAGCTGGAAATAATAAATCGAGTATATTTGTGAGTTTTCAGAGCTTGGATGGTTATTCTGCTGCGAAGTAGTGACCTTATTAGGTTTCTTTATCTGGCTGAGAAGTCATAAAAAAAAAATACTGCAGAAAACAAGTCTGACTTGAACATCTGGAGGACGAGGAGTAGGAAAACAAATGAAAGGGCCTGCTGTATTCTGTGCCAGTAGGATTTGCAATCCAGAAAGAGATGCAAATGACTAAGACTGACTGATCTACTTTCTGTAAGCAATCAGCTTGACAGACTTAACCCCTTTTCTTGTTTGGAAATTATCCTGAAATAAGGGCTGCTGCTTACAGATGTGTTTGCTATTTGCATACACTTTGTGAATAAACTTGTGCTTGTGGGTTAGTCATGCGCTATTCAGCATGACTATTGCTTCAGTGTTGTTTGTAGGGCGTGATTCATCAGACCTGCAAGAGAGCTGTAGGGAAGGCTGTGTGAGCATTACTAGAAATATGTGTATGAATGCATATTCACAAATTGTGAGCATGTTTGTGATGCTTTTAATCTCTCTGCAAACAATCTTATTTCCAAAGAAAATTTTGTTTGTACCAAAAAGTACTCTGTAATTAGTAACTTTTGGAATGGAAATGGTCATGGAAAACTTCTTGAAACCAATTACACCTGTCTGTGTATCTCTAGTAATGTCTTATATCAAGCAAAACGGCAAGTGGCCAGCCAAGGGCAGAAAGGTGTATATGACAGTGGGTGCAACCTAGTAATATGCTTATATGGTTCTCCGTGTTGGCCCCCTGAGACAAGTTCTTGAGCCTCAGTCACGAGGTGCTTCCGTGTGGGATCCATTATTTTATCTTATTGCTGCAGACATGCCTTTAGCCCGAGCAATGCACTGTCCTGACGTGGTCTTGGTCTCCTGAGGGATCTCTGCCCTCGGGGTTGCTGCAGCAGGGTTTGCTGCCCTGCCGTGCTCCTGGCATGGGGGGCAGAGGCTGCACTATTGCCGGGTTTGCAGACCTGCGGGGCTAGGTGGCCTTGGTGCAAGCTGCAAGAGCAGCGTAGATGTGGAAAGTTTTGGGTCGTATGGTATCAGGTCTGGTCACAGGACACGTAGTTGCTTCAATATGAGTGCACTGGATATCCTAACCGCTTCAGGTCAAGTTGTAATTTGGTTTGCACTGGGAAAAGGCCTGGTGTCCACATATCGTGTCCTCAGAAAAGACCCCCACCCCCTAAAGAACCCTGACCACAAGGTGAAATGAGAGCCACTTGACTGTCCCAGACTGGCAAAATGGCCCAGACCAAGTTACTGGTGAGTACAGAGCAGAAGCTTTTGCTATTTGAGTGCAAAATAGTGACAAAGATGACATTTTGCTTCCTCTCTCTTGGAGTACCTGAGGGGGGACCCCTTTCTGCTGGCAGAAGACCTCTGGCTGGGTGAGGCAGTGGTTGGGGAAACTGTGGGGTGCAGGTGCCCCGTGTGCCAGCTGTCCCCGTGTGTGTGGGGGGGAAACGCGTGCAGGGCTGATTTCCCCAGCATGGGGACCAGTTCGCACAGATGGTGCCATGCAAAATGGTTCTGCTGTTTTGGGTGAGAGGTACCGGTGCCAAAAGTGGTCCCTGGGCTGGAGCAGCCCGAGCAGCCCGAGCAGCCATCTCAGCCAGGACCGGGGCCCCGCTGCGCCTCGCAAGTGTGAAGGTAGATGCGGTTCCCAGCCCCTGGGATTTTTCAGCCTGGTTGGAGATGTGATGTAACCAGGGCTCTCAGGCCATTTACGAGTTTGATGGTCACTTAAAAAAAATATACTTTATATCAAGTGCAAACTGTCTGTGCTCCCCAGATGCCTCCCTTCCCTTGGCCTAATTTTAATTAAGAAAACATAATCAATTCTGCTCGAGGATCTCTTTTTGGGGCAAAGGGAGAAAGGAAAAAGAAGCTGGGGAAGATGCTTTCTTCTTCAGTTTCAAAACATAAGAAGGCAAGAAAACAAAACCACATGGGCAGGGGATTTGTCCTAGCCGCAGCAGTCCCCTTATCTTTCTTTTTCTGCTGTCTTCCTGCTCTGAATGCTTTGGCAGCTCGTAGGACAGTGTCTAAACTGCAAACATGAAGGAATTCAAATGGAACCCTGGACGTCATCACATTTTCCAAGTTGGCCATAAATCACGGTTTGTTATGGTTATTCTCTTGTGAGGCAGAACATGTGCAAGGAGATAAGAGCCTGGAGGAAGGAGAGGCAGAGAGGATCTCAGTAGAAAAGAAACGCCAGTAGGAAAGACCTAATACGAAATGTTTTGACAGTCTCGATTGAACTGAATAGCCATTGAGGAACTGGTGTGAGTTCTCATTGTTGCGGGGACATCGCCCTACCTAATTTTAAGTAAGTTTGCTGTGGAGCTGGAAGAGAGCTCTTTCCCTTGCCATTCAGAGTTTGTGTCACTGAAAGTGGGATTTTCCCAGTGAGGCAGTAGTTTCCAACCACAGCAATATGGTGATTCATCAGCCAGATCCTCAGGTGATATAAATAGACATAGCCTCCACCAGCTTCAGTGGTCTTGCACTGACTTACATCAGCACAAGAAACTTGGGATGGAAAGTTCCCATCTGTTTGCCCAGTCTCTATCCCAGCCACTGCCAGCTGGTCTCTTACCATACATCAGTCCTGGCTAGAGTTAGGAAGAGTTGGAGACCTATCCCAAGCGAACTGGAGAACTCGCTTTCTCTTAGTGAACGGAAGGCATAGGTTAGTTTCCTCTCAGGAAGCTTTCTCTTATATCCACCATGTATTTTCCCTTGCTTTGCTCTTAGTTTGACCCCATTTTTCTTGGTTGCTGGTGCTGCTTGGATGTTTGGGGTGCGGGATGTTCTGCTGGTCCTCCACAACAAAACTGGGCATGCAGGGGGTCCACTGGGGAGTTGCTCCAGAGATCAGAACCCTGGATTTAGCCATGGATTTAATGCTTTTAAATATTAATCTTTTTAACTGGGGAGGTGGCTCCTTGGCTGGCGGGAGGTTAACCTGAGGAACAGCTCTAGACAAGGAGGTAATTATATTTATTCCTTGGCAGCCTTGTGTGGAATGCAGATGAGGGTTAAGTGGATGTAATTACCTACGCAGTGTGCAACGTGTCACTCCTATTTTACAACAACAGGAGCAAGGTCGGCTGAGCCTGGACCTGTTGCTTTGGCTGTCCTTGGGTTTCCAAGCAGCTTCCACCCTGCCACTTTTCTCCGCTTGGCCAGCATATTTCATAAGAATAACACCCAATCACTGTGTTAAATGGTGTTCAGAGGTGGTTTTACTTCCCCTGGTACGCTATTATTTGCTCCGTTATGATGCCGCATAATGGACAAGGGAGAATGACTGGTTAGGAGATGTTTGTTATTTTTGGACATACTCAATGAGGCATTTTTTACATCTCTGTTATGCTCAGGCCTCTCAGGAGAGGAGGGATACCTATAATTTGGCTGAACTTGTTTCTTTGCATTGAATGATGGCTTCAATAATCTCCCCAACTTCCAGAAATAAAATATAGTGAGACCTGTTCTCTTTATGCTGGGTTTGGAAAAAAAAGAAAAAAGAAAAATAGGGAGATCCTTGGATCACCAGCAGGAATTTGGATTTGGGGAGAGCGGGCAACCACCATCTATTCCAAGTATAGCCGGCCTGTGATTAGTGTCAAGAATCCATATCAAGAATGCAGTGGTTACATTAGATGGGGCCTCGTCAAGCAGCTCACGTCCCTTCATGTGCTCAGAGCTAGGAACCTGCAGACTGGCTGCTCACTGCCTGGGCTGAGTGCACTGATGTGCTTCCTCCTTATTTTGGGCTTTCTGGGCTTGACAGAGAAGCCAATGCCAAGGATGAGGCAGTCCCAAGTCCCTCTGGCCACACTAGAGGAGCAATCTCTGGGGACCTCACGAGTGACGCACCAGAGTCTTCAGTAATGCATGGTCTCTGCTCTGCACTGGAGTTGCTTCTCCTGTCGAATGCCCCCCATTACACATCTTCAGGTTGCTGCACACCAGTGGTGCTCCTCTGCTACACTTTCTCATTCGCTTCGCCCAAACCCTGCTGTGAAAATTGAATCAACAGGGATGCCACTTTAAAGGGGTTCAGTTGCTCTGCTGTGTGTGCTTCCTTGGCCTTCATCCTGGGTCCACCTTGCTCGGTGAGGTTGCCTGCTCTGTGCGATGCAGACAGAGCAGTGCTCTGGGCAAGCTGAGCCAAAATGAGCATTGCAGAGCCGTGAGCAGCTGCCAGGCAGGCAGCAGTGATTCCCTGCAGCGATGCAAGCCTGGAAGTTGGCTCATGAGCAGGAAACTTTGGGAGCTGCTGCCAGAGCAGTAACAGTCATGGGGAGACAGTACAGCTGCCGTGGGTCCCCCAGCAGTGGGGCAGGGCTGGGAGGTTGGGGTGCTGCGGGGAGGAGGAGGAGGAGGGAGGAGGAGGAGGCGGAGGAGGAGGAAGAGCGGTTCACTAGGTGGCAGTCTGCCCTCCGACTGCCAGTGGGAACATGGGCGAGCGGGGTTGTAAAGGAGCCTGGCAGCGGCTTTGCGCAAGAGTTCTACGGCCAGGGGGCCAACACTCATGGTCATCCTGGGAGCCACAGGGTAGCTGGTCTTGTTTGCTGGGAGCTCAGGCAGGTGATTGACTGCACAGGAGCTTCTGCTCTCTTTAACACGTCACAGCCTGTTTCTAGACCTTGTATTTGTGGGAGAAAGCTCAAACTGATGACCAGAATATGCCTGCAGAGTTAATAAACCAAATTAACTGAACAGTATTAAGTTTTAGAAAACTCAAGATTTGAGCTGTGGGTCATGATTTTTTTGTTTCATTACAGTATATTTTTTTTATGTGTCTTGGAGCTGGCAGATCTGTTAGCATTAGTCCTCGCCTCAGTCCAACTGGTCGTATTGTTGCTTCCAAACTTTCTGGTTGCCTAAATTCCTGTTATTTCGGTTGGACAGCCTTCTCCTCTGGTTCTGCGCTGCTGTGCGGGGTGGCTGTGCTGTTTAAAGGCTGTCAGGCCTGATTCTCATTTACACTCTGGCAGCACGAACCTTCACACCCACTTGAGGGTCCTTTTCCTCTGCTGGAGCGTTGGAAGGATTTGTCTCTGCAAAGCATGGATCCAGGACACGGCCGTCCCTATCGTACTGGGCTGTGCGTTATGGGATTTCTCTGGTCTTGAGTCAGCTTGCAGAGTGCTCTGTGATCCTACTGGATGAAAAGCTAGGTACAAAATGTCAGCTGGGATTTATTTTTGCAGTTGCTAAAGCCTTAGGCCCACCGACTGCTCCCGTCTGCCGTGGGACTCCCACTGATGCGAGAGGTGCTCACAGGCTCTGGCTGAGGGTAGCGCCTGCTTGCAGGTTCGCAGCAGATTCTGCATTGGTTAAAGAGCTGCTAGAAAAATTTCATGTGTGCTCTCTCTCCAGCTTTGAGTAACAGTCTAATAGCATGCTAAGGGTCTATCCCTGAGAGCGCCAAGGAAATACATGATTGATTAATCAAGTTGTGTTATGTGCAACACTAGTGTTTCCAATGTTTGTCATGTGCCTGTGGTTCATGATGTATGCCTGCATCCAACATAAAATTAGTAGGTGTGTCTTATAAACAAAAAATAATAATCCTGTGAGTCAGAGTTAAAAATTTTCCCTTCTGTGTGAAGTGCTCATTAATCTGGAATTTTAAGTGAGGGGAAGGGCGGCCTAGAGATGGTTTGTGCTCACTTGCTGCTTCTTCCAGCAGCTGGCAATGTAGCCAGCAATGGCACTTCTGATGCACCATCTTCTGCACCTGTGTGTGCTGGAGCCACCGGCCGGGCTCCATGGCTCCTTCAGTGCCAGCTGCCCAAGGAGGCTCTGGTAGGGTCACTTGTGACCTTATCAACAACAACAACAATAATGAATAATAGATAATTTTTAGGACTGCTGCTGTTGTCTTAAGGTGGCAATTTCACTTCCTGAATGTGAAGCTGAGGGTAAATGGTTTTGTTGGGTTTTTTTGGTTGTTTTGTTCATCTTGGTTTTTAAGTGGATCTGAAAAAAACCCACAATTTCATAGTAGACATATTTGCCTAGAGATGTTGTCATCACATTTAGGCATAAGGCATACGATGGGCTTGAAATAGCTCTCTGCTTCTGGAGACGCTCTACTCTGGAGCCCAGATTGGCATATGTATATTTGACCCTTAGTTCTGCAATTCCCCTGAGGGAAGGTGCTATGTCTATTACACACAGGTAAATAGCTACAGCAGGTCAGTATCTAAGTCAGAGGAGAATGCCTTTTATAACCCTGAAAAAGGGATGTCATGCTATCAGTCCTCCAGAAAAGGATCTGGCAGATAAGATGGCAGCAGCTTCTCTGCCAGTTCAACCAGAAGACCCATGGAGCTGTTTGGTAGAGTTCCTGATGCATTAGACCTGAAATGCTGGAAACATCACTGTGTGCTTTTAGGCTTTTTGTCAGCTGGAAGCCTCTGCCAGATCTCCAGTGTGGCGAGGAGGCTGCTTCTCATCTCCTCACATCTGGACCCCATGAAATTAATGGCAAAAGCAACTTTCTCTTGCAACTCCATCCAAAAACTGCAAGCATCAGCCCTCCACATCTCCTAATGAGGACTGAATTGGGGGAGGATGTTTCTCTTACAGTGCCCCGTGACAAGTCAGCTGCATGCCTCTTGATCCATTTAATGATACTCCTCGTGGAGACCTCACATAGGCAAAAGTAGAGAGATTTGAAAATAGTATTACTCTTGCTTATTTATCTTGCAGTAAATTCAATGTATTAAATCATTGCCCTGCTAAAAGCCTGTCTTTCTCCAAGATCACTTCCTATGAGGTCAACTTCAGCAATTAAAATGGCTACTAAATCTTTGGTTGTCATTATAACACTTTAAAAAAAAAAACAAAACAAAAACCAACAAAACAGGCCAGTGTTCATTTTAGTGCCATAAACATGTTAAATAATTGAGTATTTATCTGAACAGAATGAGAAATGTGGATTTTATTTTTAGAACTTGAGCTTTAAATAAACAGGACACTTTTAAACATAACTCCATTTTGGATAATGAGATGTTTTCATGGACATAATGGCTATTTTCAGTATGTTCTCCCAAGGCTCTTTTAAAATGTGACATTTTACATCTAAATTGGAGTAGTACAGAATATTTGTGCATTAAGAGAGGTCAGCTCTTCTTGAGAGTAAATATTTGTATATATGTGGGTGTGTGTGATTATGTCTCATGCAAGAACTGTGTGTAACAGTAGGAGTTAATTTGGTTTAATAATCAAGCTGTAAAAATCTAACCGGCTGATCAAACTCATGGCTTGGTTTCCTAGTATAAAAGGCATTACTTAAGTATATTTCCCTATTACTATTAAATGTTCTTTATGTAAATATGTATATACACCTAAGGAAACATTAGCTGTCATGTACATGTCACCAAACTGCTGTTGTCCCCTTTCTTAGCTCTGGAAAAATTCAGTGCTGTTCAAGGAAAGTAATAAAACGTACATAGACAGCAGTATTTTCATGCTGTTGTGTGGTACTTTCCGCTTGATACAGACTGCATGATTGACTCTCTGCACCAGTGGAAGGAGCAGCTCATTACAGCAACGAGCAGAACCACCTTATGTGTTAATGTAAGCACAAAAAGGGAGATTTCTGTAACCTGGCTAGAAAGGGATATACAACATTTCTGTTTTCCGTAGGCATGGTACATTTTCAGCCATGCGTGTTTCTCTGCTGAATCATCCTTGACACACCTACACAGAGCTGTGATTTGCCTCGAATAAGTACTGATGCCTGAAATAGATCTAAGCAGCAGTGTTTGTCAAAAGAGAGAAAGACATTTTATGTTTCGTCTTATATATAGCGTGAGCTGCCAAGCTAGTCCATGTCGGAAAAGAAAAGTTTCAGTTCTTGTTTTCCAAGAACGGACTTTTTTTCTCCTTGTGTTTGTCCCCTGCAGAGAGATCATGGCAGTGCTTCCGCATCCTATATGCTCTGATACATGCGACCTGATGCAGTTGAATGAGAAGGAATGAAAAGGGAAGAAGAAAAGATATCTTGGGGTGGGGGAAGCACATTAAGGTATGGGATGGAGGTAGATGAGGTGACTTTATTCCCACCAGACCTAAATCAAACAAAATGGAGCCCTGGCGTTTGCCACTGCATGTTCTTGTTTGGCGGGAGCTCCTGCTCCTGCTCCTTGGTATAAAGACCTGTTCTGTCTTGGGCTTCCCATGCTGCAGGATGCCCAACAGCACCGTGCCTGGGCAGCAGATTCTCACTGGAGATGAGTGGCCTGATCCACTTCCCATATTAAATAAATATATGTTACGCTGGGCTTTACCTCTTGCATACTGTGAGTGACCTTGCCCAGTTACAACTGCTGGGTAAGTGAATTTTTGGTTTTGTAAGGGCCTGTCTCCTCCCCACCCTCTTGCTAACCCACTTATGGACAAAGCCTCCCACTTGGAAATCAGCCTGTCCTATTAACCTTTGCAAGCAAGGTGATGATTTCAAATGGTGGAGTGTTTGGGAGTCACTCCCAGGTGATAGCAATGCCTCCTACTTAAGAGGACATCTCTCTTGGGCTGTTGACAGCTCAAAACAGGCAGAGAGGGGAAAAAACAGCCTGAACACAAAGAGGGTCTAATGCCACCTGCTCTGACCTCCTGCAGCAGTAGAAACCTGGTTTTACTCCAAGCCAAGTATGCTGGTCCCCAGTGTGGAGAACACGGTGGCGGGAGCAGAGGACACCGCATTTATTCCATGTGTGGCACTGGTGGCAAACTCCCGCATTATTGACTTTGCTCACTATGCATGCTGTCTGTTTTGAGGCAATATTGCCACACACGTTCAGGTCCAAGATATTCACACCTCTTACCTTCTGGTTTAGTGATGCAGTTGTACAAATAATTCCCTTGCAAACCTTCTCAGTCGGAAACTCACCCCTTGAAGCGCATAAGTGCCATTTGGTCACTAAGGTCACTCTGTAGGCTCAGTAAATCTGTGCCAAAAACCATGCCAGATCCACATTGCTCAGGAAAATCCACACCCAAATGGGAGCAGGGCAAGCTGGTGGTAATGGGATCATGTGAGCACAGTGGAGGTGGAGCAGGGTTTTTTTTCCCCTTCTCTTTCCTTGAAGATGAAAGAAAAGCATCACAAGTGGATTGAATCCATTACATTACTTATAGGCGTGTGTATCTGGTATTTGTTTACGCTGGCATCTACATATAACTGGGCAGATAAAATGTAAGAATTTAGGAGATATTTGACATGACCACACACTTTTAGAACACAAGATAAACAATAGATGATTGCATGTTTAAAGCATTTTCCTTGATAACAGATTGAATAATTTACCAGTAATGACAGGGAATGATAGAGCGGTCAACGAACTGCATTGCACTACAGTTGAACTACAAGAACTGCATCCATGCTGCTTGGGCTATTTTGTTTTGTTTTGGATTTTTTTTGGCAACCATCTGTTGCCTTTACAACAGAACAGATCCAGTGGAAAATGCCCCTGGGGAAACATGGAATGGAGCGTGCATGTAAAAGTGGCGTGGGGGAAATGTGAGAATTTATTTTGTGCTTGCTTGAAGGAGGTGCACTGAACTTGAGAATGTGAACAGGCACATCTGGCAGAAATGGACGCAGGAGCAGGATTATCCTACCTGATCCCAGCAACACATTTGTTGACCAGGAAACAGAGGAAGAGCTCTAAATTCACTGGTTTCTTCCCTTTCAGGATCATCTAGCCTATTTTCTGCCCATCCGCTAGTTCTCTCATTGCATTCTCCTGCTCCATCTCCTTTGCTGTATTTCAGCAGCTCCCTCTTCCCTGTGACTTTATATCTGCCTTGATCCTAGTGCACGATGGTCCAAAACATAACCATCACTGCAGTGAGACGGTAGGGAGCAAAACCTTGCTTGCAGGCGCTCTTTGAGGGAAAGGCACCTTCTCCTCTGCAACCAAAAGAAGCGGAAGACAGGAACACTTCTTCAGCTGCCTACACATGCTCCCCTTGAAGTCTGGCCATGCTCGGGACCGCTGCCTTGACCTCATCCCCCCTGCAAAGGACAGTGCTGCTGTGCTATTTCTTCAGCTTTGTTTGCCATAGCTGAAACACAGGGCACCATGAATTCATTGATTTGGTGCTGTCAGCTTAGTTAGATGACGCCAAGCTGTGTGAACTCATGGGTTCAACACCTTCAGCTTGTTGGAGCTGATAGAAAATCACTAGCTTCGTCTAAATTACAGCTTGGCCCTTGGTTAGGTGTCAGGGAGTCAGGTCGCTGCGTGGGCTCTGCTGCGTGACCCAGGTCAGTGACTGCCTGCACGCTGCAAAGCTCGGTGACGTGCTTTTGGGCTCCTTCCTTGTGGCCTGGCTCCAGGCTTAAACCTCAGTGACCCAGTTTTCGAGGGGTTTCCTCTTGATGGACACCATGTGAGCAAGCCTGGCCTCCAGATCTGAGCGGGGAAAGTTCACAGACAGGCCAGACTTGCAAAATACCCACCCCTCACTGGAGAACAGGATTTATAGCATATCAGATGTGCGTAGGACTATTTTTGGCCATATTTGATTTGGTTTGGGTTCCCTTGACTCTTAATTTTCTTCTTTCTGGTTTCTCCATCTTTGGGAGTGTCCTGTTCCAGCTCCAAGTTGTCTCAGCAGGGAAACTGGGATTTCCCAGCTCTCCTTGGCTGTCCCAGCTGGGCTTTTCAAATGCTGCCCAGAGACACCTTCGCCCCGTCCCCGCCTGAAAGACAGAGGCAGCAGCCCCTGAGCAGGGTGGACGGCCAGCGGGCAGAGCCAGGTTTTGTCCTGACCCCCTCTCACTGTTGCAGGGCGCAGAGCCATGCAGAGGGCAGGTATGACACCCTTTTCCCACCCCATCGCCATGCAGGGGTCCTCCTGTTGCTTGCCCCATTCCCCTTTGGTCCGGGTTGTACCCATCACCGCAGGCGCTCACCCTGAGTCCCAGTGCCATGCGAGAGAGCTTGGCCAAGACATCAGCTAACCCTCCTGCCATGCAAACGCAGGCTGGACCGTGGCATTGCGTTTCCACTTATAAGTGATTTTTTCATGGGAAACCTCTGGTAGGCTTTGGCTGTGCAACAAACAGGTAATTTTACTGTATGAAGCCTCATACAAACTTATTTTACCATCTGTTTACAGAGACCATGTGTGGGAGGGAGAATTTAAACAATGGGGAATTTTAAGAGGGAAAAAGTTTCTGTGGCTTTTAAAGCTGAGATCGCAGATAAAGAAGAGAAAGGCAACCCAAGGCTGCAGAATATGAGAAAGTGCATTGAGAAATCTATGCATGTGAGAGCAGGAAGGTGCATGAACAGGTCTGAGATATTTTATTTTCTTCTCCCTTCTCTTCGAACAGATGGTTTTGAGTTACACCATGCCCTTGATCCATCTCACATGGGATTTCAGTGTGAGTGTGCATTTCCTTACTGGTATGCTTAAAATGTGAAGGGCTCCATTCAGTCTAGCTGCAGTAGTCTGAGAAGTTGTTTGCTCCTTCACCAAAAGTTACTATTCCTGTAGCAGAAAAGCATGTGGGCTTATGACTCATCCATTCAAGCTTATGTATAAAATAATAAGCTGGACTTTGACCTGTGGCAGCGAGAGTCAGCACGTGTTTGCCTCTGCCAACTCTGTTACAGGGATGCTAACCTGGGGTGGTAGTGGAGAGACCAGTGCGTGCCAGTCAGAGCCACATGCAGCAAAGCTGGCCATGTACACAGTAACTGGTGGACTAAGGAAAAAAACCTCACCTTCAGCAGGAGCTGGGAAATGTAGCTTAGCTTCTTACACAAAATCATCGTGTTAGCATTAAAAAAGAGCAGTCAGAAATTGGGAGATTTGAAGGAATCTGACAGTGTTCATGCTGACCTGTGAATCATTTTGCATGTGTGAGAGAAAGAGAAATCCATGCTGAAACTAGATGGACAAAATGTCAGTTGCAGAGCAAGTGTGGTGAGGACCACTGCTCCACTGCCCTGGTCTAGGTTTAATTAATCAATATTCCTGAAGAGGAGAGCTGCATCTTGATGTTTAGACCTTTTATGACTTCTGTTGGCTAGGTCATGGCCATGCAGGCATATTTGTTTCTGGCAGATCTGTCTTCACCCACAGCAGATTCAACTGTTTCACTGTGGCTTACAAAGCATGGGTTTTTCAAGCTTGCATTTCTAATTTTTTTTGTGGACCTTTTGTTGTGGCTTGGGTGTTTCCCCATAGGCACATTGCATGCAGGCGGTACAGCAACAATAACCTTCATTGCTGTGGACCTGTTGATGGTTTAGGGTTAATTTGTACTGGAAAGCAGTTACAAAATCAACCAGGGCATGAATTTGTAATACAATAGTGCTTTTGCTTCAGCGTACCACGTGAGCATGCCAGACTAACATTATGCCTATGCTGCAGATGATAGATTCAATTTGAAGTAAAGCTAAAATGGCAGTGAAGACAAAGGAGCCTGAAAT
Organism: Ciconia boyciana; assembly: GCF_034638445.1. NCBI lineage: Eukaryota > Metazoa > Chordata > Aves > Ciconiiformes > Ciconiidae > Ciconia > Ciconia boyciana. The sequence continues at coordinate 120,198,404 of NC_132934.1, read as the reverse complement.
TTAGCAGTTTAAGATGAAGGGATTGAACTTGACTTTATTAACCAGTGTTTTTTTATCTTCCTTTCTACTCCAAATAAATTCTGGCTATCCACCTGCATTATGAGCATGCCTATTCTCTCTGCAAACAAACACTGAGATTCATAAAGTTTTTCCATGAAGCACACATGCAGTGGTGGGGTTTGCTGTTGCAGTGTTGAAATTAGACTGCAAGAAGAGGGGGAAAAGTTAGTGTCATGATGTTCCTGTTTGCCTACCTCTTTGCCCTTTATAATCAAGAAAAAAATGTGTGCTACAGCTGCTGAAGTTGATGGTGTTTGCCCCCGATGACTTGATGCCACGTGATGCATTTTGAGCAAGTATTCGCTGCTGCCTGGCAGCTGTGTCTTAATTGTTCAGGATGGTACTTTCTTTCTCACTTGTGTCTGAGACAGATGTTGGTTAAGGATTGGTTCCTTGTATACACATCTGTGCTGCTGTGTGTCAGTCACGAGATCTGCTGGGCTTGTGTAAGCATGTGGTGAGCTCTTCTGGCATCGGATTTTCTATGTACAGATCATCGCCAAGTATTTCAGCAAGAACGAGGACTCTACACTTTGACAGACTGTTCCCCGCTGCTCACACATATGGTTCCAAAATCATCTGCGCAGATTATTTTCCTCCTTTGACAAAGCCAAGTGTCATTATACCATGGTACCGGGACATTTTCAGCAGAAGGTTGTTTTAAAAATAAATCTCAATGTTCTTTATTCACTAGTCGGTTTTGAAAAGAAACTGAAATTTCTTTCTGAGTTTTATTTAGCTAGAATTTACTCTATAGCACAGCAGCAGAGAAGAGAAGTATTATCATAAAATCATGTTTATCAGTAAACTCGGTGACTTGCATTGGTGAAACTCCCGTACCAAAATTCCACCCTGTTAATCGGCAGTAGGTGCAACCAACAAGTGACGTTAGTTTTGCAGTTTGAGGCTTTAAAAAACCCCAAAACAAAACCAACATGTAATAATTTGCAGATGTTGGCAACCGGCAATGATGCCTGAGTTGAAGCTCTCTTTGGGTGCCAAACCACAAATATATATCATTTTTTATAGTCTACCATTCCTGGAACTGAAAGAGGCTTCAAAACAATCAATATGTAAACATGAATACAGAGCACTACCTTCTGAGCATCACCAGTGCTGCTACTGCTATGAGCTGTCTGCTAGATACAGAGGGCTTTTTCTTATTAACTATGTCCTTCTTCAAAACGTGTTTGCTTTTTGTCCTTTATTTAGGGTATAGGTGTGCAGGGCTAGTACAACTCCTACAAGTGGAAGGGAGGTATTCACACTTTCCACATTTTTGAAGTTACTAACCAATGCAGACTGTTTCAAGCTGAAACCAGAAAAGGGTTATATGTGATATACTGCTATGTTTCCTTATGTGCTTTCTACTTGACAGTACGATGTCCAATGGCTTTGAAAACTGAAGTTTTTTTATCCCTTGAACAAGAGTGCCCTTTCTCCAGGAGTGCTCCACTCCTCTCCACAGGTATTTTACTTCTAAACCAAAGGGATCACCTTAGAAAATGAGCTTTCCTTTCACTTCAGCATCATGCAGCAAACGCCATGAAACTTGCTTTGAGAGCTACTTTCAGTGTCTTTTTAACAGATTTGCTTACTGGGAAATGAACTGGTATCATCACCGTGCTAACCTAGGGAGTGCCAAGTTGCGGTCAAATGCAAACAACTTGGTAGCCACTTGCTGCCAAGATTAACTTTCCAGTATGGTCTGCCACAACTTAGGGGTATTTGTTGTTAGATTGTGTCTAGGACACCAGTCAGAAACTGGGACACCACTGGACTAGGTCTTGTACAACTACATATTGGAGAGAGAGGCTCCTTCCCCAAAAATGTGTGATAGAAGTGCAGGACAGCAGCCAGTGGGTGAAGGAGCGAGATGAGGGGGCAAGAGGACACTGCCAGTGAGGAGGGTATTTGGTCTTCTCAGCACACCAAGCATTTATTGTTGTATCCATTTCTGCATTTATTTATTGTAGCCTTCCTGACAAAGAGGAAGTTTTTAAGAAGAGTTTGAAGAGGGTAATGAAGTTCCTGGGAGTTTCTTTGTTGTTTCTGGAAATCTGCCCTGAAGCATGAGGGGAACTTAGGAGAAACCCCAGAAGTGCTTGTTCGTAACGTGGCAAGCTGAAGATAGAAAGGACATTGCTGGCCAAACACAGTGTAGGCTGGAAGCTCAGCAGTGAACAAGGGATGATGTGTGAAGTGGTGACAAGCTGCTGATGGTTTGATATGGCAGAGAAGGTGGGGGGAACTCACCAGGGACAGGGTGTACCAAGGTGAGAGCACTGTGAGGAAAACCATCTCTCTGGCAATATTTGGGATGTGGGAAAGCAGAAAAAGTTTTTATTTATTAAGGCTAAAGAAAAAGATGCTGTGTGAACACAGACAAGAGGTATTGAAAGCCCACAGAGGAGATTTTTAGCTGCCTGGATGTGTGGGAGACCACATAATTTAGAGAGATGCTAGAGAGAGAGTCTGTATAAGCTGGGTGTAGCAAGAGGTCTCAGTGAGCTACAGGGGCCTGTGATCATACTGGTTAAATCCCAAACGATACAAAGGAGAAACCAGGTGAAAAATGGGACGCTATTCAGCAAGGTCTAATGTAAAGTACTGGACTTAGCTGAGAATAAAGCAGCCACGTAGCTATCGCTGCTCTCTGACATTTCTTCAGAAAATGGCTCTGGAAGTTGAAGTGGAAGAAAGTGAGGCAATATCATGCTATTCCGGAAAAGGCAAGCATCATACTGGGCTATGTGGATCAAAAGATAGTCTGCAGGACATTTGAACTAACCCATTTGCTCTAGTGAGCAGTAGTGAAGCTGTGTCTGAATTGTGATTCAAGAAAGGTACGCTGCTTGAATGGAGACCAGAGGAGAGCAACGTGGGTGAATGGGGTTTAGATGAACATGGTCAGGTATGAACTGGGGTTGCTTAGTCTAGAGAAGAGAAGGATGAGAGAGAATATTGTAACATAAAAGGGTGCTGCAAAGGTGAAAAGAATGATCCATTCTCCTTGTCTGTGGTTGTTAGGGCAAGAAGTCCCAGGCTTAAATTGTGGCAAGACTAACTCAAGTCAGACATCAGGAAAAAACTTTCTACCAGTCTGAATAGCAAAATCAGGCATAAATTGGCTGGAGAACCTCTGCAGTCTCTGTCCTGTGAGGTTGCTTAGACCTAGGTGGTTGAAAACCTTTCATAAACGATAGCTGGGCCTGCCTTGTGTCCAGAGATGGGCCAGGCATCTGCCTGAGGTCTCTTCCAGCCCTTGAGGTTCTGCTTCCTGAAGATGAGGTTGCCCACAAGAATTAAGATGAAGAAGGATTAAAGACAAGGCTGCATATGGGATGGGTCCTCCTTTCATATGCTAAAAGAAATTTAAAATCTAGGGAGAGAACAAACAGACAACTACAGCTCAAGGTAAAGAGGTGGTATAAGAAAAAACATTGGCTGGATGAAGACTTGGAAGAAGTAATTTAATGAGCTCATTTAATGAGACTGAGAAGCATATCCAGTGAGTTGCCATGGCAGGAAATTGTTAGAAGACGGTCTAGAATGAGATTGGAAGAAAGGAACCACTGAAAATGGTGAATTCAATGGACTTGGAGATGGAAGAAAAGAGAGAGACCAGTCAACAGCTGGAGAAGGAGCTAGGTTTAAAAAAAAATAGTAGTAGTGGAAAGACTGAAGTGCATTTATAATGTGAAAAGGAAAATGTTGGAAGAAGCGTGACTGTTTTCAAAGGAAATCAGCAGATAATTTAAGGGAGGAGTCACATACAGATAAGCCACCAACAAAACTCATGTCCCTTGTACTCTGTCTCATGGTGCAGTCAAAGAAGAAGTGGAACCAAGAGTGGCAGAAGGGTATGTGGGCTTCTTGTTAATCTTCTGTGATGGGAAACTAGTGCACTTCTCTGTAGAGAGAGAGAGAAGTGGAGACAGATGGAAGATTGTAGTGATGAGTTAGAGGTGATGAGAAGAAAGCTGGGCTGTCTGGTGTGGGATCTGGAGTTAGAGATGCTGTGTTCTCCTAGGTAGGAAGCTGTCAGGACAGCTGGAGGGTAGGACAGACTAGTAGTGGAGGGAAGTCAGCGGAGTCATGGGACCTACCAAAGGCATCAGAGTCATGGGACCTACCAAAGGTATGAGAAAGAGAACAGAGAAAAGAGATGTCAGATGTGAGCAAGGGCCAATAGTGGGCAGGGTAGACCTCGTGTTGGGAAGGAGAAGCCAGCAAGAGTATGGTTTGGAGGCATGTGTGAAAGAATCATAGCCGTGCCATTGAATTAAAGGGAGGAAGGAGCTCAGAGTGGGTCCCAGGAAAATAAAAGTAGTCAGTGATGACAGGCTGGAAGCTGTAAAATCACATACTTACAGTGACTGGGTGTGAAGGCAAGGATTGAAAGATGATGCATAAAGAAACTGGGAAACAGATGGAAAGCTTCTGATCTGGGGAAAGAGATGGGAAGGGGCAAAGTGAAGTGACTGGCCTTTGGGCGAATGGGATAGTAGAGCCAGGGGTAGGGTGTGACGGTAAGGAGAGATGAAGGAGATGGAGGACGGGATGGAGATGGAGGGCCAGGAATGGAGCAAGGGTGAGGGATGAAGGAGTGAGGATGTAGCCTCTGGAATGAAGAGGAAAGCAGGTGAGAAAGGGAGGGCCAGTGTGCAGAGCTGCGTACCTTGCAGAGAGCTGAAGGTAACCATGAGGGGCCTGTGAATGAATGGGTTCTGGTCAGAAGTACGCCTGGTAGAGCCCTGTAACTCTGCAATGACTCTTGCCCAATGCAAATCCCTTCCAGCTCCTTTATCTTCCTCCCCAGTTGTTAATCAGTCTCTGAAGTCCAGACTGGAAGCTTACCCAGGGGGAGCAGCCAGCCCCCTCCCCACCTGGCAGCAGTGCTAGATGCTGCTGCTGGGGACTAAAAGACACTTTGCCTTTTGAATTGAAACTACATTGAAGATACTTGTCCCCAAGGTGGATCAGGGGACTTCTGTATTTTAGAAAGAAAAATTCGAGCCAGCTATTTAAATTATGTGCATGCCTCAAGAGACCTGTATCTCTCTGTGTGTTAATGTGAGCCCAAATAGTGCATGTGTTTGAGCAAAAGGCCATAAAGGCTTTCTGGGTAAATACTACATACTTTATGATAAGTTTCAATGGCTGCTGTGTTCCCTTCCAGCTGGTGGGTGAAGGCAGCCCTCTGTACATACCGGGTTCATTGCCTGGAATCTGCTGGCACCTGGAGCAACCTTTATTTGGCTGTACTCAAGAGCTGAGCTCCAGCCCCCGAGGTGGAGAGAGCTGGCTGGGACGCCCAGAGAGTGACACTTCCTTGGCAGGTCTTCTGCACAGCCTGTGCCAACGGGGCTGTGGGAAGCCTGAGGAAGCTGCAGCTCTTCTCCTCTGGCTGCACCACAGCCCTGCCTCCAGGAAAGCAGTGCCACCTCATTGCCGGGGTGAACGCCGGTGCCATCGCCTCTCTCCTTTCCCCCAGCTTACTCTGGAGAGAAGCAGCTCACTCGAACAAAAAGAAGTGCCCTATTAAGGGATAAACCAAGGCATCCCTCTGAAAAATGGGTCCTCTAGGGATGAACCTGACCGAAGTTCACAGCACCCGAGAGCACCAAGGTGTAAGTAAGGGCCAGGGGATTCGTATCCAACAGACATTGCCACGCTACGCTTGCCACAGATGCATTTGAAAGAATGGGAAGTAATCCAAGCCTGAATCCCTTTCCCATGGCCCACTTCTGAGAGAGACTGTGGGATCCCAGACTTCACCAGCAGTGGAGCACTTTGTAAAAATCAGGCTAATTTCCTTTTTTTTAAAATGAAACAGTATTATTAGGACTTCGCTTCTTGCTCAGGAATTCCATCACATCAGATTAGTGGTGTCTGAACTATGTAATGATGATGCATAATCTTACACAACGATCTCTTGTTCTGGGACTAAAAGCTGTTTGTTTACATAATATAAGATGGCCTTTCAGAAATACAATGTTGTTACAGTTTAATGATACTTTTGAATTTTGTAAGATCATGATGCAGGAGAGCGGCGACATTGCACAACCAAGAGCAAAGTTTCCCATGCCTGCTGTGACTCAGTGTGTTACTGTTGTCTTAGAAATAAAAATAAGAGAGCAAGGCATGAAATCCTAGCACTAAGTCAGGGTGTTGTGGTTTGTTTTTCTTTTTAAATTATCTTTTCCCACAGGGCCAACAACCTGCTAATTCTTATGCAGAACAGGAGTGCTCTGTGTTTCCGTCGAGTAGCACCAGGAGACTTATCAGGCAGGATTCCTCTGAACTAGTCACCCTTAATCCCTTTTACAGGAGAGAAACAAATGCAAATAAGACACAATTCCCCCCTTCTGGAGTGTCTGCAAGATGCTCTGCCATTAAATTCAATTACAGAGTGGAGCTCAAACCCAGCAGCTTACACTCCCAGCAAGACGCCATGCTTTACAAAATAGGACATGGGAGCTCAAAGATCAGCCACAACTGTCTGTTTGCTTCTCGGCTACACTGAAGACTGAAATGTAAGGAGTGTTGACTCCTATCTCCAAATACCTTAGCTGACCTGGGATATCGTCTGGTTCCTCCCCGTGCCTTGTATCTGCGCGTGGAGGCATGGTGGGGCAGCTCACCTGAGCTTTGGCTTCTTCCTCCATGCACACGGGGGCTGCTTGAGGCCAGCTCTGAGGGCTCCCTCCCTCACCTTCTTCAAAGCATTTGCCCCCTGGGGCTGCTCTGCTGTGGGCACGGAGAGATGTGGGACTGGGGTGGAAATGTGGCTTTTCAGAAGAGGAAGGGTCACAGGTTTGTTTCTGCACTGGCCTGCAAGGGTGGGATGGGCTGGCGTGTTTTCAATGGAAATTACAAAAAGTTTAACAAAAAAGCAATGTTGCCTCATAATGTGTTTTGGTTTATGTTATTGTTTTAAAGTCTAAATAGCAATACAGAACTCGTACGGAGTCCATTTAATGAGTTGCCGTTGATCATAAGGATTCCATATTGTTAGTAAGTCTGTGTATTTACAGTACCTAGTGTCACAAGGGGGTCACATGGAGAAAGCACTTGCAAAAAGGTTAAGATCTAAAGAGACAAAAGAAACATTATTATCACCATTTTAGCAAAGCAAAGCAAGCCTGTGAGATATTGGTTACACAAAAAAGTCTGTGTCAGAGCCAGGAACCAAAAGAAACAACCCCTCTCCAGTTTTAGTGACATTCAGGCCATTATATTAATCACAATCGTGTCTTAAACACCTATAAAACTAAAATCTGATTTATTCAAAAAGACAGACAGTTGCTTCTCAGAGCTGTGATTAACATTTAGGTCCTAAATTTAAGTCTTTGCTTGGACTGCTACGAAATTCTGAAGTCTGGAGCTGCCTCTCATTGTCACAGTTTCTTCTCAACTCCATCCACTGCAGGCAAGTATTTTGTTGCTGTGTGTCTACCCAAAGAGGCTGGGTGTGGATGTCAAGTCATTTAGGTTTTTTTCTTTTTTTTCTGAATAAAATTTGATGTATTTCACCAAATAAAATTCACCATGCATAATCACACTGAAGACCTACAAGCTATTTGAACCCAATAATAATGTAAATAACTAAGTTAATTCTGTGCAGCCTTCTCAGCGGGTTAGCATTGATGCTAGAAAATGCATTTCCCTTTTGTTTGTTTTTCCTCATTCTTTCTTTAAAAGATTGTTTCTTTAAAATCTTCTCCTATACATACATTTGTGGTTTTTTCCAGAGTACAAAAGCTAGGGCTCTATTACAATTTCATTTAGCTGCTCTTTTCAAGTACATGTCTTGGCGTTACAAAGCAACTGCACTCCCTGGAGATCCTTTATTGTAATTGTGTAAAACATTATTAAGTGTGGGAAAAATCTTGATCTCTTGTTGTTGTTGCGTTTCTTTGTGGAGGGGTGTCTTTTTCTTCCCCCTCCCTGCCCCCCCAGACAATTGATTTATGGGAGAGGCCTTAGCCAGCCCTTCTCATTAACTCGCTGTTCTTTTACGAAATATAATTAGCATTTAAAAATCTCTTGTTGGCTCTCTACCCACCGGTACTCCCTGTGCTGGGGGACGTTTGCTCTTCCCGCTTCTTCTTTCCTCGGGATGTTTGCCTCCAGGCTTGCTGCCGGGGGAGTTGCTCCTCCATGGCTTCGGATAAGGCTCACTTGGCTTCACTCGCCCTCGTATGCCAACGTTGCCGTTTCCTTCCTCATCTTGGTTCCTGTACTTCTAGCTCTTGGGTTGTTTGGTTTCTTATTTGATTTTCCTTCTCTCTTTTTATGCTTCTGAAAACATATTCCAGGCTATTGGAGGGAGTCAAAATGCCGTGCTATCATTTTTCTTGCACACGTTTTTTCTGCCAGAAGTCAAGACTTTTTGACTCTATGAGTCAAATAACAAAAAAGGAAAAATGGGATATGAGAGAAGTTAATATGTTGGGCTGGGGTTAGGGAGTTGCATTTCTTCTCTTGATGGGTCATCTGGTATGAATGCAGCTGCACATATAATGGGCTAGGTACTGCTGAATGTCCAAAGACTATAAAATACTGTTTAGATACATTAATGTGGAAGGAAAAATTAAGAAGGGCAGTCTCACCAGCTGATCAGCGTACAGTGACAGCGTTCAGTGCTTTTCTCTTCAGAAGAACGTTTTAGAAACTAGGCTTCAACTGCTCATTGGAGAGGGGATAGATGACCACTCACCCCTCTTAAAAAAAAAAGACAATATTGCAGTGATCATAGAATAGTATTTTAAACTGGTGATACTGGAGACTCCATATGACCATCTCACGTGCAAGATACAAGGCCAAAGCTGATGTTGTCATACTACAGCACTGCAAGTTGTCAGATCTTAAGTCAGGTCTGAACTTGGCTCCATGAGACAGAGGGTTATAAACCGTGATGATACCTTTATCAAAACCTGCATGAATGCACAGAGATGGGTAAGCAGAGGAGCTCATCCACAGATTTCAGTTCACTGAGGTCTGGGTCCCTCTCCATTCCTGCAGGAGGTTAGGTAGAGGATGACCGCAACAGGCAGAGGGGCCGGTGCAGTTTTAAAGTGTGCTTCCAGCTGCAAAACAGCTGTCAGCTCAGCTGGGCTGTGCCACGGCCTCGGAGCAGGCTGACTGCTGCCGCTTCTGTGGAACAAGGCAAAAGCAATGCAGCTTGGGGCCAGCTGACCTGATAAGTGACAGTGTCTGCCACGTGCTTACGGTGCTGTTTGTGCACATGCCATCCCAGCCATGGTGTTGCTGTATGCCAGGGGCACAGCTGATTTAGGTTTGTTCTGGCAGGTATTTGCGGTGTGGGAACTATATTTTCTTTGACTGAGTGTCTTCACTCTTTCTCTGTCCCTACCAACGCGGGGACACCTGCACCAAAGGGTGTGTAAATCTGTGCATGATTAAAAGCCCAGTTCAGCATTACTCTTCCAATTTTCCTGATTACAAGGCTGACTGGAAGACCCTGATCGCCCTCTGAGCGGGGATGCTGAGCACAAGGATGAGCTTGCCCACCCTTGTGAATTTCATCAGCCTATCCCTTTCTTTCTGGCATACACTTTGTTTCTACACTGAGCGTGCTTATCAATCTCAATTTTCAAATATGACCACTGAAAGCAGGACAACCAGCTCGCTAAATGCCCCTTATACTCGCCAGTCTGGTCCCTGTTGTCTTTCTGCTCTCACTGCCTGGTGCCCACCAGGGTGATCCATCCTTGCAGGGCTGGATCCTCATGGTTCTGGTACCCTAGACAACTTCTGTTTGTCTTGAAAACCCAGTTAAATGCTCATTTCATATTTTTTCCTTCTTCCTTTCTTTTGAATTTCCATGGGTTTTGCAAATTCTGTATTTGAGGAGCAGGGAATGTCCCTGGAGAATAAACTTCATACTTCTTTGTGCTGAACTTGGTATGATACTTCTGACAGATGGTAGAATGAATTCACACAGGTTTAATATATATATATATATATCTATATCTCTATATATCTGCTGCTTTAAAATATGCACTAAATGTCTAAAAGGCCTGTGAAGCCTGACTTCTCATTCTTATAAAAGTTATCTAAGGTATTTAAGAAGATGGAGTGATTCAGAATGAAATTCAAACCTAAGTAAATTTTCAAGTGTAACCACTGACTTTACAAGCTCCACTTCCATTTGTCCAAGCTCAGCACAGAAGGCCTCTTTTTTTGTCTGAACTACTGATGAAAAATGGCAAGCAAGCAGGATTTCTGGTTCATGGGAAATCTTGTGAGAGTTTTGATTTAATTTAATTTTATTCCTATTTCCCAGAAACTGGAAATTTACTTTTTAAAAGTACTGAAACACAATGTTTACTAATGAAATAAATAATAGCAGCTGGGAGGCCGAGGACAGTGCCAATTTCACAAGTAGCTGCCAGGACGATGGGAGCTGTGGCTCCAGAGCAAGCCCGCTGCCAGTGCTCATGGGGCGATGGGCTGTTGGGACAGACGCTGGCTCCCGCTCAGTGTGTTGCAGCGGGGAGCCTGGGAGCTCTTGACTCCCTGGCTTTACCTTGAAAGTCAGGATTTCTAGGTTCTGTAGGAGAAAAAATCAAGCCCTAAATAGATCTGGATCTCTCTAGGGTTGGGAGTTTGGGGTGTGATGGAAGAAAGTGTGGGGGTCCTGGTGTCTCTGATTGCCCCTGCACATGGGAGCCTGGGTCCTGGTCCCTGCAGGGCTGCCCAGGTTTAAGGAAGCTGGAGGAGTCACACGTCTGGCTGTGGGATCACCATCTCCAGCCTTGGCCACCCGAGGCTCCCAGGGTTGCATTTCTGCAAGAGGAAAGGTCCTGCTGGGACTCAGCACTGAGTGTCTCAAATCTGAGCTACATACAATGAACCTCTTGGGGTCCTCAAGTCCTTGGTTTGTTGTTGTCTGTTGCCTCTTGTACCCAAGGCAGCTCTGTTTTTAATCACGTGGCAGGTTGCAGAAACAGTCTTTTCTCAAAATCAGCGTAGTTCAGTTCGTGACGTCGTACAAATACAGCTCAGCAAAGCCTATGGCAAATTTCAATCTCATTTTTGTCTCGTCTTGCTTTTATTTTAATTATAACATTTTGAGAGGGGAGGAGAGGTTTCCCCCTAATCAGTGCATTTATTTCAGCTCCGAAAAAGCATTTTGACATCCTAACTGGTTGTGTCAATCGGTCTCTCTCTGTGGGGACTTGGAACAATACTTAAAAAGGCAAATGCCTTTTTATAAAAACCCAGAGCTAAAATCTCATAGCACTTTGGCAGAATTGTGTTACCCTCTGTAATCTAACACTATTACAAGCTTTTATCCACCCAAATTCAACTCACAGTTCTAGCTAAAGACACTTTTCATTGGCTTATTAACATTTTAACAGGCTATCTTGCGTGTTATTATGTTATCAAGGTTTGCCTCTGAATCTTTGAGAGATATTAATAAGAAGGCTAATAGCTAAAAAGCACACCCTTGACATGGCCTATTTCTATGAAAAGGTGTGGTTTGAATAATATTTCGTTATGGCTCCTTTCCCCGTGTCTGACAGTTCAAGGTTTAGCAACGATAAGACCAGCCTGCTTCAAGTCTTGCTCCTTGCTCTGGTCTCTTAGACCTAATACATGCTAATTTTTAACTGTGTGTCCCTAACTCATGCTAATGGCTCGTACAAAGATGAGCCAGATAAACAGAAGTGTGCCCTACAACGATGCCAAATATTGAAAACTGGTTCTGCAGCAATGAAAAAAAACTTTTTGATTTTAGAGGGACACTTTCTTAAAGCATTTAAGAGCTTAGGCTTTAATTTCAGAGGGCTCCAACTACAATATATCACTTCCTGCCAAGGGCTGGTCAACACAGCCTGGGTTTCCATTAATTACATGAATTTACATAATCTACAGACCAAGAATCATTTGATGCAATGATAAATGATTAAAATTAGACAATCCAAAGCAAAATTGCAATTCAGTTCATGGCCATTCTTGAGCAGATAGAGGCAAAATTCATTGTATTTTAAATATTTGCTTCTAATTATTCCCATAGCTCTCTTCAATGTGTGCTGTGTTTCCTATCTGTCCTTGGTATCCAACACTTCCAGACAGATCCATTCCAGTGCAGAGAACAACGTTGCTTATGGCCCTTTTTAATTAAGCAAACGGTGTGAGCATGTGTTGGTAAATTTTTGCTTTAAAGGTACCGTGGCAAGGTTTGACTTCTGGAGGTGGAATGCAGTCCTGCTTTGCTTCTGTCCCACTCGGAGCAGGCTAGTGCTCCAGAGACCTCTCCGCTTAGATCTCCCTTCGTTACCAAAGCCCTGCCTCTGGTGTGAAGTGATGGATGCCTGGAAATGAACTGTGCGGGGATTTATTCCGGGAGAGGAGATAAAAATAATTCGGCATGTTTCTCTTTGTCATGAAACATTGAACATTTACGTGAATTATGAGCAGCCAATACGTCTTGTTCTCAAGAGAGTCAGGTAGGAAAAGAGTTTATAGCTGGTGAGATAAGCCTTCCCCAGAAGTTGTTGTTGACTTATGCATCTCGAAATAACCCAGAGTTTTCAAAGGCTAGGGGGCTGTCCAGTGATTAGGAGAAAAAGCCCGCTAGGACATTAAATCCAAACAAGAAAAAGCTGGCGCTTTTCCAGCACAGCTAGATTGAGAAGCAAAGAGAAAGAAACAGGAAGGGCCATTATAAAATAGTCCCATTGGAATTAAATAGATAACTTGTGAGGCGGGGAATTTCCCCAGATAGGATTTGGCTGCATGCCTGCTCCAGTTAAGGACTTTCTGACGGTAAGGCGACAGCAGAGAGAAATTGGGACTTTCAAAGAAAGTTTATCTCTAGTTGTTCCAGTCTTATTCTCTAATTGGCCCAGAGTCTGGCCCATTAAAAGAGCTGACAGATGCTACAGGACTAAGAGTATTAGTAACTAATGCAGTTAATGATCTTGAATAGGCTTATTACATGGGGGATGAATTCTCCTTTATTTCACGGGAATGTAAAGGAACCTTGCCATAGGCATTAATTGCATTTAATTCCATGTTAGGGCCCATTCATCCTACCAACATCCTGGATAATGGCCCAAGACTAAATGTGATTCTCTCTGGAAGTGTTTCTTCTGATGAAGTACTTTAGATACACAAAACGGAGAACACTTTTGCAACATTGCTTTAAGGATTTTTTGAAGAAATGTAATATTAAAATAATCTGCTTTTGTGAGTGTAGAAATTGGCTAACAAAAGCATGTAGGAGTACAGATGGGTGCAATATTTTTATTTTGTACTTCAGATGATACCATATGCCGAGCCTTAGGAGGTGCTTAGTTGCCAACAAGGTACAAATAGAGATTTACAAAAGGTGAAACCGAAGGTTGTGTCCATGCCATGTTTTCGCACAGCATGCCCTGGTGAAATTTCAGCCTGTCCTGAGAGAAATAGCAACTTCTTAGTTCGGAAATTCTAGTTTCACTTTTTGTCACAGCATTTTCTCTTGAATTACCTTCTCCATGATCCCTCAAGATAACTGTGAACGTGGTGCTCGGTTCTAGCTGAGGGAGGAAGTGGGCGATATTTTTGAAGGTGGGTAATGCCACTTACTGCTGGTGTTTGAGAGCAGGAGGCTGAGGATTCAGAAGGCGCTGAAGGACCTTCACTGTCTTGTCAGAGCACATCTCCTGTCAGTTAGTAGTCATGCAATTAGCTATCATAAGACGTTCGCCTCTGATATCAAGCCCATAGGCAGCATATATTGTGCCGTATCCCAAAGCAGTCTCCAAGCTGTTAGTATGGAAACACAGTTCAGAAAACAGAGGGGGTCAGACGATCTCTTCTGGGGCCAGCATGCTTATTCAGCTTTCCCATAAGAGAAGCTACAGACAGCTGAGCTATTTCCATAACACTTACCTCCATCTCGCCAGCATTCACCTACCTTGTAATTTTGTGGGGTTTGTTTGTAGCTGTTTCCCACAGCTGTGACGATGATGGCAGGGCTTGGGAAGGCAGCTAGCCTACAATTTAGTGCACCTCAACCAGCCGCATGTGTCCTTTAAAAACAAAACCAAACTTGTGAACTGCTTCAGCCCCCCCACTCCCTCTGCATTTTTTTGCAATGATTTCACGTGCCTTGAACTGGGTCCTCAGCCAGTGTAAACCAGTGTGGCTCCACTGGCACCAGGAGAGCTGCACTGATTCACACGAGCTGAGGATCTGCCGGGCTTTGACAGCAATATTGGAGTGCTGCAGACATTGTGCATCAAACAGGGTTTAAAAGGCTGTTACATCACCGAGCACTTTTCCCTATAGATCCCAAACCTAGTGTATGTGGGTCCTAATTTCTGCTCCTACTTGCTTCGGGACGTCGCTTAAATTTTGAGTCCCTTCACCATCAGGAGGGGCTGCCGATGCCTGTCGTAGTCGAGTTTCTGACATGGCAACCTACTGCTCTGTGAATAAGGCTGGCAGGGAGCAAGACTTTCATTTTGGGAAGAATTGTGAGGGTTTAATGCTTGTTTCCATTTGCTTTTTGTGAAAATACAAATATGACTCACCTTCGCAAAATAAAACCCTAAAAAACTGCTGCAAGCCCCAGGTCACGGCTCCTGAAGTCAGCCAGGGAGTCAGAGGTTTCCAGCGAGGATCCCCTGTGCTGCAGCTGCTGCTAGTGCAGGGCAGGGAGCGGAGCTGTGACTGGCCTGAGATGCATTTTCTAATAGTGATGCGTTTTTGGGTGGGGGCTTCTTTGGTTTTCTAAATTTTTTTTTGCCAAATTAGTTAGTTTACTTAAAATAAGCTTTTTAAAAAAAATTAACCAAAGAAACCAACACATTCTAATTTCCAGCTTCCCAGGACAGGGAAAGTGCCAAAATACCAAAAATGCATGCTAAAGCACATACAGTTTATTAAACATGAAGCAATCTCATCCTAGCCTCTGTTTTATAACATTAAACTTCTGTATCTCTTCTTTGAATTGACAACTCTTATTTTCAAATAGGTTTGGGCTACATTAAATAATTAATTAATCTCAGTAAATAATTAGTTTTTGTGGCAAACTGGTTTTCCCCTCCCTCTTCAATATTCGCTCAGTTCACTGGAATTTTAATATTATGCCTCTGCAATTTATTGACAGGTCATCTTTGGATAGACCTAGAATGGAAATAGAATAAAGAAGATAAAATTATAAGTTAAAGAACTTTACCCTAAATTATTCCAGAAAGTGTTGAGAGGTGCGAAAGAAGTAGTGCTGTTTGCTAAAATATGACTTACGAAAACGGGAAAATGTCAGGCTGACTAGACGATTAGCGCGACCCAAGCTTTCATAACTTTCTTGGCAATATTGCAATTATTAATTAGGAAGGATATGCTATTCACAGCAATGTAATTCTGCAGCTGGAGATAAAATATTTCCATGGTTTGTGATTTGAAAGCTGCGTGCAGGAAACCACATTAGGTGGTTGGACCAGCGCCACCGGGACACAGCGATGTGGCATTTTAGGGCTGTCCGCTGCCAGTGACCAGAAGGACACTGATGCTGAGCAAGTTGCGTATCTCCCATATGCAAGTTGGGAGATAAAAGTCAGCACTGTCGCGGTGAGCCAGCTGCCACGCAGAGGCCCGTCGCCCACTGGGAGGGGGAGATGCCTGCTGACCTTCTCTGGGTAACTCACACCAGCTCCAGTCGTAAGGTGACACAGTCTCGCTGAAGCTCAGTGCTGCAGCCACAGTAGGCAGAGGAAAGGAATATCCCCCCCGTGAATTATTTTGTGATATTTCGGTGCTGCCCTCAGAACAAACCGGTCTGTAGCTGTGTGGCTTTGCTGGACAATTTGTTTCCAGAAAAGATGGAAGAATAATTGTGGTCACCCACAGAACCATTAGATGGTACTCTTAATGCTCTTGCTGCTTTTTGTGGGTGTTTTCCTTGTTCAGCTCACCATAATTTAACAATTATTCATTCCAGCCATTTAAATGCTGCCAGACAATGGGCTTTCTGGTGGTATGAGCAATTACTGCATCTTCCCAGGCCCCACCACGGGCGGTGACCGGGGACCTCCCCAGGGGCTTCCAGCAGGAACTGGGCTGATCTGAGGTGAAATGGCCATTCTCCGGGCTGCTGCTGCTGCTTAACCTCTGCGATCTGTGGTATGAATGATTGGCTTCTCTCCTGTTACCTATTTATAACCTGCATTACTCCCGAGCTTAAAAATGCAAAGCCAGACAGAGAGACAAAGGCTGGGACCCTGCAGCTCCCTGCCTGGAGCCGGGATGAGATGCCATAGGGAGCATGGGGAGGCTGAATGGCTTGCTGCGGGGTGGCAGGCTCGCCAGGACCCGCCGGCAGGCTGATGCCCATGCTGGAAAGCACCTTTTCCCCTGAACCTGTTCGAGCACACAGCTGAAGCACATCTTTCAGCCGCTGGCTGGCTGTAGAGTCCCCCTTGGCCGGGGACCTGTCTGCTCCCAGCAAAGCCAACGGGTCCTCTCTGTAGCGATGGGAGCAGGGGCAGGCATGGATGTCTCGGGTTTTCATTGCAGTTGTTGGAGCTTTATGAATATGTGTTATTTGTTCCTTGAACTTACAGTATCTCTCATGTTAAAGTGTGCCAAAATGCTTCCCAGACTCTTTTAGAAAATAAAAGGAGGAAGTAAGTAAAAAAACCCCCAAACGTCCTGCTCCTGCTCCTGTTGAGGGTGCTGGTGTTTTGGCACAGCAGCGTAAGAGGAAATGTTAATAATGCCTGAAGGTGGTACCCAAATGAGTAGCATCGGGAGGTGCATAGGCAGAATAGACCAGACCCACAGCAAGACTTGAGCTGTCTAAGTACTGCTGGAGGTTACATCTACAGCAGCAAACAAAAATGGACTGGTGCTTGTTTTCCAGTGCCGAGGGCAACACTTCTGCTTGTGCAGCTTAACTCTCTTCCCTGCACCCTTGCAAAACAGGGTTGCCTTGTTTCTGCTGCGTCCTGGGAGAGGCCCTGGCTGGTGCTCTTCCCATCAGCAGAGGCTGGCTCAGGCCACAGCTGGCTGGGGCATGGGCAACCAACAGCGAACACGAGGAGAGAGCTCCGCGGGAAGTGCTGGGGACCAGGTCTTCTTGGGTAGGAGCAGCCTCCAATTCCCAAGTCACTTGTCACTGCTGACGGGGAAAAAAATTGCCCAAGTAAAATGCCCTCACCAGTGGTCCCTGTGTCACCTGCATTTGACTTTAAAGTCCGGGAAAATGAAGGAACAACCCTGTGGACTGGTTAAGGCTCTCGCTCGGGTTTGTTTCTGGCATCCCGGAGGAGGGTGCTGCTTCACATTAGGTGCTTCTTAGTCTAAGTAGCATAATTTTGGGCTCCCTTCTGGAAGCAGTGGCCCTCATCCTGGCCACAGGCTGTCATGCTCGCCCCGTGCCCTCTCTTCCATCTGCCTGGCCCTGTTTTTTTTTTGTGTGCAAGGCAACAGGCTTGGGGTTCAGAGGTACCTCACGGCAGCGATATAATTCAGTTAACAGCAGTGGCTGTAAAATGCACCGATAAAGCAGAGCAGATGTTAAAGTGCAAACACTGTTTCTGGACATGCGCACAGCTTTCCCCAAAGTCACCTTGCAGGGCAGAGTTGCTATCGATTCAGTGATGTTGTGGTGCTGGAGAAACTCTCCTGTAATCAGATAGCTGAAAAATGCCACCGGCTCTTTGTCACTTGAATGCTTTTCATCAGCATCTCCTGCTGGATATTCCCTTTCATTTGTACATAAATTACCTCCAAAAATAATCTGGCATGAACACGATGCCCACTTTTTCCAGTTTCCAAACTTCAAGAAAAAGACACTATGCTGGAGCACAACAATGTGTTGTGCACAAATTTGTATAATGCATATTCTCAGCTTGGCGCAAGGAGCGACCTTCTTCCATGGGGTTAAGCCACAGAAAACAGAATGTTTGATGAATGGCTGGGGGATATTGTTAGCACGTGTGCCTGGCACATGGGAAAGAAAAGATGAAATATCTGACTTGTATTTTCCAGTCATTTTCATCCTACATCAAAACAAACTTTTCCTTATGTAAACGGAGATAATTAGTTAATCCATATACTGCCAGCATCTACTTTGCTACAAAACCAAACACTGCCCTGCATTCAGGATATTTTTTCCTGCGACAGAAACAACAGAACTGATATATTCAAGTCTCGTGAAATGGACTGTAACATTTGGCGATGTGTGCAGGTCTTGGAATATGTGTTTTACTAAGACTAAGCTGTGCTGAATATCATCCTTTGAATTCCCCATCTCACACACACTCAAAAAAAATAAACAGCAGAGTGTTTATTGAGCAACTGTCTTTGCCCCTCAACTCAAAGGAGGCATTGTGCTGTCCACCTGCAGACCTTCTTAACTTTCCTCCTGCTTTCTCCTCTTTTGTAATGATGAAAGCTTTCCCACTTGAAAGGACAGAAAGGCATTTATTGTTTTTACACTTAATTGCAGACCTTCATATGTGGAATTTCCAGGCAATATCATTAAGATACAGAAGGCCTTCAATTTTAAAAATAAATGCGAGCCCCCTTTCTTTAACACAACACAGTAACCTCAGAAAAGCTGAAGGAGGAAGCCAGTCAGCGCCTCTACCCTTCGGTGTCTAGTTCCTATGCAAATACACGACACTGCGTGGCAGCACCGGGGTGTAACACTTCTTGCCCACGCTACGTGGTTGTGTGCACCTCCTGCCATTGCAACGTGTTGCTCACACACAGACCTTATTATCCGTATGCTCATCAAGTCTGAGATGCAGCAATGATGTATGGTACCCATATGGCTCTTGCTGCTTCGGTAAAATAACTGGGGAATTACTCAGCTGTACTTTAGTAGCTGTGATGATTTAATATAACTCTTTCATTTAAACTCTCACTCTTTTGTTGCTCTGTTTGTAGTAGAAACAGTGACTACTTTGGAAGGCTTAGAATTAGTCTGTTAAAGGAATTTCTTGCAGAAATGCAGGGCCCAAGTGAGCTCATTGCTGTTCCCACTTGATCTCGGGTTGCCACCAGCACTGAGGGATGCTGAGGGTTTGCCACTGGCCCGTGGGTGGTATGTATACTTAGCCAGGCAATCGCTGGGGTAATGCAAAATTCAGTGAGTCATATAAGCTACTTCTTAAGAAGATCTGAAGTCTTTCAAGTGTCTCTGGCTCATTAAAATCCAAACTGAATGGGAAGGACCCAGACCTGACAGCTCAATGAGTCGTACGAACTCTTACAACATTTATTTTGATACCGTAAAAACGATGTCCAAAAAGTGATGCCGAATCTCAGTCTAGAGCTATTTGGGGGTATTTGTCCTAATTTCATCTTGGTGACCACTAAAAAAAAAAATAAATGAAACTTGTCCTCCTGCTGTAGTACCACCTGTATGTCCCTCTCTTGGCCAGCAGTCTGGACACAAACCACACATATTAACTTAAGTCTTATCTACAGGATTGAAAAGTCTGCTGCTCCTATAACTTTTTTTTTTTAATGGGTGTTAATGTTTCTGGATACACTTTAAAGGATACTTTACAGATGTGTATGGATAGTACTCACCAGTAATGTATTGAAACCAGGCATGCACTGCAAATTGCACAATACATCACTGCTATTACTAAGCCCTGATAAAATGACTACTTCTGTGATAAATGTGTTCTAGCCCTTTCATATGTTACTTGAGTAAATGATAAAAGCTGCAGTTAAATTTTAATAGGGTATGTTTACAAAGGCATTTTTAAACTAATGCCAAAATATACAATCTGTAGTCTGTATTTTTATACACCCCAAGGTGGAGTCTAGGTTATTTTTATGGTAAACATATGGAAACTTGTTTTACTTACTATTTTTTTCCAAATAATTTTTTTTTTCATTAGACTGGGCCTTTCTGTTGATGTATTCAGGCTGTTGGAAGAATTGGGAATGATGGATGTATCATGACTAAGTTTCTCCCCCTTTTTGGGGAGGATAAAGGGCTGGCATGCATTCACGGCTTCGCTTCAGTTAAAAACAAACAAAGTGTACAAGAAAAAAAAGAAAATTTGGGCATATGGCTAGTGATCTGAATCTGATGAGCTTTTTCATGGAAAAGCCATTGTTACCTGCTGGAGAACTTCTGAATCTTTGTCCCAAAATAAAAATGTCTGGGAGCATTGTAATGGGTGAATATTGTCTGTGGTGTGCTATTCCTGTAACTCTTTTTTTGGGTCCTTGTACAAAAGGATCCACAAAAATGGTTCACAAAAATACCGTCTCCTGGGGCTTGATCCAATGCTTATTTCAGCTGAGGGAGGTCCTTCTTTGACTTCAACAGACTGGATCAGGACTGAACTCCTGCAAAAGCAAAAACCTTTGAAACTTTTTGTAGCTGCAGAAATGGGAAGAGCTGTTCTATGGAAATGGGAAGAAGTGTTCACTGAGAAGTGAATGGTTGTATTAGATGCTTTGGCTCCCACTTAAATCTCACTCAGCTGTCTCAGACCTCAGTGAGGCAGCAGCACCTGAAGTAGACACCTACATTAAGCAGTTTCTAACCCTGTCTCAGGATCTTGACAGTCCTTCTATACTGCGTGCAAACCTTTTGTTCCACGCCTGATGCTTAAACCCACTATATGCACAGTTTATCATAATAGTAATAGTAATAGTAATAGTAATAGTAATAGTAATAGTAATAGTAATAGTAATGGTTTGTAGCTGAGTGAATTAGTTCACAGGAGATACCGTTAAGTCAGAAGGAAGTGTTGTCTCTCCCCAATGCCATAAAATGTTACAGCTCAGTCCTAGCTAATAACTGTGGTGATGGATGAATGTTAATACACAGGTACAAGCACTGGGATTTATTTATAGCTTGATCCCGTGCCTTGTGCGGGCCACTTCTTTAGCACCAGGATGAGATTGGGAGACATCTGGCTGCTGGGATTTACAGCTGTGCTCTCTGTTCCTTTCTCATTTTGAGGGTCAGTCCCCTGAGCCAGCCCTGTACTGAGGCTTTGGAGAGGCAGCCACAAGACCCTACATATTTTCCTGTTTTCCTGTTTGTGACAACAGAGCCTGCTGTGGGATGCAGCAGACCTCCAAACCCAGCTGCAGTCGAAAGGAGTCTAATCAGCCCCTTCCCTTTCTGTGGCTGTGAGCCTCTGGGCTTGTGGGCACGTGCTTTCCTTCACACATGGGCATGTTCCCAGTGCAGGTAGCACCACAACTCATGCATACAATTAAACAAGCATGTGCGTGCTTGTAGGGTTGAGGCCAAAAATCAGATCATACTGGCTTAGCAAGGGGCAAATTTGACCAGCGGTTTTACCAACCCTGTGACATCACATTTGCTTGACCTACCGTGAGTAATGTAATTACAACCTGGGATGAGCAAGACATGAAAAATAGGATACGAGAAGACAGAAATTACAAGATAGTGACAAGACAGAAAAGTTAGCTTTGGAGGCAGATCCAGCATGAGTGAAGTCCAGAGATCTGGGGAGATGGTTGCAAGCATCAAGAGTTGAGGGGAAGAGGACTGAGTGACCCAGGTGGGTTTCATTTCCTTTAACACCAGCAGTCACTGAATGAGCTGCCCATACCGAGTTCCTCCTGCCAAGACGTGGGGTGAAATGGATGCCTCTGGGGGCCTGGGCATCCTACCAGTCCTAGATGACGATATTGATTTTAGGGAGGGTCTGGGGGGCCTAGCTGAGGCTAGACGTCTTAGATGATGAAATTATTTAGATGAGATAAATTCCATACAAAATCACATAACATAGGAGGGAGGCAGTGTCTGGGAGTAAGAGCTGAATCTAAAGTCACTGGAGCTCCATAGGTCCCTCGAACCAAAGTTGCTTGGGACTGGCCTACAGAGGTGCAGAGGGAGAAGTGAAGGGGGAACGAAAAAGGCCATATTTGAGATAGACAGCAGTTAGTTATGTTATGCCTGGGGTTGCTTTGCGCAGGGAGGAGGATGGTGGTCGTCTGCCTGTGTGGGAGCTGGTCTCCTGGAGAAGGACGTTGCAACAGCAGCGAGGAGAGGTGGTGGCTTGGAAGGAGGAAGTTTTTGGACAAGGAGAGGTGGAGTGGAGGAAGCACCTTGCCTGGTTAAACTGTAGGGATGAGCAGGGAGGCAGATGTGTATCTCTGGGGAAGGATAATCCAAACTTGAGGCTCGGGGTCAGCGGTGGTGATGTGGAGGCATCAGCCACAGAGGATATGGGAGAACCTGAGTGAGAGGGAGGATGGAACAAAGTCCCGGCTGTGTGATGGGGTGAGAGGAGATGCTGAGCTGGAGGGAAACTGCTGGGGCAGGCTTATTCCTTCCCCAGACAGGACAAGAATGCCTACAGGTGTCCCATAATAAAGGTCCTCTCCAGGAGCTGGTGGTCTGGCAGCTCACGCTCACTATCTACATCCCAGAAACCACCTGCTTCCTGAGGGTGCATGAGAGGAATCCTCTGAGAGGATTCACAAAGATTTCCAGGAGGTTAAAATTTTATCAGTTTGGGGACAAGAGTCTGGCATTGTTTGTTCTGCCCACAAGTGAAACAAAACTGACCAAACGCCCTCCCTCCTCATCGTCAAGGGGAGTGGGCTAACACACATGTTGCATCCTCCCTTCACCCATGCCACCATCACTTCAGCTAATTTCATGCTCCGTGGGGCTGGGCTAGGACTCCCCAGAGCTCCCTTTTGGGATGGATATTGGGGGTTGAAGTGGGACTCCTGGAGCCATTAGCAAGAAGGCTTGTCCCAAAAGGCAAGGGAAGCCCCCAGGCCACTCTCTCCTGCCCCACCATCAGGTATTTGAGAATATCTGGCCAATTACATTAACTTTATGTGGGGATGGCATGGACCTGGACAGAGAAGAGTTCTGCAATGAGGACAGTGGGGAAAGTGTGTAAAAGAAGATTAAGTTTCAGGCACAAATCACTGTTATTATTGCACCTATTGAATATGTGGCAGTATTTCAGAATATGCATTACACGGACAAAAACCACAGGTTTGTTATATGCGCTTGTGAATTAACCTTTTTTATGAATGTGTAAATAATGCTCTGGTAACCAAGGACCAGCCTGAATTTGTGGAAACCATAACTGAACCCATGGAAATACTACAACTTCAGAGTATCGTATTCCTAGGACTGGCCACTTCACTCACCCTGACAAACCGTAGCATTGGGTCCTGGAAGAACTGAGCTGAGGAGAGCTACCTGTCCTGGTATCTTGTTGAACATATAAACAAAGCAATCGTGTCCCATAGAGACTGAAAGCCACAGGCTGAGAGTCGCTGTGAGTGAGCTCGGCATAACTCCGGGATGCCTCCGTTTGCAAAGATGATATCATGCGAGTGGGATGGTTTGGTGCAACTCCCACTGGTTAGCTCCTCATTAGCAACCATTACACACCTGATAAAAACATCTTATACTGCCTGTAGCAGTATGTGGCCTTAAGTGTCACTGAATGAGGCAGGTTACATGGACAGCCCTGTGTAGTGGAAGTTTTGTAGGCACGTGCCCTGGAAAAATGTTGCAAGCTCTGTCCACCCATTACTCGTAGGCAGCACTGATGGGATGTCAAACGTGAGGAAGCCACGGTACCGCTCAATGTGCTGAAAGGGATGTTGTGATGAGCAACACGGTCTTTAGTTTGCTATGTAAATGTAAGCATAGTTGTTAGATCTGGGGAGGGGGTATGGCCAAACTGAAGGTGTAGGGAAGATGCTTGCCCTGGAAATGAGAGTAATGTGGAATTCAAGCAGCTACAGGGGATGGTCCCTTCTTGGCATAGTGTCAGCCTCCCGGGGCCCAAGTGAAGGCTCAGGACTTCATTGTGCTAGTGGCAGGGCAAGCATGGATGAGGATGGGATAGTTGGTGTAAGTTTTCCCAGCTAGTGTGAAAGATATTTGTACCTGGTGGCTGGTACCTGAACTCAGATGACCTGGCCAGAAAGGAAAGACTTAAAGTAAAAGAATTTTTTGTTAAATATTATCTATACTTTTGTTTCTGAGTTAGCAAATGGGCCTTGTGTTACTTTGAAGATTACTGCAGTGACACTGAATGATAAAGATCCAGCCACCTGTGAAATGTACCTGTGGCACACCGGGCTCCTAACCACTGGTTAAGTAAGTCCCCAAAGTGAAAACTCTGTTAAACATTGTGGGCAGACTCCTAGCAGTTGTCAGTCTTTCAGTGGACAGATTATGCATCAAAACAGTGCAGTGAAGATACCAGATCAAGCCACTGCTCTTCAATACGGTACTTGCAGGACTACATGCTACTGTTTGTTGAAGCAGCAGTTCTAGGGACGTGACCTTCTGAAATTACAGAGTGGCCATTGACTTAGTCAAGCTTGGGACTGGACTTTGCATATTCCTGCATTCCCAAGGGCTGCAGTATGTGTGTGGCAGCTCCAGTTAGAAACTGTTTCCACAGGTGCCAGCAGCTCACGCTTTTTGCTCTGGAGGGTCTCAGGTTAGTCTTTGTCGTGTTGGCTGGGATGCCAGGTACAACATAAACTCTTGCGACTTCTGGATCTTGCAAAAGTGTATTTCTTTTTCTTTTTTTTTTCCCCTGTAGTGCTCAGCTCCCAGTTATAGGAAAAAATTTCATGTGTGTATGTGTCTGTGGGGGGTGGGGGTGGGTTATATATACATTAAAGTTTCTGGTCTTCATGAGATCAGAGAAAAATGGGAATTGCACACCCAGAAGGCCAGAAAAACAGAAGGCAAATAAAAGGAACATTATGTTAACATGAAAATTAAAAGGTTCTTGAAAGAAAAGATGTTTTCATTTTGGAGCTTTCCAGTACATGGTTTTTTTGTAAGCTTGCAATTGACCATAATGGTCTTGTCTAATGTAAAATTGAGTGATATAAGCCTTTTCCAGTTGTTTTTCCTTCTGAGTGATGAGAAGCATTTTCCAGTAAATGAACAGTAATCAACTGCTGAATCATCGCTGTTGAGCAGAAGTTTCAAAACCTGAGCCAGATAATTGTGTGAGTGCTGTTGGCACAGTGTTCCTCCTCTCTGATTGACAGAGGCAACCTTGGGCTCACCTTACCTGGGCACGTGGTTTCCTTGGCTTCAGGATTGCTCTGGCAAGTGAAGGCTGCCAGAGCCAGCCCCAGGAGGCGAGGAATGAGGGACCTGTAGGTATTTGTCAGCCCGTTCGGTGAGGCAGTTTAGCTAATGTTCCCCTCACTTGGCAGCCTTTCCTTCCATATGCCGAAAATATTTACTCTAAAAAGAGGAGAACTTCAGTCTGGGTTTGGTGCCTGCTGGCTCTGCAGTCAAAAAAACAGACCTTGATTTCAGTTGTGCATTCCTAAAATGTGCAAATATGTGACTAACAGAGAAATAATAATACCTAACACAAAAACATGTGCATTCAAGCCTTTTCCTTTAGGCTCACCTGTTTTTGGACAAAAGAGAGGATTCACCCTGCCTGACCTTCATAAGTGTCTCCAGCTCATCTACTCACCCAGGCTCACTTTATAGGCAATGGAAGGAGACAATGTCCTCCTAGAGCAAGGTTCACCCCATCCTGTTGCAAGTGCCTAAAACAGAGCTGTGAGGGCTGCAGAGGGGATTTATCTCCACACTGACTCACACCTGGTGGGCATCTAAAGTCCGCTGAGAGGAATCCCACCATCGGCCACAGGAAACAGGTCTGGAGATATCTTCCCACCCCCCCTTGCCTGGGTGGGAGCTGTGGAAGCCACGAGCTCGTGTGCAGTGGCCCTCTGAAGACCAAGGGGTTGACAGCAGAGGCTCCTGAGCTGTATTCAGAGGACCTGTGCATGCCCAGCTTTGCCTCTGACACCTGTGTGTGTGCCCAGCATCGTCTGATCGCCAGCACTGTTGCCACACCACGCAGACCGCTTGCTCAGCAGCTGCTCAGTCGCAGCTGTGGGCTTTTCCAATAAGTGTGAAATGGCCCAGTGCTGCCAACGCGTTGTTCCTGTCGGCCCGCAGCGAGCAGGGATTGATGCCGTGTGCTCGGCGTTGATGGACTGGTCACACAACTTGTACTGGCAATGGTAAGAAATACCTGGGAAATGGCATCAAAAAGCATCTGCTAATGCTCTCTTGTCAGGCTTAGCTGGGATGTTTTGCTGAATGCAGGATCCACCTCTTTCTGCTGAAAGATAGTTTTACTATAGGAACACTGAAATGCATTTTTATGGGGATCCCTTTTCCAGCATCGTCAGTGGAGAGAACACTGTACCTGCTGTCAGAAGACCAGATTTCCTGGTTTTTATTTATCTTCAAGGGCTGTAGTAGGGTGTTCAGAAATGTGACTCAGGAAAGGAATTTTCCCTTAGAAAGTCCCCTTAAGTGGAATACCAAGGTGTATTTGTTTATTCATTACGATGACTTGGTACCTTTACTCAACCTCATTTAAAAGTTAGTTTTTGTAAGTTGTTATCCACCCACAGGACCAGCATGATTGGTTTAGATTCAAATTGTAGCACGCTGTACACACCTGTGACTAAGCAGCAGCTGGTTTTCATAACTAATTTTTCTGTGCGTCTCCTCTAGAAGACCAAATGAAAAGGAATAGAATTGATAAAAGTGAGACAGACTCTTTGCCTCTTCCAATACTTGGGATTCCTTGAAGTTTTGCCAGAAGTGTAGGAACATAAAAATAAAGAAGGAGGTCGCAGTAGCCCAAGTTTAAAATAATAAGATAGAATAGGGATTTCCAGTTGTGGTAGCAAGCAAGTAAGAAACAGTAATAGTTCCAACATAACACTATGGACAGATACACCTAAAAAGGCAGGGAATGTGGAAAAAAATTGACGTGAATTAGGGTGACTACAAAACCTATGGCCTAAGCAGAAATGCTAGGGAGAGAAACGCTTATGATACAAAGCATGAGAGAAGCACAATAAAGTGGCTTTGGCTACAGGGCAATGGGTCGGTGAGCACGTGAGGGTTGTGCAAGACATGAAATGTCTAAGAGATGGCAGTGATATGAGGACACACCAGTACGAGAACTTGCTGCTGTGAGTGATGGAGGGAGGAACTCATCTGAGCATATCCTCTCCTGTCAGAATTTGAGATTTTGATAACTTTTTCCTGGAAAATGTTTTCATGTTGTGAATCAGGGTGTTTTCCAAGCTCACCTGTTTGACATATATGAAAAGTGGGCAAACTTCATATTGCCAAATTAGAAACTCCATTTACTTTCCACGGCTTCGTATGGCAGAGGTGGGCCATAGATTAATGAATGAAGACATTTCTTCAGGCTGGCAAAAATTCAGTGATACTTGTGCCAGAGCAACATATCTAGACTTTTTACAGATTGCAGAAAGTTTGAATTCATTTACTATGAAAAAACCCCACCAAAAAAACCCCGAAACAACAAAAAACCCTAGGGGTTGGCAATATTTTGGTAGAGGTTAGAGTTAGCGAGATGACAGCGTACTGGTGCTGGTGTCTTTTGTACATGGGAGGTGATGTCATTAGGAAAAGGAGGTGCAGCTATGAGGCTACAGGAAGAATAGATGATGGAGATAAGTGAGGATTTAAAGCATGTGCTGGAGATGACCTCTGCCTTCAGTAATGACTCACAAACCAAACGTGTGTGTTTAGACAGACGTGACACCATGTACATTGAGAGGGAAAAATACATATCTGTGAGGGGTGTTGTATGCAATTTCCATGAATTGCAGTAGCAGCCTTACTCATGAACATCATTGACAGGGGTGAATAAAGTAATCTTAATGAGCAAAAAAGCCAGCAGGCAGTTCACCGCGCCCTCGGAGGCATGTGGCTGCCTTGCTTCACAGGGGAGGAGCATCCCGGGATTGCAGTTTCCATTTCAGTGGCACAGGATCTATACTAAGTGGGAAAGGGTTGTGGGTTTGGCATGAAAGAGCATGTGCTAATGTGGCAAGAAAGGCAGCTGGGTGTCTCTGGGGGGTGTGTGTGGACCTCTCCCTTGCTGCAGCAGAGAGGCGGTGAGTGCTGGGAGGTCTGGCATGCAGGGGCGTGCGATCGTGTAGGCTGGAAAGGACCTCTGGGGTCCAACCTCTGGGCCAACCTCCCCCCGCACCACTCAGAGCAGGGCCCCGTGGTGTAACATCAGGGTCAATTAACGTGCAGACACTCCTTGTAGCAGAATTAGGGATAAACCCTGTGAAGCTGACTGCACTTGGCTGACCCTTTTGCACTGCTGTTTAGGAAACCTGCAATCCAGGTGGGGACCTCCTCAGCAGTACCTGTGGGGCATGGGATATCTCCTCCCAAAATGCTCCACCCCATCCCCAGCCAACAGTGCTGGTTGTCCACCTCCTGCCACCGCCGCTAGCAGATTTGAGACCAGCACTGGCCTCTGGCTGGTTCTCCTGGGACTGTCCCTGGTGATCACCCTGTTGCCTGCCCTCTTCATCTGTCCCCTTCACAGCTGTTGGCCTTCAGGAAGGGGCTGGGGTCCTCCTACCCATCATCTCAGCCCCACCTAAGGAGCAGGCTGGGAGGGACAGGGTCTCCATGTGCTGTCTGGTTGCATGATATTATGCCAGTCTCTCCATGTGAGGTCCTCATCACCCACTGCCACAGTGGTGATACCAGCCACAGGGGCTGGTGCACATTATCCTTGTCTGTTGGTGTAAGGCAGTCAGCACAGACATGAGAATTCCCATCAGCCAGCCCCAGAAAGCTGTGACAGCTTGAAATTCAAGAGAGCTACAGTTTTGTGCAGGCATTTTTGTTCCCTGAGCCTTTGGGTGAGCCCAGGCCACATCATCTTTGCAGCCATTGGAGAAACAAATTTCTCTTTCTTTTCCCTGTGCTCTCTTTTTGTTTTAAACAAAATCTTGTGTTCTTCTGCTTCCCTGTAATTTTAGGACCCAGGGCTTTACGGTAGGTATTGTGGGTCTGGGAACTCACGATAAGATCAAGCTGTAAAAAATAAAGGCAATTCCAGATAATTTTCCACTCTGAGCACTGCAGAGCCCTTTCTAAGTGATGTTTGTTAAAATATGGTCTCCCTTGTCACCACAGAAATTCAGATATATTTCTCCACTCATCTGGCAAACACTGTTTATATCTTCCAATGTTTCGAAAGGAATGGCAATTAACAAAGCTATTTATGTTCTTAAGTAAATTTAAAAAAGCTATGTCATAACATATTTGTTGTATCAGCATCATCTGCTTAGCCCAGATTTTTGAGTAGCGTTTGCTGGGAGTTTATTTTGAAAGATCTCCAAAAGGTGTGGCAGTGCTGTCCAGCGGCGCAGAAGACCTTTCTTCCCCAGTGCCGTGGCAGCGGGCTGAGGCAATTCTTCTGCCCTCTTCTGCGTTAAATCACCTTTATCTGATCTGCCTACTCTTGCAAATGGCTCAAGTGCCTTTTCAGCCATATCTGGATGGAGATAAACTGCTCCTGGGTGGAGCGCTGGTAGGAAGAGCGAACTTCCCCATCCCCCCGCCCCCCTGTAGATGGCTGAAATATATAATCTTTGAAAACTAAAGGCTCTAATTACCTCTCAGGGAGCTGTGCACACTGGAGCAGTCCTTGCCATAGCGCAGGGGTGGAGGAGAGCCAGTGGTGCCTCGTCGGGGACGCCTCCTCCCGGGGTTACGGTCCAGGTACCTGCACAAGGGCCAAGACTTAGGAAAAAGGAGGGAACCACAGGGTTTCATAGGAGAACAGTGGAAATCACCTCGAAAAGACAATGCAGTTTCCTTTTGTAATTACTTTCCCCATGCCCCCTTGCCAGAAGGCCGTAGGGATGTGGTGGTTGCAGCATTAGCACTGCACCATCCAGGATGATGGGAACGGTGTGGGTCTTCTGGTTTTCTCCACTTGCTCACCTGAGCTGTGAACGAAAGAAATTCAGCAGCAAACACTGATCTGTGTCATGGCAAGACAGATGGAGAGGTGATGTCCCCACACTTGTTCCCATCTCTGCGGTTTTCCTTAATGCCCTAGGGGGCAAGGTGGTGGCAGGCCCCCTGCCTGCCCCGTGCCACCAAGAGGGTCTTGTGGAGGCTTTTCCTCTCAGGTCTCCTCTCATGTGCATGTGTTTGGGAGGCAATGGAGGTTGTTGTTGGCTTATTTTTAATAGAAACTCTCATTTGTCATCATTTAGGATGTGTTACCAAAGGCAAACAGCGCTTGCAAGCTGCCCAGGGCGGGCAAATTGTGGTGAGCTTCATGGGAGCCCTGGCAGCCTTTGGACTTCCATTGAACCTGAAGTGCAAACCCACGCGTTGGGAAGGTGGACCCGTGCCGGCGGAGGATGGATACACAAAACAAACACACCCAGTCCCAACAAACTGCAGCAGCACCCAGGTAACATTAATCCTAGCACGGCTCTTATGCAAAAAAATAAAAAAAAAAAAAGGAAAGAAAAAACCCAGCCCACGCAGGGTATAGCACAGTCATGTCTCTGGGGCTTTGGCCAGGACTGCGGGCATGCTGGTATGCATATTCATTGAGTGGCTATTCCTCAACAGCTGTCCTCCAGCTGACTGGCTCCAGCCCATCCACTTCCCAATCCTGGACCAGCTCCCCAGCACCCCAGCAGTCTTCTGATCCAGCTTTTTACCTTCTCCTTCTAAAAAGCACCGCCGCTGACGACCCGAAAGTGGGAGTTTGCTTTGAGGTCAGTGCTCCAGGTGCATGTGCCCAAGGAAAAGAAAGGGATTTCTGCTCAGAGAAATTAGCGGAGGGGAAAAATATCACACCGCAAAGGAAGGCCGAAACAGAAGCATCATGCTGTGGGTTATAACTCACCCTGGCTGCCTGAGCGGGCGGGAGCAGCCAGGCCCAGGGTGCCCGTGCGTGGGCGCTGGGCACGTGTGCGTGCTGCTCCCGGCACAGGGAGATCCCCCAGTGCCTCCTGGAGCACTAACTTTTCTCCCAAATTTAGGCGGTGAATTTGAAACCGGCAACAAAAATGAGTCCTGGCTGCCTGGGCCTAGTGCGGGCATCGGCCAGTCAGCGCGGCTCAGATGAAAGCTGTTTTGCAGGAAGCTGAAAATGCCAAAAATAGCAGTGTTTGGGTAAATCTTGTATTTGCTTACAGATTTTGTGGGTGTTTTTAAAGCCTCAAGGAGATGCATATGGTCATTTTCACCTTGGAGCCAAGCTTACACCAGTCAGGATAAGAACCACCACAAGAAGGCCTGGCTTTGTGTTGTGCTGGACACATATTTTGCTCCGTCCATCTTTAGCTGAGTCTGTGAAAAATGTGAACAAGCACCCAAAACATGAAACTCTTTGTGCACGGATATTTTCAACACTCACACTCTTTCCCCTCTTCCTCCCAAGTCTCCCTTTAACCCTTCTGGTGGGTCTTTTCTGATTTCACCCAAGCTGATTTAAGGATGGACTACTTTTTTTCCCTGGAGTAGCTGAAGCACAAATGTCACTTAGCATTTTTTTCTCTTAAAGGGACACAGCATCTGTTCTTAGAGTGCCAAGGGTACTTGTTAAGGTGCTTGCTGGTTATGGCTTTCCAAGAAAAAAAATCACTTATGAGCTAAAATTAATCCTGGGAAATTTCAAACCAACAGGAACATCCTTGAGAACGCCAGAGCATAAACAGGGCTAAGAAAACAAACATTGCTTTGAACGGTGCTGCTTGTGATGTTGCTCCGACAGAAGGAAACGGGCTCAGACTTTAATGGATCAAAGGAAACAAAGGACTGGCTCGGCTTCACTCACCGTACCCAGCAAGCTGTATATACTCAGTAGCAGCTAGAAATAGACTATTTTTTTCCTCCTACAAGTAAAAAGTATGTCTCAAGCAACTATAATTTGTAAACCACAGTACGTAATAGTTTCTGAATCGGAGGTAGGTTCTTTGTTGCAGATTAGGGTTAGCAGGTTGTTTCATTGCATGGCAGGTTCAGTAAAATACTGTGGGACAGTGGACTGAAACTAATGCCACTTCGAAAGTGCATTTTAACAGGGTGCTAAGAGCACAGCAAGTGCATTTAAGGTGTACTCTGAAGGAAAAAAAAAGGTTTGTGTATGATGAAGGGATTGTGTTTGCCTAAAAGGGCATCAGGCTAAGTTTTGTGGGCTGTGCTGCCAGCATGTCTTCCCAGATATTTTATTTAAACAGAAAGACATAAATATATTGTAGTAGTATGGCAAGTATGTAATACAAGAGAAACATATATATCACCAAAGAAAAAAATGATAGTTTAAAAATGTTACAGCTCCCTGTGCAGCATAAGTTTGAACATCTTTTGTTCTGTAATTAAAGAGCATAACCATAAATACATTGTTTTTTTCTGTATTTCTTGGTCTAATTCAGTGCACAGCATGGCTGGTGGTCTTAAAAGATTCAAAGCTGATCTTTAAGTCCAATTGTAATATTAATTTTACAACTAACCCAAACAGTCAGAACACCAACTGCTGCTAAACATGGTTGCACAAGCTCAAATTAAAGTGCACTCTAATTTACCCAGAGCTATGCTATATATCATGTTTTATACTGGTTATCATCAACTACTCAGTTTGTCCAACACTTTAGATGTTATTACTTCAAGGACGGGTTGCAGCTGCTCTGTGCCAAAATTGCCAGTTGTACTGGGTTGAGACAACCATTAAACTCCTGCAGACTGAAGCCAATTTCATTATGAATCATGGATTTTGTGGATTACCACATGCTTACTTAAAAGGACAAATAGCTTTGCTACTACAGGAATAACAGTCTCGGCAAGATCAAAAGCAAGAAGGAAAAAAAATGCCTCCAGTCATGAAGAATGCTCAAAGCAAGTGGTGGCATAAGGATTATATATTACCCATGCATGTAGAGCAAAGCAAACTGTCATTAAATGTTCCCAGGAAAGGAGCTGAAGAGTGTTGGCAAACTCTTTTAGGCAGTGGAGATTTGGAGGCCAGCTTTTTTTTTTTTTTTTTTAAATGGGTGCTTTTTGTTAAGGTTCTTAGAGCAGCTAAAAGAAGATGTTGGGCTTGCCTTGGACTTTTATGAACACATTTGAAAATCAGGGCCAGGGCTGATGATCTGGAGCTTAAGGACTTAGGAACTCAGCATTGGATAGGAGCAGAAGGAGATGGCTGGATTTTTGCTCTGGTTGACACTTCTGAAAATCTAGATACTTACCAGTACTTACTTACCCTAACTTAGAGGAACAAGTCCTGTTTAGAATTGCAAATATTGAAATCCTGCATATAGCCCACCTCTGTATATGTAGGAGAAGAAATTGAAGAAACAGCTATTTTGACCTAGGGGCCATATACCCTGAGTGAAGACCTATCTATATCTGATGTGTTTGCAGAGAGCCAGCTTCCTTTAAAGAAACAGTATCTGTATAGTATAGTGTCCTTTATGTGCTACATACCTGGCTGTAAGGATAACTCTTCCTGTCTGCACGTTCAGGCAGCAGGTCTTTTGCTTTCCAGGGCTTATTTTTAAAAGATTTAAAAATAAAATTCCAAAGAGCAAAATAACAAGCGTGACAATTTAGCCGTGGGTTACTTCAAGGCATCCCTCAACTGCAATAGGCTTTCCGACAGCCTCATGAGCTGCCCCATGCTGGAGCTGGTGGGCTCACTCCGGCTTCAGCCACAGCCCTTGTGCCACGGGGGCTCAGGGAGGCAGCTGGCACGGCCCCGCTTGCGCCTGCGCAGCCACCACTCTGTCATCAGCACCGCTTTCCCCAGGACCTCTCTTCATGTTCATCAGAGCATCAGCACTGCACAGAGACCAAAAGCTACCGCTTAGACCAAGGATTTTTTTCCTTCTGTGCTATGGCACACTTACCAGGTATTTAAGAATAGAGTAGAATGGAATAAGAGAATGGCAACTTATCTTTTATTTCTTTTCCAGCTTGAAGGAAGAAGGGTTTGAGTTGCTTTTGAGGGTGTCCCCCTCAAGTCCAAGTTGGAGTGTGGCTGCAGGGAGGTGCATGACTACACGTGCTGAAGGAGAGCAAACCCCCATAAGTGAGATGTGCCTTCAGTTTGTGAGTGCCAGCTCTTTCATTTCTTCGGACCATACATGTAAGCCATCTCGATGGGCTTCACCTAGCCCCTCTGAGACCTTTGTTTCCCACCTTCATGAGCTGCCACGCATGTAGCTGGCCATTGCTATTCACATATGTGGAGAGAGAGAGAGAAAGAGCGTCTTTCAGGTAGTCATGAGGAGTTTTGGGTGAGGAGTGGTGGACTGATGCCGCACTGTGACTTTGGCGAGGGGAAACAGGATGGTGTTTGGTGCTGCACTCATGGGCTGTGGGGTAAGTGTGTAGTGCAGCTATTTGGGATTTTTCATTCTGGCTTTGTTTCATGGCAGATATATTTGTTGTCATTGACCCTGCCCATTACAAATGTGTGCTCAGCAAATGAAAGTGCTGGGGACTTTAAAGCATCTCTCATTTTCAGGACGAAGCAAAGAAGAGAAAAATCTACATATTTTTTACATGGGGGCTGGAGCTCCCTTCTGCCAAAGGCATAGAGAAGGAAACATGGGACGTTGTTGTTCAGAGTCATGGGGAAAGGGACCCAAATGGTTCCCATGGCTGTGGCATGGACAGGGAGGCCCTACACATGGCCGAATTATCAGTGCTAGCCAGTCCCAGGGATGTGGCTGTGTCTGAGATACGTGTTTAGCAGGAGCTGCACCAGGAAGAGCTGCCCAGGTAACTGGGCAGTAATGGTGTGCGGTGCGGAGCCAGGCCATGCTCGGCCACCCCATGTCTCTGCGGTGAGCGACCTCAGCCAGCTGCAGGGAGATTTAACTCCTTCCCATTCCAGTGCCTTCCTACCCGTGGATAAGAGTTTTGATGATCCCATTACATCTGCTTTGCATGGACAGGTCTTGGATTTTACACATGTAGATTGCTTGGTCAGCTGAAAATACTGTGTTGTATCTTGTGGAGAACACTTTCCTTCGGCAACGTGTAAAGAGCAGTGAGCATTTACATAGGCCTCCTTAGGAGTGAATGAGTCACAGGAGATAAGTGAATGAAATGACACAGCCTGTATGACTTAGTGCAGTCCCATGACATGTGCAGAGCATGTTAGGTCACAGTTTCACCTCCTGCAGATCCAGAAAAGGCGTAGACAGTACTTCTCCTGTGTACCTTGGCATGGCCAGCAGGATCATAGTTCAGTTTTCTTCGCAACAGATGTGACAAGGCATTTCTTCCTCAGACAAACCTGCTACGTGCAGCACTGGGATGGTGCAATGTAACGCTTTGTGATCTGGTGGTATTACACCATCAACATGCACAGTACGAAATGCACCAAACAAAAGCTAGAGGTCTTGCTAACAAGCTCTTAGCTTGTCCTCCCTCGCCAAGAGCAGGGCAGCCACCCCCAACTTGGGCTGCAGCATTGCTTCAAGCCGAGTAAGCCCAGATCCAGAGCTGGGCAGGTATGCGAGACTGAGAAGCTGGACAACCAAACAGGGCTTGGAGCTGGGCTGGCTTATGTCCCACCAGCTCAGGGCACAGCTATGATCGCTTGTGTGCCACCAGCTCAGGGCACAGCTATGATCGCTTGTGTCTGGCCATCATACACACAGTAGATGTACCCGTAAGCATCATGTTGCTATGCTGGATGCAAACCCTTCTGGCCCTTGCTCCGAAAACGGCTGTTCCCCATCTGCCCACTTCTACAGTCCCTTTCTGATGCCTCCAGCCACCCCTGAGCCTTCCCCAGCCCTCCCGTGTGTCCTGGGACACCTCTGTCCTCCACCCCAAATGAAGATTAACGTCACTCCCTGTCAGGGCGAGCTGCACTGGTGGCTTCCCCTTTTTTGCTGTATAAGGGCTCAGCCAGGACACCCCTGCTTGCTTGAGAGAGGCAAGTAGTTTGTGGCTGAAAGGACAAAGTTCCCTCTGTAGGCGATACGGCTCATCTGGCAGCCCTGAACTCTCGTACAGAGCACACCACCTACGCTGCCGGGCAGCCGGCCAGGAGCTGCGCCCACAAGGAGCTCGCCCCACCAGGATGAAAGAAATCAGCTTTCTGCTGGCATGCGGCTTCTCTAGGTTGTGGGGGTTTTTTTTCTTTTTTCCCCTCTCTTTCTCTTTCTCTTTCTCTTGAAAGCAGGTCAATTTTGCCGCCAGATCTCATTCCTACTCTTTTTCTCTCTGCCAGAAGCCTTTCCACATCCTTCCCAATTGCATTTAAAACCTTCTCCAACCTGTAAATAAACATCGAGAAAAGCCAAAGCTCTAATGATAGCTGATAATTATATTAATTGTATTATTGATTATAAAGCATCCACCAGGCAACACACAGGTGCTGACAGCAGCTAAATGCCGGCTCAGGCTGCCTTTGCTCTGCTTTCCGAGATGTTCTCAACACCCCGCTGGCCTTAGCAGTATTAACCTGTTGCTACCTGTGTGACATGCAAGTCCCAGGACGTGCAGCAGAAGAGGAGCGTGCAGCTCAGGGACCCCCAGCTCCTGCCTCGGAGGGGACAGAGCAGGGCTGCAGGCAGGGCAGCCATCCCCAGCCTCTCTCCACACCCGCTCCCAGCCCAGGGCTGGGACCTCCCAGGTGTGTCCAGACGGACAGCGAGGAAGGGAGTTCAAAGAGGCAGCAAGCAGGTTGTACGCAACTGGCTGTAGATTAAGAGCCCAGACGGTGATAGCATTATGATTCAGGCGATGAATGAGGGCTGCTCCCTATCAGATTGCTGAAACCTCTGCTCTTTCAGACAGAGAAATGGAAAGCCGGCACGCTTTGTGCTCCCGACCGCCCTCGGCCGCTCTGAGTACAAGGCTGCTCCCTGTCCTGAATTTACTCGCAGGTCAGGACCTCGGGTGCTAAGCCTCACTTCTGAGGCAACTCATAAAGTGGATTTATGAAAGCCAGGGAGTATTGTAAAAGTTGACACACCCTTGCCTATACTTTATGCATCTGCAAGTAGGTGCTGCTTCAGTAATTGCTGCCTCGTAAAGGCAGCAGCCGCCATCCTCCGCGTGTCCCATTCTACCCATGGCAGGGGTGCTGCTGGCGTGGGCTCCTTGGTCGCTCCCCCCGTGAGCATCTCCTCAGCGCACTGCCAGCAATAGAGGGTGCCCTCCTTCACCACCCATGCCTGCCTCACACGGGTGGCCGAGAGCTAGTCCTGGCTGAGGGCAGCACAAATAGGCTCAGCTGGGTTTTAACGTGAGGCTGGGTTTGAGTGGGTTGCAGAGTCCTGCTGCAAGGTCAATGAAAGGCAAACAGCTCTACGATGGACGGATAGTATCTAACTCTACTCCTCAAACCAAAACAGACTTAGTCACCTTCTCTTGGTTGTTTTGGAAAATGTTCCGTGAGGGGGCAGCTCAGCTGGAGTGACCTTGCGTTGTGAATCCTCCTCGCAAACCCTGGCCAGTCCCAGCCATCTCCAGGGACGGCTCAGCCGCTGCCAGCATGAGGTCAGCCTCCAAAACTGGAGGTGAAGGCCAGGTTTATTAGGCTGCCTGGGTGCCTTCATTCTGGCTGACATCTTTTCAGTGCCTGATCTGTGGGCGTTATCAAGGGAGACACTCAGAGGGCAGAAATCCCAGTCTGGGGATGGGACTGGCAAAGAAGGCTTCCAGCAGGCAACGGAAGTCTTCTCCAGCTTTGTAACCCTCCATCCCGTTTGCTGGCACCGGCAGGGCGGGAGGAGAGCAACTGCAGAGTGAAGCAGCTGGAGCTGACGCTGATGCCGAGAGGTGCCAGCTTGGGCCCTGGG
Source organism: Ciconia boyciana (assembly GCF_034638445.1). NCBI lineage: Eukaryota > Metazoa > Chordata > Aves > Ciconiiformes > Ciconiidae > Ciconia > Ciconia boyciana. The sequence goes on along the minus strand of NC_132934.1, from coordinate 120,160,682 downwards.
GCATGGGTGCAGCGGGAGGGGGTGGAAAGCACCTCTGGTGCCCAGGGGGTCGGTCTTCGGCCACGCCGGCTCTCCGCAGTGGTCACTGCAGGAGGTTAGTGCTGGACATCTTCCTTGCAGGGCTCCTGCCTCCCCTCCCCCACTGCAAACTAAAAAATACTTCTGGACATTATAAACAGCTTGTAACAAGTTTTGTCAGGTTTTAACGGCCTTCTGGAGCTTAGCTGAGCAGATAGGCTGGCAAAGGTGCAGTGCCTCTCCTTACACACACACAGAGCCAGCTTCTGCAGGTCTCTCTTCCTTATGTTTCGAGTCTCTAGGGAACGCTGACTAGGAGGGATGCTGTTCTTAGAGGGCAAGAAACAGGCTCTGCGTGCTCCAGAAAGGCTTTAGCTTGCAAAGGCTTGTTCCTCCATCACCACTTTCAAGTAAGTTAAGGGCTGATTTAACTGTCAAAGATAATTACTGAATTGGGCTTGCTTTTCCCGGAAAGATTATATTCACTCAAAATCAGCTTTTTCTAAAAACACTTTGCAGACAATAAAAGGTTATTGCCAGCTACTAAGTCCTAAACATTGTTTATCTGCTGCAGCGCAGGGACACAGGAGCAACAAGGGCTCAAATTCCACGGCAGGGGCGTGGGCTGCACCTCTCACCCCTCCCCTGGGCTCGCAGGGCACCTTTGGCTGCGGGGACCCTCACCTGGCCCAAACTCTGCTCAAAGCAGGGCTGGCTTCAGCCCCGCACCAGCTGCCCTCTGCTCCCCCATGGCACGGTGGCTGCTAGACCCCGGGGTGCCCTCCTTTGCGACCGCTTTCCAAAGGAGCCTGCCCAGATCCATTGTTTCCTCCATGTCCTTTTTTGAAGGATAGGAACACAATCATCAAATTGTGGCAGAACTGGGGCCCAGTTCTTTTTTTTTAATTAGGAACAATTTTGAAGATCTTGAGGCTTCGATCGTAATTAGGATGAGACCAAGATTCCCAAGTCTGAAATCCTACACAGTACGGGATAATCTTTTCTTAGCTGTAAGCCTACATACTGTTGTAGAGGTGTTCATGTTTTATTTCCTTCACTGACGTTTTAGGTCCTAATAGACTAGACTGGACTAGACTAGTTCAGTGTAAGTGACCTACAATGATCGTCTAGTCCAACTGCCTGACCACTTCAGGGCTGACCAAAAGTCAGCCTTAAGTGCATCATTAAGGGCATTGTCCAAATGCCTCTTCAACACTGACAGGCTTGGGGCATCGGCCATGTCTCCACGAAGCCTGTTCCAGCGTTTGACCACCCTCTTGGTAAAGAAATGCTTCCTAATGTCCAGTCTGAACCTCCCCTGGTGCAGCTTTGAATAGGAGACATTCACAGGTGGGTTTACGTCTCTTCCACCAAGACCTCAGCAGATTTCTTCTCCCGGATTACTTCAGGCTGATATCTTGCATACACATTTTTGCATGTGCTTCTAGTCCTGATATGTTGTGTTCTTAGGGTACATCCTGATTTTCAGTGGGACGTCTCAGGGGTGTGAATGCTGGCTTTGTCCAAACATAGTGGTGTATGGGACTGGTACCCCTTGGAGACTTTGTGCCATTGCTTCAGAAATGTAGCAGTCCTCTGTTCAAAGTCCTCCCAGCTGTTAACCCAGAGAATTCACTGAAGTTCATAAATAAAGTTGTTCCTAGCAATCCTTGTGTAAGTCTACATTTGCATCACATGTGCTACTCCTACTGACATCTTCAGTTTATGAAAGAGGAACATGGTCTAAGAATCTTGATTTGGCATCCTAATTTAATTAAAACAGCCATATAACATTTTATTTTAAATAAAAATATTTTTATACATAATATAGTCATACCTAAATATAAAAGGTGTGCACATATATGTACGTACATACATACTATACAACTTTTTTTCTTATCAAGGCTACTAGGCATGCTTATTATTTTTGTTAAAGATTCAGTCCTTGTGTTTAGTCACTCCTACACCTTTCTGCAATGGATAAATGAAAAAAGTCTGATTTCAATTAAAAAAAAAAAAGAGGGGAAGAAGTTATTTCATTTACTGTAGGACCTTGTAGGCTGGTTGGATTTCAGTGCCAAATTACATTTTTTAGCTAACATGGAAATTTTTTGTTTTTGGCAGTGGGTTGACTGAGACTTTGGCTTTGCTTGGGGAATTAACTGTGCAAACTCAGTTGCCATAACCATTCATCTCAACTGCTCTTCTCCCTACAAGACAACAGGGTACTCCATGTTTGACACTAGCACCAAATGGATGGGAGAATTGAGCTTGCTTCTAAACCTATTTTAACAAAGGAGCAGCATAGACTGAATCTGTACCGGAAAATTAAATGTGACCAGGAATATTACCCACCACTGACACCAAAAGGCACAGACCAGCCCGTGTCTGAGCTGGTGAACTGGCTCACTGTCCAAAACAAGGTGGCTCTGTGCAAGCCACCTTTTGGGAATGGTCCCTGAAATGCTCTACCTACCAAATAATTTCCCAAAGTTATTTAGGGATAGTGCTAGCAGCAACACCAAATTTAGGTCAGGAAGTATCTCTATAGTTTACCAACATAAATGATTGCATTGCAGGGCCTGATAATGCTTAAGGGCATTGACTTTGTCATAATGTTGTATCTTCTGACCAGTACATGGCTTAAATCTTCAGCTGATGGGCAATGTATGGAGAATTTAAATAAATTTTCCAAAGCAGTTTACCCAGACTTCTTGCAGTGCATTGCATAATTGTTTGCAGAGAATTGGTGCTGCCTGGACTGCTGCCAAGGCGGGAATACCATCAAATCCCAAAATCTATTCATGGTTAGATGATACGTTTTGCTCATCCATCTGAAAAGCTGAAACACCCAGAGTTCACAAAGTTTGTGTGAAAGACAAGTTGTTGCAAATGCATATCTTCATGAGCTGCGTTGAGTGTGACGTTGCTTGCCGTGCTCCTGCTGAAGTACGAATACTTGTCATTACTGGAGTCCCCTTACGAAACAACACATTTCCCCTGGCCTCTGCAGAAAGTTGCTGTTTTGTGTTAGCCACTTCTCTGCAGTCAGTATATCCCCAGAAGCTTATCTCCATGATATATTTGTTGAGTGAGTGCAAAAAAGACTCTAAAAATTAAAGGAATGTGCTTCTGATTCACTCCTCCATCATACTGCTGCATAGTCATAAACCCAGAGGTCACAGAAAGGACCCATTTGGCTCTACGTATGTCTAATATAGAAGAATTTAGCACAGACAGGAGCACATACTCTCTTCATCCTCATGGGAATAAGCGACTGAAGTTATCGTGGGCACAGGAACAAATGCATACATACTTGCCTTTATTGAATTTAGGCAGGAAACAATGTACTTCTGCTCCATCAAAACAATGATGTCCGAAGACAGTTTTCAGCAGGAGTACTGGGACAACTTCTTTCCAACCCTGAATAGTTTCTAAGTAGAGTTTATTATTATTTCTAAATGATATTATTTGAAATGGTAGCAAGAGAATGTATACTAAGCAGTCCACGGACCTCCAGTCATATGTTCCTACTGGCAGCCCAGAAAAAAAGGCTTGGAAATCTGTCCCTGAACTGTTTTCTGGATTGCTTGTCACCAAGAGAATTCAACTGGGAAAGTCAAGAGTTTTACTAAACAGCTTTATGGCAAGCGACTGGAAGGACTCAGTAGATTAAATCCCTGCTTCAGTCAGCAAACCGTAGGGCTTAATGGGCATCATTTGAAAAGCACAAAGGAAGTTAACCAAAAGCAAAATGGGACGCCCTGACTGGGAATTCAACTCTGCCCCATAATAGTTTGGTATCATATCTACAGCTAACTTCTGCAGCTAAACTGCATGCCACATTTTACCTCTAACTCGTATGTCAACACAATTCACTAAGCACTAAATGTAGGAACATTTCTCCTCACTTCTGCACGGGTCTGTGGAAGTACAATGAACTGAAGTTTGCAAAAGAAAGAAGTCTGCCTCTTGTTCTTTAGACTTCATTATTTTTACAGACTTTTTTGGAGCTGCGTAAGATTCTTCTACTTCTAAAGTAACCACTTGGTAAAAAACCCCCCACCATTTGCTTTCTAAAATCATACATTTCCAACTGTAAGGCCACATCACACTATATGGAAGCAACTCCTAGTAACATCAATTCATGCAAATTGCATGCAGAAAAAATAAAATAGCATTAGCTCTTATTGTTGCTCTCCCCCTTGCCTGCACTCCCCACAGCTTGACATTTGTTAATGATTTTTCTTGACTGAGTAGTTCTTCTCTTAGGCAGTCTTGGAAGAGTTTCAGCTTTGTCCTCCACTGTGCCCACGCAATGCCTCTTGGAAGTGCTTGGAGGAAAGTGGAAGGAGCTCTTCCAGGGGCAGAGGAGCTCATCCGGCTGGGCTGGACTCTGTAGCCTGACACTAGCTAAAGCAGGATTTGTTTGTTCCAGGGACCCTTTCGGGAAGCAGCCGCACAGATCGTTGTTTCTGAAAGGTTTGGGAGACTTCTAGTTTCATTTCAATGACAAAAGTGTTTGTGGTATTTTTATGACCTTAGTTTCTGATCACGGTTGACACCTCAGATGTTCTTGGCTTCCACCTAAGCTGGCTACCTGAGTGGTGAGTCACAGCCTAGTTTCACCTGAGGGCAGGTTTCAAAAAAAGTCCCTTGTGTGGTGGTTTTTTTTTTTTTTCTTTTTTTCATTCTCAGATGTTACAGTGAGAAAGGAGTTCTGCTGGGTTATGCCAAAGAAAGCCACTGTAATCCTCCACAAGCTGAATAGTGTGCCTTGTGGGTGTAAAAGAAGATTAGTACTCGCTACGAGGGATGTGGAGACAGGAAAGAGGCTTATTTCCTAAATATTTTTTTGTATGGTTTTGGGTTTTTCCCTCTTGACACACTTGAAGTTAGTTCAAACCATTCATGAGAGCTAACTTTCCTTGAGACATCACATTCATGGCCCAGCTCCTAGGCAGTTGGGTTGCCTGTTATTTCATAGTGAAATACTCCTGTTTCACAATGATTTAACTCATAGGGCTTGAAATGACCTGTTACTTGTCTTCAGCAGTATTTCAGTCAAGTTCCTCGCTCTGGACAATTCAGATCTGCAGCCAAGAGAAAAGCACAGAAGTGCTCCCCTCAAATAGCAGCAGCAGGTTTCAGTGGCGAAGCTCTGAAACGAGATTCAGTGCACGGGCAAATCTGTCTTTGCTTTGCTTTGTAGGAAGTGTTTGTGACTTAGTAATCTGTTTGATTTGTGATCCTTAACTGAAATGAAACAGACCATGCAATACACAAGCTGCTTTTTTCATTTCCTTGTCCTCTCAATTTTGCGTCGAGGGAACACGACTGTGCCACTAGAAGAGCTTGTGACATGTGTTGTGTGCTGCCCTGACAGATACATCTGTAATAAATGTGTGTCTAATCTTCGTAACAACAGCTGATTACAATTTATTCCCTTAGCATGAGGGATTTGTCAGCCTTTTGAATCCCTGGCCAACAGGGGTCCATGAATGATGAATCGCAGTGGCTGTCCATGCCTGATTCAAAGACAGAGATGTTGACACACACGCTCGTTTTCTGAGAAAAGTAGATTTTTATGGGACATGGAATCCTATTACCTTGCTGCAACCTTCAGTCTTGTGATAGAAATGATCCAGCACCCTTTTGACATATGGTTTGGATTCAAAGTGCAGCACCCTGCTGCATGTTTTGCTGCCCCAGGCTTGGAAAACTGATGCAAGAATGAAACCAAAGAGCACTCTGCATGTGTGTCATGGCTTCTGCTGGCTGCTCAGCCCTGTCCGGATGGACCCGAGCAGCAGGTATGTGCAACCATGCTCACCTGGGAGTGCCACCTTTGCTGGTATTTCTCCTCCCCACTATCAGAAAAAAGAGGGCTTGATCTGTGATTAGGTATCTTAGTTGTCTTCATATTGTCTGTCCAGGTGAGGCTGGCCTTGAACTGGGCAATGACGTAGATACCCAAGTATCTAGACTGGGCAAGCTGCCTGCTCCTTACAGCACCTGCGGCCTGAATCCCCTAAGCGTCTAGCGAGTAACTCACTGGGGTGATGTGGAGTTGGGGAACTGGAGAAGGGGGTTTCCGCACATCACGATGCTCTGGTGCAGCTTCGAGCCCCCGGTCAGGTGGCAGGAGGCACGGACGCACTCTGGCAGCTCCACTGCTCACACTGCAGCTGCATCCAGCCTGGAGGTGACAGGGATACCTGCTTGCTAGGCTGCAGCCTGCTGCATTCATGCCGGCTGCTTATTTACATCAGTGCTGAGTGCTGGCTTTGCCTTCCACAGGTATGGGAGGCCTGATTTTGTTTTATAACCAGTGGCTTTCATTATCCCACTTGCAATTTTGTCCACATTAAATTAGTGGCTGTAACAAGTGTAAGCCACGCAGCTTGTTTCTAAGCTGATCATGCAGCGGGCTCCTGGTCTCTAGCTGTTCCTCTCCACTGCAGCTGGGGCGTGGAAGATGAGCTAATGCACCCACGGCCTCACACTGGTATAGGGTCAGGAGCACTCCCATGTCCAGTGGTTCAGCTGTAGTTACGATTGTGTGATCCACACCCAAAACACAGAAATATAGTGCTGCAGGCATAGTTATGCAGTCTCAAAATTGTACCTTTTAAGGGTGAGACTGTCATGAAACTCAACAGGAAACTGAAGAGTGAACCGCTTCCAGAAACAAAACCTGCCCCTTTTCTTGAAATGTCTTTATTTTCAAAGCATGGAAAGAATGAGGATTAAACAGCAATGTCTCTTTAATGACACGTCAAATGATCTTGAGCAACACCGAGAGGCTGCCTGCATGTTCGGGCATTACTTTGAATATTTGGTAAGAACAGTTTATAGAAGGTCTTTCCAGGCATCTGCACAAACAAAGCTCCATTAAATTGCATACCAAACTGAAGCCTCCATTTGGTGAGCAAAACAAGGACAATTTAGAGGGATCAGAGAAGCTGTGATGGGTGGGGGAAGAAGACAGCAAAAGAAAGGATGAGGAGGTATTTCTTCCTCACTTTCTATTGCATTACTCCCCAAGTGCAAGTTCCTGTTGAAGGGTCGTAGGTTGTGTCACTGTCACCCCGTAAAAGGCTAAAGCTTAGAGACACTCACAGTACCTCTGAGGATAGGGAGATTTCCTGCTGAAAGAGGTCAGGGGCCAACCTGATCACAGAGTCTGATCTCAGACATATCACGTCATCTCTTGGATTTCTTTGAACTGAATTTTCCTTGAACTGATTCTCATCTGAACCTGAGCACATCAGCTGAAAAACCCCCTTCCTGTCTTGATGATGGCTTTTCTAGAGATGAAGAATGCAGTACACAACATGAAGCATTGTTTCCATTGGTTAATTCCCTTCACTATGACAAATGTGTTTATTTTCTATATCCCACTCATATCTGGCTTTAATTTTGAGACACTGAGTTTTGTTGTACGTTCATCAGCTATGCTATCATCAAATTTGCATTTTCCAGGGATACATTTTTTAGCCCATGGCTCCGCTTTTTTTTTTTGTTAAGAAAGCTAGACTGAGTACTTGAACTTCTTCAAAGGAAACATCTGTTTCAGTTGAAAAGTTTTGAGTATTTTTTTCCTATCTGTAATCACAGTTGTTCTGTAAAGTCTTTCCTAGAAAGCTGGACAGAACTGATACACTCTTCTGCCATTAATATGTCTATTTGCTGTGCCAGAAGCTGTACCTACATGGTCTTGCCAAGGCTGGCTGTGCATGCCAGTGTAACAGTATCCCGCTGGCCCCAGCTGAGGGCTCAGCCATGATTGGTACCTATGGTGGTCCGTACAGTACAAATGGGTAGCTAGCACCCACCATCATCTCTTCACTGCAGTTGGTCATGGGTAATGTTCATGTCAGGATCCACAAGCTCAGAAGTACTCTCCAAACCACCTCCCCTTTAGACATAGCCACCACACTTAGGGAACCTAGGGGAACCTAGGACACCGTTGTGCTTCATACTGTACAAATGCTAACTGTGGCCAGGGATAAACCAAGGAGACGAGACGGCAGCATTGCTAGCATGGCAGGTGGTGGTGTCGCTCCAGCAGCCAGGACACGACAGCAGCTGGACCTTTCCCCAGCTGTTTGGCAGATAGCACAGTGGAGGAAAGCCTTATGGTGGGACATGAAGTGAGGTAGAAAAGAAAACGCATGAATGTTTATGGGGAGTTCATCTGTGCACACAAGAAGTGAGGTGTGGAAGAAAGGGTGTCTTCAAGCTTTAGCGTTATGTGGTAATGGGGGAAGGTACAGAGAGGCAGCCCCAGGCAGGGGTTGCGCTCTCAAAGCAGAGTGAGAAAAAGGCTGGGCTGGAGACAGGCTGCAGAGCACTAAGAGATCTGACTTGACTCTTTGACAATAAGACGTCTGACTTGAAGATACCAGTGGTCCTGAGGGGTGAGAAGGCTGGTGCTTTTGAAACCTTAAGTACAGAGGCCATGTCACCTTTCCATTTTTTCTTTTTAGTGTTCTCCTAGCTACCCATCCAAAGATGATATTAGCTCTCTGATCAAATGTCATACCATGAAATTATACACAGCTATGTCTGCTAGAAAGAAACATCATCATTATCAAAGTTTCTGCTTCCCTAGCCTATATTTTTTCTCCAGGCTTTATGGTTTTACACATAGCTGTCTCAAAATACAGAGTTTATGGTGTCCAACTTACCAGCTGGCTCCATATCAGTAACCTGTCCTCTCTGTTATCCTCTTTGGTGATTATCAGCTCTCAGAAGTATCCCACAAGGCTGACTTTTCTGCACCAGACTTGTTTCCCTCCTCAGAAGGAAACACAGAAAGTACTACAAGGTGGCAGCCACAAGCACTGTAAGCAGTCTGTTGCCTAACACTGGCCTGGTGGCAGAAATGTTGGTGTTGGGCCATACCTGCTGCCACTTACCAGATACCTGTGTGGCACAACTTCAGCAGGTCTGTTGCATTCTGGGGTCCTCTCTAAGCCTTATGTGGCCTGTGGGACTTGCTCCTGAGGCTGTTGTTTGGGATAGTTCATCAGAGTTACTAGGTGGAGCAGACATGAAACCCATATTAGAGATGCTAAGGAGCCTACCTTCTTCATTAATGGGCTCCCAGCAGGGTATGAAGGTCAAAGAAAAAGACCTGTTGCTTTTAGCATTCATCTTGAAAACAAGTTTTTGGCTGAGAAAAGAGAGAGAGGCTTCCGAGGAGAACCTGGAGGGGGACACCTCTATGTTTCTACATTAGCAGGAGCCGATTTCATGGGTTATCTCTATACTGCTGTGCAGCAGTTGTAGGGTGAACTCAGGGCCAAATTAGCTGACCATCCACAGGACCTTCCTCAGGGACAAACGTGGCACAGCCATGTGGCTGTTCCCCGGGGGAAAGCTCAGGTCTCTGAGCTTTGAGCACTCCCAGGGTGGCCGCCCGCTGCCCCATCAGCACCCGTGGCAGTGACAGGCAGGATGCCCAGGAAGGCTGCCCGAAGGCAGCCCTACCTGTTGCAAAGGCAGTTCAAAGGGAACCTGCACTCAGGCCACATGGAGGCTGCTTGCAATGGAGGATACAGACATAAGGGGGTTTGGGGGCCTGGGGTGGCATAGCCCACAGAGCACTTGTGGGGCTGCCGCTGCACCTTCATCTTGGCATGGAGGTAGGGCTGCTCGGTCAGACAGGGACCTGGGGATAAGCATGAGCTGTAGGTCAGCATGTTCCCAGCCTCTGGGTGCTGGGGGCTGCTGTACCACAGCTCTAGCAGGTGCCCTGCTTGCTCCCTCTGTACAGACATGTGCCGTCAGCTCTGGAGGTCTCGGTGTAGCCCCACGTGAGATGGTTGCTATGCCTGTGATACATCTTCAGTCTTGGCTTCCAACATCTTCTAGAACAGGGAGGAGTTAGTTTCACAAGTATTTCTGAGTAGTAGTTGTGTTTGGTTACAGTGTGTTTCATTTCAGGAATGGGATATGTTTTCCAAGCTGATAAACTTTCAAAACCTGGTAAACACTTAAAATGTTTGCAGGTGTGAATCTACCCTTGTCTTCGCACACAAATCCAGATAATTTTCTTGTTGGAAATGCTTTGTGTCTTGTGATTGAAGTAATGGATAATAATTGGATTTCTTTATGATTCCACCTGAAGTTTCAAATAGGATAACAACGATAATAAAATAATCACAAACCTGATTCACAAAGCTAAAAATCAGATTTAGTGCTCTCCAGATCTAAGAAAAACAACCAATTAAAAACTTCCTGCTAGTTCTCTGTTGAGATTTTCTTGTGAATTGCTACACAGTTGCTTGTTTTCCTTTAAATAAGCAAACAACCAAAGAACAGACTACTTCCCCAAATTAAGTTTATCAGTGTTTGTTTGTCTTTCTCCATAGAAATTCAGGCCTTGTCTAGACTTGGATCCTGTAACAGTGACTGATACTATATCATGAGAGATGAGAAAGATGAACACAGCTGAGGAACAGACATACTGTCAGGACTTACATGGGTTGAGCTATCCTGGCTTGGTTTTGTTTGTCTTTTCCATCAGTATGAAAGACAATCTGCATTAGAACTGAAGACATGATGATGCAAGTAGGTTTTTTCCATAAATATGTCAAATTAAAATGTAAAGCTTTAAACAGCTTTGTACATCGCATGCACAAACACCCCACCTCCAGCAAGGGAAAGATCTAAAACACCTTATCCTGGTTTTCATGCACTCCTAATTAATTCAAATGAGAGGATGATAAAGATCCAACATTCTCTGTTTAAAACACTAGAATTAAAACTACGTTTTTGTTTTGATGTTTTTTCCCCCACCCCCAAATACTCAATTTAGTTTTGATCAGATAAAACATTTCATTCATAAAGTATGTGATGTTCTGTTTTCAGTTCTCATTTTAAGCAAAATCGCGGAGGGACAGAGACATTGAAATGAAAAAGCAGATCTTTTGGTAGAACTTTTTGAAACACAAGACTTAGGTTTTGTCCCCCAATTTTTTTTTTTTTCCCCAACTGAAACAGTGATAAGTCTGGCACAAAACCGAACCATCATCTCAACTGGCTTGTTCATGCATTTTTTGCAGATGACAATATTTAACTGAGAAAGGTCTCCAGCTCACAAAGCATCTTCCCTGAGAGTGCTAGCCAGGAGTGGCTGCATTTAAAAACACCTGAACTTCAGAGCCTGGTACTACAGGTAAGAAGCAAGAGAAAGTAACCTTAAAACAATTAAAAAACTTAAAATGTTGTAAGTAACTTCTACTTGCGATGCTATTGAATCTCCAGCAATGTTTTCCATATGCTGACACACATGCTTACTCAAGAGCTCAGCACTTGTTCCTGACATGCAGGCCTGACAGAGCCAAAATAGTAGGGACATTTACAATACAATGATGTAACCTTCTCCTGCATTTTGTAAATGTGGTCATATGTTGCAAGCTTCCTTGGTTTTTAATAGTAAAACAGCAATGTTTAGCTCACAGAGTCTATGCTGCAACATTAAAACTCTTTCCTAGCAGCTCAGCTGGTATTTTGTAACTCGGTGGAGAACTCTGTGTTCACATAGTTATCACCCATGACTTAATCCGGGTACAACTTTCTGTTCCTCTATTTATTTTTGCAAACAGCTGACCAGCACTGCTCTTCTTCTTCTGCAATGGATGGAGGCTTCGTGGCCAACTCTGAAAACAAAGGGAGCCACCGCTTCCCCAGGGCCATGAGGACTGTCCCATCCACAGCCAAAACCTCGTGCATCCCACAGAGACAGAACAGGGCAAAGCATCCATAAGGACACCTTATGTGCATCTTCATGCTGCCTCTGTGCTCCTGTTCCGGGGCCAAGAGGAAGGCTGGAGCTATTTTAACTTTGGGCTTGTCTGCATGGGAAAATTAATCAGAAGGGCAACGGTGCAATAGTCCCATGTGCCTTCCCCTGGCTTGGTTTATCCCAGTCTGGGAGCAGAGTTACTCCAGAATGCACACCCCACCTGACGTTCAAGCCTTGTTTTACGGGAGCATGGTTCTTCCCTGCAGACAGGCCCCTGCTCTGCACAGTCCTCGGAGAGCTCTGGGAGCCCGGAGCCGCGGAAGGCAATGCCTCTCCCCTCGCCTCCCTTCGTGCCGCCTGGGCCAGCTTGCAAGGACGGGCAGGAGTGAGCTGGGGTGGGCAGGCAGAGAGCTCGGAGCCGGGCAGGGAGAGGAGGGGACGGCCATCAGGGAACGATAATATGCTCTGGGTATTTCCTGGATCGTGCCGCTGGAGCTGCGCTAATTTATAGCCAGGCCAAAGTGGCCTGCTAAAAAGCAGCTCTCGTATTTCTCTTACCGCCCACACACAGGAACAAGGAACAATAAGGATCTTGACCTGCTTTCCACTCGCATTCCCGGCCCCTTCCATGTTGTCTGGAAGTGGGGAAAAAGCATTGTAGGAAAAGAGAGGTCAAGTGCTGGCGGCCAGGGCAGGGAAATTCTTTGCCGGGCTGTAGTGACAAGGCAGAAGCCACGTTGCCCCTTTTCCCTGCCTTGTTGTAGTGTTTGCAGATCTCCAGCTGGCTGGCTGGGTGGAAGAGTCCAGGCTAGCCTGGTGACTTCAAACCAAAGCGAAACAAGGGCTGCTATGAGCAATTTGAGAACCGGCTGTCTGCACAGACCTCTTATGCTGACTTTGTTGCTAGACCTCTCCTGCCTTGCAGACACAGCTCCTGACCAGGAGAGCCACAGCTGGAGCAGCACCTCGGTGCCTGGCACAGCCCCCTGTCACCATGCCGGGTCTCAGGCCCCAGCTTAGGGCAGGACCCTCTATAAGATGTCTGGCTCAGCATTTCCAACCCGCTGAGGAGGTGCCGAGGCACGAATTTTACGGACTCCCTGTCTCAGCACGGCAAACTTTCCTTATGCAGTTGGGTGAAGGCAATGTCAGAAGATGGTCGGCCACTGTCAGCATCTGTTCTTGTTGCCGTGCCATGACCCTGAGATGTCAGAGCGAAGGATGAGTTGGGCCTTGATGAACAAAAGACTGAGACATACAATAACCGAGGCTGGCTGGGACCTCTGCTGCAAGCCCCTGCTCAAAGCAGGACCAGCTTAGGGGCTACATTAGATCGATAAGGAGGCAAACCTGCTGATGGTAATAAAGCATTGCTATTGAGAGATACACACTGTAAGCATTTTGTGATACCACAGGGTGAAAGAGGAGGTAAAACCAAAACTGGACAAACCCGAGAGGGTTTGGGTTGTGTGGGTGTTGTAAACGGCTCCCACTGGTCCCCTGCAGCTCCATTAGTGAGAATTCAATCCCTGCAGTGAAGAAACTATAGAAATGCAGCTGCAGTGGCCAGTTCCTTGTCTGAGCCACGTTTAAACTGTTTCTGGAGAGTGCCTTATGGGAAGAGCTGGGAGAGCTTCCACCCAACACCACCTCTGTTGCTGCAGCAGAGACTTGCAAGAGCAGCAGAATCTCACTAAAATTTCATTTCAGCTGGATCCTCTGCAAATCCCTCTCAAGCGGAGGGAAACGCGGGGACAGTAATTGGCATGGAGCAGCAGCTCGGCTGTGCTAATGACTGAGAATACTGTGGGAGATATTAAGGGGCTGCTGTTAAGGTACTACTAATAATTTTCAGAATCATTTCCATGCCTATTCTTCCCCTGATGGTCTGAAACTGCTGTGGGTCCTTTTAAAGCCATTCTGCCTGCTAATAGTTTATTGCTTTATTTGATAGGTTGCTTAGGGATAGCTAGGCAGCTCGTGTGCTTTATTTCTCTCTCCCTTCAAATAGTGAGAGCATTTTAATATTTCTTGGAGAAAAATGGAGGTAATAAAATATGAACATCTCGGGCCCCATCACGCTGCAGTGGAAAGCTCTGCCCTGCGAGGCTGTTTTGCGCTGGCTCTTCCGGTTGCTGCGCCCTGCAGAGAGCTGGCAGCACCACCGACGCTCCAGCTTCTGGTAAACATCTTCTTGCTTCAACTAGTGGAAAGGTTTGCTCATTTAGGAAGGGAAGATGGAGCATATATGGACATCTGTGGTCTCCACTGATGGTTTCTTTTGAATGAGTCATTGCGCATGGGTGACCTGGGTGAAGTCACACGATGACAGCCAAAATTGCCCAAGCACTGGGGTTACCACTAAGAAGGGTCATTTTGGACTGTGGTCTTCAAGGTTTGGTAAACATACAGGCGATAGCAACACCACCACTGAGAACCAGCTGTACCGACCCACTGGAGAAGTGTGGTGGTTGTGACTTAGCAGCAGGCACCATGAAACCAAACAGCGTTTGACTAAGGACGGGTAAAGTCTGCACAAGGCTCCTCCAAGGGAAATGGCAAATCCCCATTTCTGCGCTGCTTAAGGCTGGAGCAGGGAGAGAAACGGGGAGCACTGTGCAGGGACCAGCCTTGCTGGCGGCTCTCACTGCTCCTCGCTAGCAGGAATCTCCTTCCCTCGCAAAGCACAAGTCATGGGATGGGGACTCAAACACGGTGCTGGGCTCTAGCTGGGGATTTTAGAGATTGCTTAAAAATGTGTAATGAGAGGTGTTCAGGCGTATAAAAGAGAGAAAGAAGGATCTGTGAATTCTGGAAGGCGCTGCCTGTGGAAAAGATACATCCTGAGCCTTCGGATCCTGGCAAAGCCCCTTTAGGAGAAAGTGGAATTTTCCCTGCATAAACAACAATGCCTATATTTGTTTAAAAGAAAAAAGAAAAAGCTGGGAAGCCAGCAGATGTAGAGTCCTGATGAGGAAGAAAAGGAGCGTTGTGCCCAGGACACTGGGGAAACTGTCCAAAACCAGTTCATCCTTACGCAGAAACTGTCCCCGCTGGCTCACCAGCGGCAGCACTCGCTCGAGCTAGGGCTGGCTGCGGGGCGGGCAGCACGCGAGACGGGGGGTTTGGGACCCGGTCCTGACTTCGGCAAGAGACGTGGGTTCTTGGCATCTCCCAGGGGCTGGCACTCGAGATGGGGAAAAACGAACAAACAGGTCTTTTCAAAGGCATGTAGGAGGAATTATATTTCTTTTGGAAGAACTCCTCTTCCTCCGCAGGGCAAAAAGCACCCTGTAAGAGAACGAAAACTCCCTGCGAATGGGAAGAAGCTAAATGGAAGAACTGCATCTGCTAGATTGCTCTTTGCCTTCTGTCAGGGGGGAGGGGGGGGAAGTAAAAAAAAAAAAAAGATTGATTCCAAGATTCATCAGGCCAAAGAGAGGCAGCGCAAGTGGGAACAGGTCTCTTTAGCCTAATAATCAGGCATCCAGCTGAAGGAGAGGGGGAATTCTGGTCTCTGCACCTGAGACTGAGTTTTAACCTGCAACCTTTTCATGGAAAACACTTTCCTCCTTTTCTGCACTTCACTTGGAGGGCCAAGGTGGGAGATGGGCGCTGGAAACCCTCCTGTGGCAAAGCGATCCCACCCCAGACCTTGCCGCGCAGGCGAGCGAGTTGTACATGGAGCGGGGCGGGAGCCGTCGCTCCACCACCGTCCCCCTTGGCCATGCTTGAGGAGGGTGAGCCCAGCCCCAGTTTTCTGGAAAGGAAGGGTATGGCCACCAGCTTTCCAGAGGCCTTGCAGGTTTGAGCCCCTGTGCGTGTTGCCTTTGGCCCCATGTGCGCGTACCTGGGATGGGGCTAGGAGAGCGGGGTTAGCCGGCCCTGATGCACAGCGGTGGTAGCCTGGGAGGGATTCACCACTCGGTGTGATGGCTCCCTCCGTTTCCAAACCACACGCTTTCAGCTCAGCTTGCCCCCCTCCCTCTGGTTTCTGGATTTCCCTCTGCAGCCCAGGCACTGAAGGTTAAGTAAAGTAATGCATAGACAAACCTGTTTTCTTTTGTGGTTCTGCTCACAGTGAAAGAAAATAATGAACAAATAGTTTTAGGATATGCAGGCTTCAGAGGAATTGTATCAGGACTTTTGCATTTGCTCTCTCATTTTAGGTCATGAAGCAGAAAATCATGGCAAACCTTCTATATGGGAGTTTGGGCCATTTTGCTAGCTATCTAGAGAGCATCTGGGGAAAATATCTTCCAAAGAACATACCCTTTTGCATGTGCAGAGGTTTCATTATACTTGTTATACTTGTTACTCATTATATTTTGTTAAGCTCATCATTTACCTCGTTGTAAATGCCAAGAGAGGTAGAGGCAGAAGGAAGAAAAATGGCGAGATCTGATGATTCTTCCCCAAACCACAGAATTATCTTAAAACTCTCCCATTCATAAATGAGACTTATCACTTGAAAATCTCAATTTGCACAGAGCAAGTTATGCTGTCACTGGCCAACCTTTTTTATTTATTTTTAATAACTTCCCTTATTGTGTGGTTCCAGACTACACATCACATGGCACACATTGCAAATGAGATATAGATATCTTTCTCAAAGATCGTGCACCCTGGGCTGAATTTTTCATTCTTCTTGCTTACAGGGATGCCTTTTATTCCCTCTTAAGCACGTTGAGCATTCACGTGTCTAGCATATGAAGCACTGTTGCAGTCACATGGCTGTGTGAACACAGATGGCTCAACTAGTGCTCTGCTTCACACAGAGAAAAAGAGAAACATGAAACACAAGATAAACTGCGATGGCCGAGATCTGGCAATTCTTTACTCTGTCAAAATTTGGACCATCGTAGGAGAGAGCATCAAAAAGGCTTTCCACTAGTGCTGTGAACACGTAAATTTGTTTTTAGTTCTTGCTTCCTTTTCAGTTCCAGAAGGCTTTTTTAGCAAAAACACGAGAAGTTCCAGTGTCTGCTTGACATTTATAGAGTACCGTGGTTTCAGAGCGCTTTACTGAATCCTCCTGAGGGCCAGATGCTGTGTTTCCATATTGTACAAGCTGCTGCTCATCTTGTTCGTTGCCACATGTGGTCTTGGATCGCAAGAGCACTGGCCCACAACCTACTCGTGGAGAGGGAAAGCCCAAAAGAGATTTGGCAGAACACCACCTTGGTGCTGCTAGTTGCATGCGCAAGGATGAGTGAATGCGTTTTATACTAGAATAGCAGCAGCCCTGTCAGTGAGTCTCAGTCTTGAAGTGTTTTATCTGGGGCCACCCAGAAACCTGTGGAAGAGCTGGGAACTAAAAACAGAAGAAGGGCTGAAGCCTGCAGCAGCCCTCTTGGTCCTTAATGTAACAGCCACCTTGGCTCTGACCAGGGCCAGAAATCCCAGGCTGATGAGAGGACAGTGAAACCTCCAGGTTTGCAGATGATACTAAGTAGTTTGAGTAGTCAAATGCCACAGTGCTGGTGAGGAACTCCAGGAGGACCTCACAACACAGTGCGAGTTGACAAAAAGGTGGCAGATGAGCATCAGTATAGGTTAATTTACAGTAATACACCCAAGGAAAAATAACCCAAACTGGGTATATGTAACTAAGTGTGATGCTAAACTTAGACATGGTAGTAGAAATGGATCTCAGAGTCATCCCTGACAGCTCTCTGAAATCATCAGCTCAATGTGCAGTGACTGCCAAAAAGCCAAAAAACTGTAAGGTACCACGAGGAAGGGTACTGAGAAGAGAGCTTTGTTTTGCTGCTGAGAAAAACCTTGGTGTACCCTTACCTCGGACCCTGGGTGAACTGCTGGTCTCCAATGCTTGAGGACAAGTCAGTAGAGAGTGTCCAAGGGGCCTCCTTATAGGTCGGGCAAGGCAAGAAGTCCTTAAGTCAGTAGTAAAAGAAACGGACAGGGTGTCCCCTCCGACAGGCTGAACACCTTGGGGGGTGCTGGGGGATCACATGGGGACTGCACCAGCAGAGTGGCGAGGTTTACTCAATCCTCCTCCCACTGGTGGAGGTACAGTACTGGGATAAGTGATCCATCATCTGCTCCATTTCTCATGCTCCTAACCTGTACCTGATGGTGGCTGACAGCTAAGACCTAAGGTGAGTGTAAGAATAGGGTGCAGCAGACAGATGTTTCCCAGAATAGCCTCCTGGACATCGAGCATTTGTGGCTCACAGATTTCCCACCCCGGAGGTGTTGTTTTACTTAGGATGGGATTTTACTTTTTTTTTAAATTTAAAAAAAAAAAGAAGCAAAGAAGGCTTTGAAGTCAAACTTTGTTATTAGAGGTGACATGCCAACCATGGGTAGGTGCCAACTGCAAGACTATTTTGACTGCTGTCTCATGAGGAAAGCTGGCAGCTGGAAGGGCAGGGAGGCATGTCCTGAAGAAGGTGAAGAATTTAGCCAGACTGCTTTCAACAGCCTCTTTGACGCTGGGTGGCTGAGAAAACAGAGTGGTGTGTTCTGTATGCGCTGCAACAAAATATGCTTTAATAATTGTCTTCTGGGTCACATTGGGTTACAGCTTGGACTGCTGCGTTGACCCGACTCAGTGCAGGATACCAGGTTTTGCTTCTGGAAGACGCAGTAGCATGGGTTGCGTGTATTGGGATGCTTCGTTGCTTCTGCTTTCATTAAATTTCTTTTTCTGCTGTGGGAGGAAAACAAACTACTTCCCTTTAGTCTCTATGCTGGAGCCACGCTGATCACGCACACTGAAGAAGCAGTTCTGTGTTCAGGGAAAACAGACTGAAAATGAAACTTGTACAGGCTGAGAAGACGATTAGGGCTCTGCAGCCAAGGCACAAGAAAGACACCCAGGGAAAAAACACATTAATTGTGACAGACCGTACATTATTTCCTGCAAAATAAGGTACTTCCCCTCGTTCGGATCACAGCTCAAAGGCAGGTCATCTAAGTTGGTAAAAGGTAGCACTACCTTTTTAAGAGTGTTATCCAAAGCCCAGGAAAGCTTGTTGATTTTTTTTTTCTTTCTGCCAAGTTCTGGCTCAGCTCAGGGGATTGCAGCTCTCTTCACACCCTTACATCCTCTTCATCATTAGTGTGAGACCAGTCTGCGGGCCAGCACCCACCGAGAGGCATCTAGGCCTGCAGCAGTGGCTGACGCGAAGGGAGGAAGGATGTGGGAGGCTTCTTTTCCTTCACAGGGATGATGAAAAGTAAGGTTTGAAGAACAGCATCTGCAAATGTTCAGAGAAGACCAGGGCCATGCTGCAAGATGCACGCCTACCCTTTCAGCACCATCCATTTAGAAAGGCACGTTCTCAAAAAACCCCCCATCCTTTTTCTCCAAATTTTTAACATGTTGCCAAACCAGGGTGACTACAATGAAAGCGACATCAAGACACGGCCACAGTTTGGTAGAAAGAAAGATCAAGAAGCCTAGAGGAAGCACCATTTCTTTTTTTTAATAACTTCATTTTCTACTTTTTAAATACATGCTTAAGATCAAATGTTTCCATAGTTCCTGCTTTTCTGTAAGGTGGAGGGATGGAGAAGAGTATGAGCTAAAGATAGTCAGGACAGTAGGCTTCCTTTGTGTAGGATAGGATCGGGAACAGTTTAAGCATAAGTAGTCTTAACATGCCTCTGTTCTTCCATATATTTAGCCATCAGTTTACATGCCAATTCGTAACACAGTGCAGAACTGCTATTTTTCTCTCAGAGGCACACCACAAAGGCATTAACTTGAATTTATATCTAAACAGAGTGGTTGCATACATACACTTGGTTCGAGACCATGAGCCCATACACTCTTGCAGAATTTTCTCCAACAAGCTCCCTACCCCTGTAAGTCTGGCTGGTTTAGTTTTGGGTTTTTTATCCCCTAGAGGTTTAGGGTGGTGGTGGTAGGATGGACAAGGGTTGAACCCACAAAAAAGGAACTCTTCTGAAACTTTCCAAATTCAAAAGCACACGCACTATTTTCTTGTTCAAGAGGTTTTAATAAAGACTCCTCTTTTTAAACCTCTCACACTGTACAACACATTTAAATGTACATCAAGCTCAGATAAAAAATAAAGCTTTCTTACAAAGTACATTTTTCCAGTGAATTTTCTTTTTTTTTTTTTTTGCAGTAAAAATAGCTGCTACATAAATCCCTCCTGATCTTTGAAAAGGAGTCACTGTTATTTCCAAAAATAGAATTCATATTTTAATCATACAGGATAAACTACAGGAAGAAGAGACAAGTCAACTGAAAAAATAAGGCTTGTATATAAATTTTCTTTTTTTTAAAGGACATGCATAGAGGTTGAAAAACATATGCCATTTATAAAGGAAAAAAGGTAATTTTATCCATATTAATATTTTCATTTTCAGTTACAGAAGAAACCACAAACAGGCCCTTTATGTCCCAGAATATAACACTAGTTTCTTGTAAAAATGCCAAAATGCACAAAGAATTGCCAGCTTCAGTCTTGGCAAAATACTGAGCCAGCCCTCCCCCCCCCCCCCCCCCATTTCATATCATAGGCATACCATATGCATGCATACTGAGCACTTATGTTGTCTCTCAGGCCAATTAAATATTTGCAGAAGGTTGTACATCCTAGACAAACATGAAAAAAACCATTTCATAAGTTTACATTCGTCCTATTTCAAAACACACATACAATTAGTTTAATTTACACTATACAGTTAAATAGGAACATTACAGAGTTTCAAAAAGAATCACAGAATATATACAAACTGAATATTGAAATGGTATGATTCTCCTTCCCTTCTTTAAAGGGTCTTTTTTTGTTAATGGTTGCTACATCTGGTTTTGCACACAGAGTGTTTATGTACCTATGCAGCACATTTCTGGAGTAGTAATAATAGTAATAAAATGTGCTTTAGAACAAAACTAATAACGATTCTCCTTACTGCTCATTTAAAATAAATTAGTTGATTTTGTTTTTAAATAAATTGCATGATATAAGATGTAAGCAAGGATGATGGTATTTTAAAATATCTGAGCAATAGCTCTGCTGCATCACTGGTTTCTCATCCAACCTTTGGTTTTAAAGCCAACCCATTATTATATGGCAGTGTAAGTAGCCAAAATGCTTTATACGGCAGTACAGGTAGTCGAAATGCTTAACCCAAGAGCATTTCCATGTCTTCATGACAGAGCTAGGGTCTGTGCTGACTTCCATGCTGCTCAAGTGCCTGACATGGCAACACCCAAAGCCACTGATGAAATAAGGCCACTTCCTTCCAGCTCTCCCTGGTTACAAAATCAGTTAAGGTCCTTATTTCCCAACAGTTGCACCCATCTGAACAGCCAGAAGAACTGACTGCAGACGGTTCCCAGACAGTCCCACATGTGATCTTTGCCCCTGCAGCATCACATCCTCAGGCTCAGTCCTCCGTGTCAGGCTGCACCCCCAGCATCGTGTGCAGCTCCTCCGCCGTGTACCCCAGCAGGTTCTGCAGGTCGCACACGAAGCGATACACGTAGCGTTTCCCTGAAGTCTTGTGGATGATGTTCTTGTCGTAATAGTAGCGTAGGCCTCGGCTGAGCTTCTCATAGTTCATTTTTGGCTTGTTTTTCCTCCTTCCCCACCTCCGTGCCACCTGTCAGTCCAAAAAGAAAGCAAAATGCAAAGGGTTTATTCAGGTCATGTTCTTCTAGTCGGTGGCTGATAAACACAGTTATTAAAACCCTTTCTCAGTCAGAGCATTTTATTTGCTTCGGATGTCCCAAGCTCAGATAAGAGAAGAGTTGGTGACTGACCCCACAACTGAACACGCTCCGAGACAATTATCAGCGGCAGCTTCAGAAGAAAGTGTCTGATAGCAAATATCAGTGAAAAGGATATCTATTTGTAGTGGATCAGCCAAAATGTGTTTAAAGAGATCAAGTTTAGGGGAAATATAGTCTCCTCTCTCAAGAAGACACCGTTTAACCATTAATTTGCTATTGAGCAGCTTAGGACAGCTCTTTAGCTGGATGTTGAATGATATGAAGTTCCTTGGAGTTAATGATTTCCCCCCTCCTTTTTTTTTGTTTTAATAAAGGCTTCAGTGGACTTTATATCACGTCTCTTAATACTGTTATCAGTAGGAAAGTTATTGTATCAGAAAATGAAAATGCATTCTATTTAATGACTAAAGCTATAAGTTCCCAAAATATTTCAAAAGCAGCACTACCATATTTGCTGTGTTATCTAAAAGAATGGCGATAACACACAGTGCATTTTCCCCATGCCTTTGTGCAATCCCAGGCATTGTTGATTCAACCACATCCAGTAAGCTAATCTACAGTTTACACTGTCAAAAGAACTAACTTTGTATACTACCTTTAAGTTTCAAGCTATGCAATGTATTCTCCTACCTACAAGCAAATGCTGATATCCTTGGGTGGGAGGAGAGGGGGGGAACATCCCACAGCAATCCTGACTGTACAATAAAGCATTTGCAGATGAAGAGTGTTGATTGTGTAAATGCTTTATATTCAAGACTAGACCCACAGATGGTGGATCAGACCCTAAATCTTTTTGTTCATCCCAGTTAGCCACATACCTCATCTGGGTCAGCAAGTTTAAATTCCCATCCATCTCCAGTCCAACTAATGAATGACTGACAGGACTTGTCAGTCAGTAACTCCAGAAGGAATTGCCATAGCTGTATAGGTCCACTGCCTGTTGAAAGAGAGGGGGTGGGGACAAATCACAATTAATACTCTTACCACAACCAATGTATGTGACCATACTTACATCACAGGATAGATGTTTTTTTATTATCAGTAATTACTCTGATTTACTATTTTTTTTAAATATCAGAAAGAAACCTAAGGTTTTTCTCTATAACATGTTCCTAAACATGTTAAAATTAAAACAAGTCAGCTTTTTCATGGAAACACAGGATTTGACACAAGCTATGTCTTTCCCTTTCACATGGATCCCTTAGCCTTCACTCCCATCTCCCACTAGCTGCATTTCAAGCTCCAGGGCTTGTCCTGCAGTCCTTGGCTTGGCAAACATTCTAGAGGAAAAACCGATTTCAGCAAGGACTACAGGAACAAGGCCTTAACAGGCAAGCCAACACCTGCAGAAACTCCCAAGATTTTGTCCAAGTTTCCCACTTTTTTAAACAGATCCAAAAGTGCATTTGATTTTTATGTGTTCTGACATACCTGCCTGTTCTTGCTTTAGATGGATAGTCCTATCAGACTTTCTTTAGTAACATTTAAAATTGAAACTCTTCATGAGTAGTGGTCTCTGACTAAGTTGTAAGGCATACCTTACAACTATACAACTTTATCACCATGGTACGCGTTTATAGAGAATATTGATGTTACATAAGAAGAGGAATGACCATTTTGCTTCACTACTTACCAGTAAAGCCAGCTAGAATTGCCGCCGGTATAACTGGTTTCCCTTGCTCTACAGGATCACTTCGTTCTTGAATATAGTCTTTGAAAGACATTGTAGGTTTGCTCAGACACAAGGACTGGCTACAGTCATCTTCAAAGCTCTCATAGGATGGCACACGCTGTAAATCCACTAATGACGACTGGCTGTTCCAGGACTGTAGCATCGAATCTGAGCTTTCGTAACTTTCTGCACCACTGTCACTAGATTCGTGTTCTCTAAGCTTACCTATATAAAACAAAAAAAAAAAAAAAAAGAGAAAAATGTTGTGTGGTTTTTTTTTCCTCTCCCCCTCAGTCTAGCTTGTATATATAAATTATGCAAAGGAGGAAAAGACATACAGAATATGGCCTTGGACCCATGGTTATCATCCAGATAATGACTCACCAGAATTATCTATCAGCAAGTTCAGATTGCTTCTTGGGAAATCTTGATTTACTGCACAGTAGTTCACACCAACAGCATCTGCTTGGGTTTTGGGAAACAATGAAAACTCTTGCTCTGGATTGAGGAGATTTGGTCCTGTGGAAGCCTGACAGACATCAGTCAGGAGACTGGGTTTGGGATAACCGAGGGCTTTAGAGTATCCAGGCATTTGCATACCATAGGAGTTCTGGTCTACATTAACAGCTGAAGAAAGAAATAAAAGAATTAATTAGATTATTTTCCCTGCAGACCCTTAAACAGAATAATACACCTCCAGCACCTCACTACAGCTGTGCCACCGAGAAGTAATTTTCCCATGAAAATCTGCCTAAGAGAGTGATAGATGCTACAGACCTACTAGAAAGGCTACTGAAGTCGGTGAGACGATCCCATCTAATGGGCTCCAAATCAGATTCTGTAAATCTCCCTCTAACTTGCTGACCACAAATATATCTATTGTTTGTTCTTCAAGGAAACTACAGAGCTACAGAAAAAGCTGGAGAAGCTTCAGGGGTTTTGAGTAAGGCCCTCATCGTTAAGTGGTGTAATAAGGTTGAGCTGTAGACTGACTGTGGTAGAATGAAATACAACACCAATCAAACAATCTAATGGAGCTAGCACTGCGTCCCACACACTTTCAAAAGCTCTATTATGCTTCCACAGTCTTCAAAAAGGCCTAAAAAAACCCTCTTGCTGCTCCACAGTGATGCTAGTTTTTGACTTGGTTTGCTAGAGGTGGGAGTGGTCATTCTGCTCCACAGATGTAGGCTTTGGCATACCAAGAGGAAATTTGATTTTCTCAAAGCCTTTGCTCTTCAAAAGATTTCTGATATGAATTAGATAACAATTAAACAATACTAGGAAAGAAGGCTGTAGCAAATGAAGCCAAGTGTTCTCCTCAAGCACGGTAACTACTGTGGTGCTTTTTTTTGTTTTTAAACTGGGATCTGTGATATGCTTAGAATAAACTGAGAGATGCAAAATGTCAAATTTCTTACAATACTTACTTAAGGAATTATTATTGACCCAGTGAGGAACTGAGGTGAGATGAGAGTTCTCCACATATTGATCCTGCATTTTCTCTTGGCTGTCTGGGGAGAGGAGAAAAAGAGAAGAAAATTTGGTTTTATAGTTTTAAAGACCTGACCTGTATGCCACAAAAAGCTTCTGATTCTCTTGAGTATTTTGGGGTCATCATTCACATAAATTTTACTAATGCAGTGCACTGTATTCTCTCTCTTGAAAAAACCACACCAAAAAACCTGACCAACTTCCAACAGCCTTGAAAACCATCATACCAATTGAATTTTAACATAAAAATTAGAAACAACAATAACTTCAGTGTGTCTTAAGGTCCAAGTCCTTAATGTATGCAACTACTGAATGTTACACTCCAAACCCAGTAGTACTCACAGGGCACTGCATGTAGGATTTTAGTAATACCACCAGTGTTCACCTAAGACACCTCTAGGTGTCTGACTTCTTCACATTCATTCACTGAATTACCTCAAAACACTACATAAAAGGAACAAAACCAAAAACTTGTAGTAAGAAGTGAACAACTTTTGTCCAACTCTTGGTTAATTTTTTTTTTTAAATGGTGTATTACAGTAGCCTTATCCTAATCTCATTTATTTCGATGATTATTCCAAACAAAACCTGACACAATAGGTACTCAGCCTGAACACGGAATGATTTCTGCAGATATCTGTATCTGTGCTTTGTGTACCAAGGATGTATTAACAGTTCTGATAATGCTTTTATTAACCAAGTTTTAAAATTCATTTTGAGTTTTCATATGTAAAAAAAGCCCTTCATAGTGAAACAAGTGTTGAAAGAGTCCCATTTCTATTTCTGTTAGAAGAGCCTTAAAACAAAAGCTCTTCCTGGCTCTGTAACTACCTTTTATCATCTGTTCCAGGTGCTCCCACAGAATATCACCCACATAGTCAGGTGCCAGTTCCAGGAAACGCTCCTTGCCCAGGTTGCACAAGTCTTGGCCACTCATAAGAAACTGATGGAAGTTCACATTTGCCAAGCTAAACTCATTGGTAGCCCATGAAAGCCACTGGCAAACTTGCTGTTCAGTCCACAGCCAGGGATCTGCAAGACAAAGTATCCAGCATTTAGAGATAACTCCTGACCCTTGTCAAATAATCTTCGTTAGAAGGCAGTGAATGAAAAAAATTTGTTTACCCAAGTCACTTAGTTCTGAATGAATTCAGAATTAATGTATTCTTGAATTTAAAAAAAACCCAGTCCTCTATTTTCCTTCTGCATTCACTTGTAATCAGAGATGTCCTCAGCTTACTTGATTCTCTCTTATGCTGCCAAAGCATGAGCTCTCCATGCACCCATTTTTAATACCAGCAAGTCTGGTCTCTCCAAGTCAAGCTGTGCCAGATTCACATAGGATCCATTCTTGTATTTCCCACTGACATCATTCTTTCTCTTTTGAAAAGGCCGCTATTCAGCCTCCTCCTTAGCATTAAAAAAAAGAGCTTATAAATAGAAAACACTTACTATTTGGGATACCCAGCCGACACTGTTCCTTTGTGAAACCACTGAAAGTATCTTTCAAGGCCTGACTCATCACAGCCTTACTGCACGGGGTTAACAGAGGCAATTCACAGTTGTTCGACTCTACAAGAAAGAAAAGGGGTGGAGAGGAAAAAGAAGATATATTAACTTTTAGGCCAGTGAAAGGAGTGACGGGTTTTTGCTGTGCTATTTGAAGAATAAGAAAAGGATGCTAGAAACTAGGTATTTTTAAAAACAGAAACAAACAGCGTAGATCCATTTTCTGATACATTAAGGGTTTCGCTTAATGTAGCAACACTAAAATCTCTGTGCTACTGGTTTGATAAAATTGTATCATGCTAAATTGAAGTTTTGCAGCTTTCCATGATACAGACCTTCATTCCCTCTTAGTAGTTACATAAAGTGCTTTTGTTGCAGGGAAACTTTACTATTTTTTTTTAAAGGAAATATGAGACTGCTTATTCCTATTTTGTCACCTATAGTTTGACCTCAGACTTCCTTATAACTCCAGACAACCTTCATTTAGTTTGAGAGCTAAGTAACTGATAGTAGAGCTGGGAAGAACCAGCTTGCACTATTTAACACTGCTTTCCAATGGACTGTATTTCAGACCTTCCCAACCATCTCTCAACCACCCCAGTACATGGTGCAATAGATTATTCTATTGTCTGAACCAAACAGCTGTGACTGGTAACAAGCTGGTACCCAGTGCCTAAATAATGCAACAAAATCCAAAGTCAGCATCATCCTATGCCAGTATAAATTACTAATTTGCTTAACTGATTTTTAAATTTGCAAGTAGATTCCATTTTAAGGACAAATTTGGCTTCCACTCAGCCCTTCTTATTCGGCAATGTTCACCAGAAGATGCCTCATGTTACTCTGAAAGAACAGCTTCTAAGTTGAAGAAAGCCAACCACACTGCCTAGATGTTTCAGATTAGAAACCCTGTTACTGATATTTTGTTTGTGATTGGTGTCATTAAGCTAGGGGTAATTTGAAGACAACTTAACCAACTCGCTACTGCATCCCTGAGCATTTGAGAGCCTCTGAGAACTCACACACAGGTTGCGTTTGAAGGAGCTCTGCTGCGTTAGAGGCATATAACGGTGGCAGGGTATAGAAAGGCGATGAACTTAGCAGACTCCAAGACAGTTCATGAAGCTGTGCAGCTCTTCTCATTCTCCTAGACTGCTCCACTTGACCCAGCAAATGGAGCTCTTCACCAGCCCATGCTTAACTTCTGTTTTTACCACACCCATCCTCAGTATCTGCTAGGACTTGCTTTGCTGACCAGAGCAGGTCACTGATTAGAATCCCATTAGAACAAAGGACTGGTGGTTTTCAGAGGTTTGAGGGTTTTTTTCCCCCTTCCCTAAGGGGAGATAAAGGCAGCATCAGGTAAAATAGCTACATTTTGGACAAAACTCCCTGTTCTGTCAGGGATTTTAGGCAAGTATTTGTAGAGAACTCTTGATAGGTACTGTCCTACCAAAAAAAAAGAACAAAAAAGAAAAAAAAAATCTGTAAACATCCCCACCCCTGTTTAAGCTATGGAGTAAAACATACTGGGATTTAACACCAGAGGGTCAAGACAGGAGCTTGCAGAATACTTGCATTTTAATTACGGTTGAGATGTTGCAAGTTTAAATACACATTAAACTCTTTTTTTAAAAATTTTTAAACTCTCTTAGCTCTGCTTTAATATCTGCTAAGGCTTCTTCCATGGACAGTCAGTCTATTAGGCTACTGAATCCCAGTTCCCGTTCCTTTTCAGTACAGGGAACAGCAACTACCCACAGAGCAACTCACACAGATAAAATCAAGCATGTAGACAGAAGTCTGTGTACTAAAACACTTCTTTTCAGGGAAATCCATGTTGCACTTGTAAGAGTATAGCCACGAAACGTTAGTTAGACCCCACAGATTTCTTTCTGATCTGCTGACTGGACTAAGGAACAAAGTGACATTACCATAAGAAGTAGAATCAAATCCTGTTGGCACTTCTTGAAGCGTTTGATCTTCATTTAGTGAGAAAAAATATCCAGCAAAGAGAGAGTTTGCACTATCAAAGGTATCAAATGCTGGTTGACGCTGCAAAGCAACAGAATAAATAAAAAAAACAACATGAGCATTTTGCTAGAGCACTGTCAACTTCATTGCTAGGAAGTGGCTGGGTTAGGTTTCCTAGATTTGGAGATCATGCACAGCCACAGTCAGCTAACTTGTGCCTTATGAAATATAAACACAATGATAGCATAGCTTCTTGTACATAAATACAAAACAACTAACACTCAGACCACAGTGCTAGGTGGGTGGCATGTTCTGCAGGTTACAGTAAAGCCAAGTGAGGATACTCTTAGTTTTCCTGTAATTGAGGCTTTTAACAATAGAGCATGTGCATGTGTGTGAAATATATATAATATATATTTTTTTTCCCAGGTATATTTTAAAGAAATCCTTATTTCCTTAACCCTTTAAATTGACTGTCCACTTGATGAGTATTTGATGGCAGAGGCAGGATCAGTAAATTATGGAAAAACAACTTCCAGTGCAAGACCTACAGTAGATCTATGCAGCTTTTTTTTTTTTTAAACAAAAAATTTAATCTGAATCACATAACTTGAAGCTATACAGGCAGCTTTACAGGACTTGAGGAAAGATGTTACTCCTTTGCTGTGACTTTTATAATTCTGAGTTACTGGATTTGCCAGCTACCACATTTTGCAGTCTTTCAAGTGCTCAGATGCTCAGTGAAACACTGCTAGTTTCATTATACAGAAAGGGACAAACAGGAGGGATAAAAATGTTCCAGATAAAAGTGGATTCTACTGATATATTGGCAACATTCAATAGATATTGTTGTATTTTGAAAACCTAACTTCTTTCAAACTGGACTTGTGTCAATTGTGTATGCTAGAAATATTAGTACTTTTACTAGATCCCCTCAGCCCCATTAGTCTTCAGGGGGTAGAGGGAATGTTAACAGAGGAGGAAATAACTTTAAAAATAAGTTGTGCAACTTGCCTGTTAGTCACAAGGAAACTGTATCTGTAATATCTATAGGCACAGATGGATAAAAGTTGCCACTGAGATTTTTAAAAGCACCTGAGGATAGAACACTGTTCTGGAAAGCTATAGCTTGCTCATGGCAGCTACTGCAGTTCAGGCAGCTGGAGACAAAGGCAACTTGCAAATGCTTATTTGTTTTAGGCTTCCACTGGTCTGCCAGCTTTTGCCAAGGTAGAGGATTTAGCTGAGGACAAGGCAAAGTTTTTTCAGGGCAGTACTTATGTGCGATGCAAAAGCAACCTGAACTATGTTTCTGGAATAGCAAATGAGTATTAGTATTTCCTCACATTCCCTAACTTTCCTTTTTATGTTACCACAAAGTTTCAAGTGGCTTGGAGTGTTTTTGCACCAACTGCCTTTTGTGTGCCATCCCCCTACCCAATCTCCCCAAATTACATTAACCCTAGTAAGAAACCAGGAACCATAATTTTTTAGTTGCATTTTATAACAAGCTGCAATGCATCCTAGTACATACATTATGAAAGCATACACTCCACAGAAGAAAAAGCTGGTAAAGTAAACAATATAATGCCTCAGTTAACTGGGTTCAGAAATCTCCACTGAGCACTGGCCAGTGGAGACAAACTATGTACGGTTGGTTCAGGTACCCCCCGCAACTGGAATCAAAGCCAACCCATGAAAAGGCTCACATCCGAATGAAACAAGTTAATAACAATTGCAAAATCTGCTAGTAAAAGATTCTTTATACATTACTAGAGAAAAGCACTGACTCATCGCTAGTACCTAAAAGAAAGGGCAAGTTCTTTCAACACAATCTGGAAACTCCTGCGTTTTGTATAAGTAGCTGACCCTTATCCTGAGTCACTGGAAAAAATGCTGTGGCATGTGAATCAGTAAAATCCATACTGTGCCAGTTTCGCATTTCAAAAAGGAGAAAATTAATGTTTAAGCAGGTTCTTGATTTAATAGTAGTAAAAGGGGGAAAACCCTATGTAGAATAAATTCTGCTTGCCCTATCAGTTATGCAACCATTTTATTTGGCCTTTCAACATATGCAAGAATAATAATTACAGAACAAAATAAAAAGAAATGTGAACAGATACAAAATAGTAGAATACAGGTCTCTATTTTGACTTAATGATATGACAACTGAATACTAAATAACTGCTTAGAACAACCACTGTATTACAGAGCACACAGCTGTTAAGCTGGGGGATCTCTTGGGGATTTTGTTGTTGTTGTGGGCAGGAGAGAATGCTAAGAGGGGACATAAAACATCAGAGAAGTTACCATACCAGAGTCTCACTAACTGATTCTTCAAAACATGGACATTCCTCAAAGTTAAAAGAGCAGAAAGTGTCTTCCTAACCTTCAGCTGATTTACATCAATCAATGCTGTGTAAAAAATTGATACTGGGATTAAAAAGCAACTTGCATGAATGGGGAGGAGGGAAGCCCTTAAAGACTGTCTTTATAGTCTCATTTGCCCTTGGTTTGTATGTTCCTTTCAAAACAAGGTAACAGACACAGTCTATCTAACAATAAAATATATTTAATAACTACCTTTGGTTTCTTACAATGTATTGGACTTCCATTTCACATAGTTGCATGTAGTAAGTGAATAACCTACTTTTTTCATACAGTGCTCTTGAATGAATCAGACCTAACCAGTCATATCAGAACAGCCCTCTGCCAGTCTCATCAAGTTAAAGATACAAAGACCACCCCTACTGCCAATTCTGTAACCTTTATTTAGGCAAAAGTTCCACCAACTCCAACAAATTTGAGCTCGGTTCTTGTCTACCTCTTATTTTCAAATTCTTAGGATTTGGGGCATGGAGGGAGGGAGCCTCCTTGGGGGAGAGGGCTGGGGGTGCAAGGTTTACATCTTCCTATTTCAGTTCTGCTTTTCACATCTCTGCTGAACTCAGTGGGAATACTCTAGAAGAAGATTAGAGTTACAAGCAAGCAATTAAAACGTGAATATCACCTTGGCATGGTTATACAATTCCTGTGCTAGCATTAATAAGACCACAATAAACGCATTAGCTGGGAGATGCCCCAGCTGGGTTTAGAAGGTGACAGCTCAAGAGTACTCACCTTGAGCATTCCTCTGTACATGTTAGACACAGGAGCTACTTGATCCATGTTCCTGATCCCAAAATCACTCATCTGAAAAATGAGAGGGGTCACATGAAAAATGTTGCTACCGAGGAAGCAAGCATGTTAACAGACGTATCTCCCTGCTTCAGTACAGATTACAGAACAGCTCTCGGAATGAGATACAGGGAAAGCTCTCCTTCTCATTGCTCACATCCCGACCACACAGGGCACAATTCCCATCTTGCTTAAGCAGCTTTTTAACTGGAAGACCTTTCACAGGCATCACTGGTGTTTGAGTTTTATGAAATGAGCAAACAAGAGGATGGTTAGCTTCTGACACCCAATGTGAGGGCTTTTAGTACCTTTTTCTGTTAGTCTGAAAAGCCTACAGAAGTCCTTTGTCCACCAAGTATCGATCACTTTGAGATATTTTCCACTTTCACCCATTAGCTTAAACATTCAGTTTTGTGTTATTTTTGCTTACTATATTCCTGCTCACATGCCATGATTCACTTTGGACTTTGGCTTTCAAAGGAAGGAAGAAAAGCAACAGAAGCAAAGCTCACCACGATACACCTTCACATACTAACATTCACCCCTGTCACCCTTTTATGAATAATCATTGAAGCCAATACCCAGTATTAGCAACCTGCTTCCTTTACTAGGCAAAGCATCTCCAAACCACGTTATCTTGCACATTTTGTAAACACAGGATTAGCACATTTATAAAGCTTTAGAGGGCCTAAGTTTTAATTGAAAAGGGTTTATGCAGCAAAACATCCTTTTTAAAGAGTTGATAATGGGACCACCATCAATATGTTCATGCTATTGAAGTCAAAGCTATATCATATTGCCTGTATTACCAGGAACAGGGCTGTGTGAGGCCTGTATAATTTGTTCTCCTATGTATCACTTAAGGAAAAGAGTGATAAGATTCATATCCTTTTACTGACCTATGGGAGAGATCACACATAAGGAATAAAGCCAGTTTTATGGCTATTGTTCAGTTTTATTGTGATGCTGTAATTCAGGTGTTGGTGAACAACACCTTATCAGACTACACTGCGGCAAGTTGTCTCTCAACAATTTTCCTTCTCCTTTATCACAGCATTGGGCTGAATTCTCTTGCTCCACAGAAACTGTCTGAAAACGTGTATTTGTATTTAAGTAGTCACACAGGACACTATTAATATTTCCCTAAAACTGAGATCACTTATTACAAGCAAATTCTCTAGTTAGCCATGTTAACACAAGGAGAAATCAAAATATAATCTTACACTCAGAGAAAGATGGCAAATTAGGAGCTTCACAAAATAAGCCCAGCCTGTTAAAATGATGACAGATTCCAAAGCTGTCCATATAAGCAAAGAGGAAAATAGAAACATCCAACAGCCAAAGACAAAGAACCCTTTCATCCTCTTATATAGTTGATCACTTAAAAAAATCAAGAGTCCTTAACCTGAAAGGCCCATTTCAACTTCGCTGTTATCAGATGTATGGTGCTTATCATTGAAATAAAGTAAGTCAACTGACTATGAAAGGAATATTTGACTTACACTTCATTAATATTACCCAAAAGTGCAATCTACTGAATGACGGTTTTTACCTCAAATAGCATGTACAAATATTTGATCTAAATTACACATCTCATTGAGCAGCAAAGAATTTTACACAGCATGAGTCTCACTCAGCAAGCATCCTAATATTTTCATTAAATTTGCCACAGTTTAAACAACTGTTTATCCTTGCATTCGGCTGAGCTTTTAAAAAAGTATATGGCAATTTCTAACACCCTTTGTTTTGCCTTTGAAATCTGCTCTGGTGTCTAGGGATAACTAGCCGTAAGCCTTACCAATCAGAAAGTATTTGTGAAATCATTACACGTATTTTCAGTAAGTTTAGATCTGATCCCCGGTTAGGACTACAAATAAGATTTCTGACACTTTCAAGTGCAATCCTGGCCTCTACACGAATCCTGTTAGGAACTTCCCCATTGACTAAAAGGACTGGGATTCTCTCCTTCCTGGCTTTTTTTTTGTTTCTTTAGAAGCATTTAGGGTCCTAAGACAAAAGGTTTACACGAAGTCTTCATTACATGGCATTGCTCATTAACCCAAGTCACTGTTCCTCTATGCTAAGCTGCTCATTTGTTCTGTGGCCTTGCCTGTGCACTACACAGCTCATGAAAAACTAGACATAGAGCTCCAGTCTAATAACACATGAAGATCTTCCACATGTTTTGTAATGCTCCTGTTTTCTTCCTCCAACCAAATCTCTCATGTTGTTACGAATTTCTATAGCCTTTCCTCGTCGTACATCAGCTTTCACACCATTTGCAGTGCAAGCTTCCAGCCCTGAGATCCAAAACCCTTACAGAGGTATCGCAAGACAAGCAGAGCTGAAAAGGCAACACGGCTTTTCATGACACAAAGGGTTAAAGCTGGCTTTCTGCTGGACTTAGAAAGCTGCTGTTTAAGTTCAGCAAAGACACTAGGGCACAGCACAGTGTGACTGGGCCTCACTTCCAACTCCTCCACTAATGCTGATGACTGCTACTTGCCAGCTATAATTGGTTTAACTGGCAGGACACCTTCTTCAACACCCCCGCATAGCTGAGTGGGTGAACCAGAACAGGGTCAACAGGATCAGGCACTTATTAACTAATACTCCTGAATTCTGATCAACTTCTTTTCAGCAATAGCCAGGTGCTCGCCCACAGCTGGATTCAGCTGGCAATCATCCACACGGAGAACTAAACCATGCTAGTGTCCGCAACGTATCTCCACCGGTCTTTTGTTGGGTTTTGTTGGGTTGGTTTGGGGTTTTTTTTGGAGGGAGGGGGAGCGTCTGGTGGTTTTTCGCTTTTAGATGGCAAATTTTTCGGATAAAAAAAATTCGTACCAATAGGTTAAGAGATAACCGCCTGCCTCGGGAGCGCTGATCCCCCGTGCAACTATTGGGCTCCCCAAGCGCTGATGAGAGCGAGCTGGTATGACTTTTGACACATATGACACACTCACCCACATAAAAGTTAGATGGGGAGATCATACAGCCCAACATTTTTTAAGTCCCTTTAAAGTACTAACCAAATCCAGAGTGCGCGCTGCCCATTAACCCCTTCCTCCCGGGCGCGCAGCCGCCTCCACAAGGCACCCCCGTCCACCGCCGCTTTGAACGCGTCCCTCCCGCCTCCGGGCTCAGCCCCGCGGGGTCCCCCCGCTGCGGGCACCGGGCGCCGCCGCCCCCTTCGCCCGCGGCCTCTGCCCGCTCCCCGGCCCCGGCTCCCGCCATCGCCCCCGGGGGAGGTCGCTGAGGGGGTCCAGCCGCGCCTCCGCCCGCGGGGGCCCGGGGGCCACGGCCGGCTTCCTCGGGCGGCCGCTGAGACCCCCCGACGGCGGAGCGGGCCGGTGCCTGCCGGCGAGCCGCCCCCCTCCCCGCCGCCGCCGCCCCCGCCTCACCTGGCCCCCGAGCCCGGCGCTCGCCTGCTCCTCTGCGTCCCTCCCCGGCGGCGGCAGCACCGGCACCACGCACAGAGTCCACAAAAAAAGGCGCCGCTGCCTCTCCGGGAGCCAAAATATCCTCGATGTGGCAGAGCCGGCCAACAACAACAGCAGCGGCGGCGGCGGCAGCGGCGGGCTGATCCCAGCGGAGAGTCCCGGCGGAGAAGGAAGGGGGGCGGGAGGAGGGAGGGAAGGCGGGCGCCCGGCGGCGGGTGCGTGGGCGCTGCCGGCCGAGCCGCTGCTGCCGCCGGCCCGTGCTGTGCTGTGCTGTGCTGTGCTGTGCTGTGCCGTGCCGTGCCGAGCCGAGCCGAGCCGAGCCGAGCCGTGCTGTGCCGCGCCGCCCGCCCTCGCAGGCTCTCTTCAGCGGGCGAGGGGAGGCGGTGGCGGCCGGGCCCGCCTCCCCGCAAGCCCGGCCCCTCTCGCCGCCGCGGACCCGGTTGTTGTTGTCGCCGTCGCTTCGGCGGCGGCCGCGCTGCTGGCTGCGCCCGGGCCGGCCCAGTCTCTCCCTCTGCCTCTCTCTCGGCCCGCGGGGCTGCCCTACGGCCGGGCCGCTCCCCCGGCCCCGGCGCCTCCTCCCTGCCTGGTGCTGCTGGGCGCGGGGAGAGGAAAAGACGGTTTTAGCTCATTCAGAGCGACAGATTGTGTTGGTTTTTTTCCCTGGCTATACAGGAGGTAATTCATGCTGCACGTTTTCCATGCTTATTTTTAATTACTACCTGTCCTCGAGATAGATAAGATTAGGAGAATTAACCCGTAAAGTCCAAGCGTCTGTATAAATAGTCTATTTTCGTAAGTCAACTATGACACTTGCTACTGTGGAAATTCAGCGATTATGTCACGTTGCATCTTCGACAATTATTTTGGGGAGTTCTTAATATAAACTAGATGCAATGTGAAAGCTGTACCGACAGTTCCATCTTGTGAATTGCAGATTCAAGCACCGCAGCCAGTGAAGCAGTTGGCGTTCCTCAGACCTTGAAAAAAATTGGTAGCCCTTGGAAAGTTGCAAGGAGCTCTATGCCACCCAAATATAAAGTAACTTTCTGTTAAATGTATTTTGTGGGGTTTTTTTTGTGGGGTTTAATTATTTTGAGGGGTTGGAGAGACTCGGTGGACAGGCAGACAGGAGGCATGGGGTGCTTTTCTTACTCTGCCCCGCGCTCATTGGAGCCACCTAACTTTCCTGACTCTCTTGCCACGTTACCTACGACTGACTTCTTTCATGTGTTTAACTTTGGGTGCACCCAGCTGGGGGGGACCCACGCGTGCTTCCCAGCTCCTCGGCCTGGCTGCACGTTGGAGCGGTGTCCCGAGGGTGTCTGGGTCTGAGACCTATCTGTGCACTAGCTGTCACGCCACATGCTCCGGTCAGGGAGAAGCCACGGTGTGTCCGTCCGGCAGCCGTCCTGCTGTGGGTGCCCAGGGGACCTGCAGGGCAGCCGGCGTCCCGCAGCACCCACCTCACGGGTTACAGATGCCGTCCTTGGTAGCGGTAAATCACCGAGCTGTAAGGAGAAAACAAGCTGGAGCCACAGTTTCTTCTTGCTTCCGCTCTTGACTTCTCTAGATTTTCAGTGAACACCAGGGACCTAAATTGCACTTAAAAAGCTGTTCTTTAAGCTTGCTATTACACCTTGCTTTATTTAAACTAACTCCCATTTCAAATTAACACTTGTGTCATATGGTTGTAACTTTTCTTGTAACAGGAGCCCGGTAACTGCTACTTCTCAGTTCCTCGGCAGATTCCTTCTGACCCTTTACCATGTGCCTAAGCTGTGATTATTTTTGCCATTAAAAAGCCATAGTTTCTTTGGCTGTTGGTGCTGCAGTTGTCAGGGTTCCCTCCTTCTATGTTTTCCAGCTGTTTCCGGCCGCAGCAAAAGCTGGACCATACCCCTTGTTCCCCTGGAGTAAGATTCTCTAGTATTTCTTTCAAACCCTTCAGAAAACTTTCTCCTTAGAAAAGGGGGATATATTTCATTCCTTAGGGTCAAATGCTACTGGGCAAATTGTGACGGTCTACTTTGAGAGACTGAAAGAAGTGTCTTGATTATGCCAATGACATTTCTTACTTCAGGAGACTCCTGATCTGATAAGACAACATCTGTTACAATCCTAAGGGAAACCATTAAAAACTGTATGTCAGCTGCATAGCAAGTTTAATTATAACACTGACAAAAACAATTATGCCACCCTTTATATAGGGGAAACATCTGTCAAAAAGATAAGATGAAAGGCTGGAGTTATTTATTTCTTGCTAAATTAATATTCTGGGATCCAGAGCAAAATTATTAACCTGGTCGTATTTTGCTCTAATAAAATTTCTTATTTTTAAAGTAATTCTTCTTACATAAGAGCATTTAATTTCATTAAATAATACGTATTGTTAGTGTACAAACACACCATTGCGCCATTAGAAGTGGTACATGGCTAGTGGGCTGGAGCACATGATATATGAGGAGGGGCTGAACGAGCTGAGTTTCATTAGTTTGGAGGAGAGCAGGCTAATGGGGAATCTCGTTGCTATTTTCAACTACTTAATGGGACGTTATAGCAAAGAAAGCCAGACTCTTCCAGAGGTGCACAGCTGCAGCAGGGAAATGCCAATTGGCATTATTTGGAAATAAATTATATTTGGAAATAAATATTCCCAGTGATATTTGGAAATAAATTTTCCCAGTGCGAGTGAAAGCTTCATCCGTGGAGAGTCTCTGATCTTGACTGGCCAAAGCCCCGAGCAGCCCCAGCAGAAGGTTGGAATCGAGACCTGCAGCGCTCCTCTCCAGCCCGAGTTACGCTACAATTCTGTGATCCCTCTGCACTGCTCATTTTCAAAATGTAACATCTTTAAGCTAGAGAGTCCAAGAAAAAATAGTTTTTGCTTTGTTTTGCTGCTGTAGTGTACCTGTGTGTTTTGTTCTATTTTAGGAATTGTCCACCCTCCTCACAATTTCTTTAGCTCTAACCTGTGCTTCTGTGCATATGTGTGTTGGCATGCTGTCAGCCATAAAGACAAAAGGAGGAGTCCTGTATAAACTCAAGAATAATCGTGGCATCAGCACCATGCTGCAAACTTTTGAGATTTTTGTTGTTGTTGTTGCAGACCTACTGGTGCTTTCTTTTTTTTGCAGGAGTGAGGGAGAACTAGCTGTGGTACTCAAGAGTGAAGTGGCTAGAAAGGGAAAAGGAAAGAAAAGGGATAAAGACTAAAGAACAAATTGCTGCAAAAGTCATTGTACTGGGATTCTGTGGTAGCCCAGTTAGATAAGACTTTTCTTCAGTCCTTCTTGCTCATAAATTTCTTGTTTGAAAGAGGACCCACGCTGCAAGTGAGTTCTAAGGGATTGTTTCTGGTTTTTTAAGTGCCTTTCTCGGCAGTGGTGTCTCAGAAATATGCTGGAGAGTTACCTTCTTGTAGTGAATTAAGGTAAAGCAACTCGTTAGGTTTTAAGTATGTAAGTACATGACATTTTGCACTGAAAGCAATGGATGGTTGTCTGAGGGGATAATTTGGCCGCATATTTCTGATTTGAGCAGCTGCAATGCTGATTTGAGTTCATTGGTGAAGACAGGAAGGGGGAGAAGAGCAGCTGATGATGGTCAGGGCATCCTGGGGAAGGGCTTCACTCCGTCTCTGTACAGCGTATTTGAGAATATGGGCAACAAAGAGGGGGAATAAGATCCTAAAAATGTAGAGGTTTAAAGCATAGAGAGGGAATGCGAGGCAGCAGGTATGTGGAAGAGCTGCATTGCAGCCAGCGCTCTGGAGCAGCTATGACTTACTCCTCCAGAATTTCTCTTGCGCCACGGGAGAGGACGCACAGGAGTGAAAACCCTGTCGTGCTGTCAAAGTATGCCTAGCGCGCTCATCTGCATGTTGGCTCAGCTCCTCTGCCTGAGTATGTTTGGGGCGCACGTGTCCCTCCTCCTCCTCCTCCTCCTCCTCCTCCTCCTGCTGCTGCCGTGGGGAGCGGCGTGGCCGTGCTGGGCTGGAGCAGCCCTTGCCGGAGGAGCCCCACGGGTGTCTGGTGGGCGCTCAGGGGTGCAGGATGGCTGATAGGCCTGCACCTCCTCCCGCTCCTCCTCGCATCCCTGCAGTACCGGGGATGCCTCATTTTTCCTTTGCATTCAGTAACGTAAATAAACAGAGTCATCCTGAATTTGAAAGAAAAGGCTGTATATTTGTGCCCCTAGAAGACAATTAACAATGAAGCTCCAGTAATGACCATCTATAAGATCACAGCGTAAAGGGTCTCAGGAAATAACGTCTTTGAAAAATAAAGGCCCAGCTATCTCGGTTTGAAATAGCAACTTCAAACAAGACGCTATTATAATTGAAACAAAGGATGAAACTCATTGACTCCGCCATCCAAACACAACTGAACCAAAATATTTATACAGGGCTGGGGAAAGGGGGGTATCAAACAACCTTTCACTCAGACGTATATTCTTCGCTGTTAAAATAAAACACCACTGACCGTCCCCACCGAAAAGTTCTCCCCACAGTGTTTGGTGCACAAAGTGTGACCAAGATCATTTCTGCGAAGGCATCTCAGTGAGTCACAAAGTATAGCAAGTTATTCATGTGCATGTCATTATTCTGAGCACATGCAAACCAACATTAATAATTACTGCGGAGGAAAAAATACTATGTCGAAGTTCTGTCAGCATGTTTGAGCAGTAGCAGAAATTGCTACATTTTGCCCATAAAGCGCTATACTTCACTTTCATAAAACTGAAGGGAATTAAGTAAACTGCCAGCTCCGTAAAGTATAAAAATTTGAAGTCCTTATGCTTCTGATTTTTTAATTAAGTGAAAATGTTACAAGCATGCCTCAGATAATATTGCCAGCGGACAGGAGAGATGCCTAACACATGAACTGTAGGATGATGTCTCGTATGACTGAAAAACCTAAGCCTTTACCTTTCATACTAAAGCAGAAGATTAGTCGTTAAACTAGCTAGTGCTTAAGACATTGCTCATACCATTTTGGGTGTATTTAGCTCATTTCATGCAGTCTGAGGCATAAAATAAAAAGCACATGTTAATATTTTAAGGCCAAGTGTATTCAGAAACAGCAGAGTTTAATAATGGCTTTTGGATGACTGTGTTCAAAAAAGTACACTTGAGCTTCCTTTAGCGACAGAGCTTTTTCTTTTATTCTTTGCATTTCATGTACTGCTGGTTTCATTTAAGAATTGCCTTGCTTGTGTACAGGCTTACGATTCTCCTGTTCAACTCGCTAATCTCTGTAATGTGCCCTTCATCCCCACATTTGTTCTCCCACCTGTGTGGGCAGCGGCATGCTTCTCTTACCAGTAAGGGCAGTACTTCATCTTGCGATGGGTGCGGTTCCCCTCTTCTCCTCCCCTACCACCAAAAAATGTAGGAGCTTTGCATCATTCTTCTGTGGCTGTAAAAGTTGCGTGCTGGCGCTTGGTAAGTTGTCACAACTATTTGAAAATTTACATTAGCCCTAGGTTTATTGATAATGGTGTTTACACCACAGAATGGGAGAGCCCATTGCTAGGAAGCCTCGCTTGTTGCTGGCTGCTCTTGTACTTCTGGAAGTGGGGACTGTCTGTGTGAACACTGGGCATATTTTTGGAACAACGACTTAAGATTATTTTTTTCATACTGACATATACTCCTGTGTGTGAGTGCCCAAGCCCCGTCATAATAGAATTTGTTCATCTTTTGTGTTTTCTATTACCTTCTTTATTATTCTGAACCTACTTCATTCTCATCCCTTACCTTCCAGAGCAAATTCCCAGTTTGCTTTTTTATCTCATTGACTTACGTTTGTGTAGCGAGCAGTACAAGCCAAGCACTGGGTGGTGGCAGAACTTGTGGCACAGAAAGTGAGCGCAGAGTCATATCTAATCGCTTGTTTCTTTCTGGCAAGAAAATACTATGATTTCATCCATGTGTCCCTCTTACTGCATGTTTAGTGCATATACACATCCTTACATAAAGAGTGCGGTGAGTCTCATTGTGGTCAGTGAATAAGAATATCTATCTCTGTTTACACAATATTTTGAAATTCATTCAGAGCCTGGCAGTTGCTACATGTTAGGACCTACAGACATGCATTTTTCAGTACTAAGAGTGAGGGAGAAGTTGCTGGCCTCTTTTTTGACCTAAGCAAAAATTCAGGTATAGACTGCTGTAGTCAGGTTCATTCATCCCACTCTGTGTTGAGGATCTCAGCCTGAAGCGGCCAGAGCAAAAAATCATCTATTGAGTGGCCTTGACTAAAATAACAGCTATGCAAGACCTCTATCCCATTTTATTGACCTGCTCTTCTGTTGGAAGACTGTTCAGGCCTTCCTATCTCAAGGAATTTAACCCCAATCTCACAGAAGTAGGAAAAGGAAAGGCAATGCCAGCTTTAGCCGTAAATGGATGTATACATTGTTGTGTCCACTGGTGCATACATCGGTAGCCTTGGAAAACTGCCTGTCTTTGATTCATAGACATCTTCTCTGTGAAGCACTGCTCTATCTTAGCCAAGTTGGCTGTCTTTTTGCTTTTACTTCCCCAGGGGCATAATGTGAAATTAGTCATTTTTACAAGAGAAGGAAGCTTTATAACAGCCACAACATACATTCTCTGGAACACTGACAAGTTAAATTCGCTTTATACGAATATAAGCAGCAGTTGCTGTATCTGTCCTGGTTTCTTTTTTTCTTTCTTTTATTTTCCTTTTTTTTTTTTTTTAAATGGAGCAGGTGCAATGCCTATGTCTGTTATCAGTATCTAATATGGTTTAAGCAAACACTGAATTGCTCACGTTGTCTCGGTGTTGCATGTAGTCTATTAGTCATCCCATCTAGTGCTTATCAGAATGCAAAAAAACAACATTTGAGATGAGTCATTAAGATTCATTAAAGAATATCTTTGTCATAACAGCAAATGAGGGAGAAATATGGAAGGGACAGGTGGGGATATGTCTAATATTTGTGGAGAACACATGACGTATGCCATATACCAGGGATCTTGAAAACAATACTTTTTGTACGAATATTATCAGCAGAGCAAAAAGTGAGCTTAGTTGTGTTGATTGACCCTAGTAAGCAAATTCTGTATTTGGAGTTTGAAATAATTAGCTTTTGGGGGAACTGGTTTATAGGGTATTGGGGAAGCTGATAATCCCACACCAGCGTCAAACTGGGGCCAAACCGTAAGTCTTGCTTCAGCCCATGTGCAGCTTTGTTAGTAGCAGAAACCCTGGGGCACTGCGGTCCTCTTGCCTTGCTAGCAATGTCCCCAGCAAAACAGACATTCCTGCAGGATGTGACACGGCCGCTCGTGTGGCCGCATGTCCCTGTCCTGTGCGACTGTGGCCGTCTGGCCCTGCATGAAGCCCAGATGCTGCAACCACTCTGCAGGTGCTTAATGGCACACAGCGCTGAAACCATCACCTCTGTGTCGACACCGGCCAGCGAACCCTCTGAGGGGGACGTGCTGGGCTGGTATAAAACAAGGGGGAAATAGTTTTCTTAGCCCATGAGAATCTGCTGGAGTTTAGGCATTGGGTTTTTTCCCCGCAGGAGCAACAAAATCTGTCTCAAAAATACTTTGTGAATTGTATTTTGGAAGAAAACTATATAAAAACAAAGCAAAAACTAGCCATGACTGATCAAACCCTTGCATTCTTTTAGCTCCTGGCTTTTTTTTTTAAAACATGTTTTTATTTTAAATTGTCTTTTTTACAAACAGTGGGTTTTGGTGGAGCTCTGGACACATCAAGCAAAGGCTTCATCTTGCGGGAGAGCACTGTAGGCAGTTCCTCTCCACACAAATCTCCACGTAGCTTTTTCCCCCACCAGCATGAATTCCCCTCTGTGAGCCAGATGTGCTTTTCTCCTCATACAGATGAGTGTTTCCATAGCTGAGGAGTTGGTCCCGCTGACAGCACTGAGATTCTGGAGTCACTGCTTGCTTGCCAGTGTGAAGTGGATTGCTCTCTGGCCTTGGGCAGATAAGCAGCCATAGGAATTTGTTGCTCTTGTGCCATTTCCCAGCACTGGAAATCTTCTAATTAGGGGAGACATAAACTGTCCACATCATTTCTTTTTTTCTGTAGTGCAATCTCTTTCCTTTGTCTCAGTACAAACTGTTTTTCTTAACGTGGCTGATTTATAAAGAGAAGTGATGCTTGCCCAAAAGTCTTTAAATGAGCATATATATTCTACTATGACCTTTACAGTAATCATTCATTTGCTTTTTTATCGATGTCATCCACATGATTGCTACCCACATCACAGCTTTAACTCTGCCCACATATGGAAACTGAACTTCAGAAGCAATACGCTCTCGGGTCCCACTCGGGCAAGCTCTGCTGATTTCCATCGGGTTTCTTTAAGCAGAACCTGTATTGCTCTTAATGTTCCTAAGTAAACCCAGGAGAAACTAACTGTTGTGTGGAGCTCTTATCTCAGGGGAACACATGCTTTGGCCATGCAGGAAGCAAATTGAACAGATTTTAAAAGATAGGGATTTTGATCTCACCTTCTTTAAATTCCTTCTGTGCTCTCACAGAAACCTGGCGTTTCTGGGAACACATACCCAGTGTGTGCTGGGGTTTAAGGTCAGCAATCATCTTTAAATACCTTTCCCTGCACTTGGACCCTCTGTCCCTTCCAGATGTTTTTGCAGCTTGCAGCCCTGCCTCAGGCTGGTTGAGCTTTTGCTGCTTGCCACTGGCAGCTTCCAAACACCAAATGCATTTGGGGCGGTTCTCTGAAGATGCTTCCCAAAAGGGACTTGCTGGACTCTCACCTGCAAGGGCCAGCATTTATGTAGTAGCCATGTCTCCTACTGTAAAAAAAAAAAAAGGTTGAGGATTGTGTATAAAATGTCCCATAAATCCTAAGTAACGCAACTGCTTCCCACATCAGACATTTTGACAATAAAAGCTTCCCTCACTTTCTTTAGGTCTTTGTATCCTGTGTTATTACACGCTCCGGTGGAGAGTTTAGTTACTGAGAAAGAGGTGAAGAGCTCCTAAATGAGCACACTTCACTCCTTTTGCTGTTTTCAAGGATATTGAAAACACCTAAAGGAATTTAGTTTTTCTAGGATATTTCCTTCTCCCACCTCTGCATGCATACCCTCCTCTTCCCTTGAAAGGAACATGTCCCTAAAGAAGAAGTTTGTTTATCAAGTATTTGTTACATGGGTTCATGCTTTCTCTGCAAGGATGTGTTTTAGCTTGGATTTAGCTTAAGGAAATGAGAGTCACGGAGTCACTCAGCCATTTTCTCTTCTGGCTTCCTGTTTCCCCCAAACAACTTTTGAACCCTTTGGTCAACTTTAACCAGAGCTGGGAAGGATCTCATGATCTGAGGGAAATAAAGTTCTTACATGTCTTAGAAATAAGAGGCAGCAGAGTAGATAAAAGACACCAGAGCTAGTGCCCCCATGGAGATAAAGGCAGAAACGTGGGCTCCACTCTGTTTCTAGAGAATCGCGCAAGAAATAAATGCTATTAACAAGAACCTTTGATCAGAGCTTACATCTTACTGGGCTTGAGATAAGAGTTTGTATCTTATTAGAGATGAGATAAGCCACCCTAGGATGCAAGTCATGGGAGCCAGGCATCATTTGTTCTCCTGCTTGCAGAATGACTTGTTGCTTTGGTAAAGTGTAATATTTACTTCTGCTCGGTGGTTTCCGATCACTACGTAGGCTCTGTCTGAGCCAGCTGTCTTGTGAGGATGTTTGGTGAGATGTGAGAGGAAACCTGTGCTGCTGTTTCAGTGTTGCCTGAAGAGCAGAATTGCTAGGATCAGCCTTAAATCCACTGCCAAGCCTATAAGTGGTGGGGCTGGGTGACTCCCAGGCTTCACAGGGAGATGCCAAATGGATCCGTTCCTGTCCAAACAAGATCAATAGTGACTGGAAGTCATAACTGTCTGAAAGCTATTCAAACTCTATTAATTAGTGAGCTGGCAGTTTCATTTGGGAACCTATT
The DNA here is from genome assembly GCF_034638445.1 of Ciconia boyciana. Classification (NCBI taxonomy): domain Eukaryota; kingdom Metazoa; phylum Chordata; class Aves; order Ciconiiformes; family Ciconiidae; genus Ciconia; species Ciconia boyciana. The sequence goes on along the minus strand of NC_132934.1, from coordinate 120,115,918 downwards.
TGGCAAACAGCCACTGCTATTGATACTTAGGTTTGCCAAATCTTACCAGGAATGAGCGAGCAGGCATGGAAAATGGGCACCTATCCATCCCTAGAGAGTGAATCAGATATCTTATTTTATTTCAGGAAGATCATGAATGCTTTCTTTTGCCTTTTTTTCTTTTTTTTTTCCTTTTTTATGTGCCAGGTCTGTAAGTAATGTGGGGAACTCACGCTAGAAATGCCAGTGGGAAGAGTGGCAGAGTACCTTCCACACTCTTCTCCCTGCTGTGGCAGTCTTCTGGATTTCAGTGCTCCCTACCTAAATTTTACCAGTTTCCCATGTTTCCAGTATTTCTGTATGGGTGGTATATCATATATGTTCATTATGGAGAGTATTCTCCACACCCAGTAGTGGTGGGATAGGAGATACATTCAGTTTTCCGATATTTGGGATGCTAATCATGCAGGTGATGATCTTAAGTGATTTAAGTATGTGTGCTTAGCAGTGTGGAACTTGGGACCTGCACATCTTTTGTCTTTGGGTTTCAAAAAATAAATCCTTCCCAGTTATCTCTTTGACATCTTTTGTAAACAGTAAATTCAAGAACAAACTTTGTAAAGCTCTTAACCCTAATCTTCCTTATAAGCTGCAAAGGTCAAATTACCAATTATGCTCTGTGTTTGTTTTCGTCCTCTGGGTCTCAATTTGCATGCTTGCTTTTGCTCCCGGGGACTCTGTGAGGCTCTTAGTTAGGTCAGGTTTTGTACAAGCAAAGCAATCTGTTCCTTTTCCAAAGACCTGCCATCTAGTTTAAAGAAGGCAGTGGAGTACAAGAATAGCTTGTACTTCGTAGTGCCTAAGTGGCAGGTTTCGAGCCAAGGTTTACAGAAGAAGTGAATTAATTTGTGCAGGATATCAGCTTGCTCTCTAACTCCATTATTTAAAACATGTTTTCTGTGCCCTCCGGAAGAAACCCAGTGGATAACCAGCTGCTTTGCATTTTTCAGGTGGAAGCAGCAGCAAAGTCATTCTGATCTGGAGTGCAGTGGGGGCTGTGGGACCAGGTGAGAAGCTACCAAAGCAGGCAAGTAGGAAGGACTAAGTCTCATGAATCATGTCTCTGGTTAAGGGCTGGAAGCCTGTGGCTACTGTGATGTAAAGCCTTGGGGAAAAAGGTGTTGAAGTGACAAACCACGAGGATGACTTTAGCGGCAGCATTTTCAGTACAGCTTGCATGGGGAAGGGTTGAAGATGGAAGAGACAGAGAAAAAGATTGGAACAGTTCAAGGGGAAGAGAAATGTCCGTTCGAAGAATTATGTCTCCTATTGCTTCTCTGTGGGATAGTGGTTTAAAGACTAGCAATAGTTAAATGAAGCCTGTTTTCCTGTGTCTCTCCCTGGTGGATTCCTGATTAATTCAAGCTTCACCAGGTTTCTCTTTCAGTGAGGGCACTGACAAGGTCCCTCTCCTCTACCCAGTCGCTCATTTTCAGTAGGGGTAGGAATGTAATACATTTGAGACCCCCTGTCTTCTGCCAAATGTGACTGCAGTTAGCTAGGGGGTCAACATTTATTAAAGGAAAACAGACAGTCACTTCAAACATACCGTGATCACTTATTTCCTTATAAAAACATGATAAAAATAGCAAAATATCTGAATTAGATCAGCAGCTTTTAAATATCTGTTCAACGCACTTTAATGAATTATGCACTGTATGTTTCACTTAAAAATAAAGCATATTTAACTTTACTCTTTTGAGCTAAAAACATGCCAGAAGTGGCTTTTGGTGAACCAAGAATTAAGAGAAGAGCTCTGAGAAATGTTGTTAATGTATCGTGCTGTTGGCTAATGTTTTGGTTCCCTTACTGGGGCAACACACTGCTTCAGCCCCGGTCATGACTTCTCTGAGAGATGGTGGTACTTCTGAAGAGCAGGTATTTGAATAGACAGTTTGAATATTTGATAGCATACTCGGAGGTGTTTGGATGAACTGGTCACTTAAAAACAAAATCAATAGGTAGGCATCTCTAGGGAATAGTAAACAAAGTTGGAGTCATTCCTAATTATTGGGATACAGCTCTGTCATCAGCTCCTTCTCTAGATACTATTATTTATAGAAATAATTATTATGCAGCATTTAAATTTGGGATGCACACGATTCTTTAATTGGGGGCTGAACTTGTATTTGGTGATCTGGATTCCTATCCTTACTCATCTGTCTATCATTTATAAAGATTATATATCTGGAATGTGACCTGTACATAATTACAATTAATTAAGTCACCAGCAGTATGCTGAAAAACTTGCATTTAAATCAGGGGTTGAATAATTAAAGCAATTAGTTAGAACTGACTATTTGTAATACAGCTTCTTGAAAATATGGAATAATTGCTAATCTTCTAGGCAGAGATGGACAGAACATCAGCCTGGTATTTAATTTTGTAAATATGAATCAAGTGAGGTGGTGCAAGTATGAAATCAATTTTTTTTTTTCAAATTTTCAGAGGTCATATGAACCGGTAAATGATGTGCAACCCAACGGATTATTTCAGGGCATGGTAAATTTAGGATGTCCACATGAATCCTCAAGCTATTAAAACATTTCCCTGTCTTGGCTTTCATCATTTTTATTTATAATCCTTAATTTGTGTGGCCGGGACAGTGCTACTCAGAGAGTAACAGTCCTTCTTCCACACCCTGCTCTTCCACGTGCTGCCGCGGGTGCTTGTCTGTACGGCTGCATACAAGCTGCAGCACGGCAGGCTACCCGTGGGCTCCACGCCTCCCTTAGCAAGCTCCATGTTGATTATTTATTTCAAGAAGGCGTGAGGGAATCTAACACCCACGCTCAGCAAACTCACCTCCCCGTCACCGCGCGCTCATTCGCAGGCTGCGGCTGGAGCAAGCATGCCACGTGTGGGAGAAATCAAGAGGAGGAGATCAGCCAGCGTGGAGAAACCAGACCCAGCCTCCCCTCCCTCTTCCCCAACTTTGGCCGGGGCTGACGAAGGAGCTCACTCAGCCCCAGCCCAGCCTGCTGGCACTTTGCTTCCAGGCAGATGGCCTAGATAGGGCAGCCCTGCAGCCCGGTGTGAGCACCCTGCCTCTGCTCACATCCGAGCACCTGGGGAAACGCGGGTGACTCAGAGCGGGATGTAAATGGGAAGGTGTCCAAGCAAGCCGGCCCCCGTGGAGGAGAGCCTGCCCCAGCCTCGCAGGGCAGTGGCTGGGTGTCTTACTCAACGCTGTCATTAGGTGGTGATGGGTGATACTATCTGCATCTTTCCCAATTCGGTTGCCAAAAAAATGTGTCATGGTACCAACAAGTATCAATCGAGCACCCTTCAGAGAGAGGGCTGGGGACTTCGAGGGCTGTGGTGGGGCCAGCCCCTCCTCTTGCAGTCCCAGCCCAGGGACGGAGGGGGTCTCCGTGGGCTGGGGCTTCAAGGGTGAGCTGAAGGTCCTCACTGAGGGTGGGTACCTGTAGTATGCTTGCCCCAGAACATGCTGCCTAATGCTTTTTGTGCTTCTAGCTTTTAATTTCTCTCTGTAGCTGAGCCGGTAAGCTGTAACTTGGACTGGCGAACTTTTGTCTGTCTTGTCAGGCATAGAGGGTAGGATGTGCCGTGGCCGCACTGCGCAGAAGGTGAGCTTGCTGTAAAACAGTCTTGATGGTACACAGATTTTTGTTTTCTTTTTAAAAACCTGCTGGTTTTGTGGAACTGGAGACCATTATACAAGACTGGTCGGTTTAATTATTTAGTTTGAAATCTCAGTTAAATAATTTGTTGCCAGAGCTTACCTTTTGTGCTTTTACCCTTAGAAAGTTAAGAGGATATTGCCAAATTTTGCTCTCAGGAGCACACATGCATTTTGCAGAACTTGGATAATTGCTTTCTATGTTTTTCCTATGTCTGCTTTTTTTTCCCCAAATCCCATTTGAATGAAGCACTCTAAGACTGTGACTTGCGTGGAAGTTTTGCATGCTTAATGTTGGGTGTATGCACAAAGTGGCATTGGTGGGACCTTAACAGGACACCTGACCCATCTCCCTGCCCCAGGGCTTTGCTGAAGTAGGCTTTGTGCTTTTAAAGCAAACAGAACGATTCAGTGTCCTGTACGTGGGGGATGGCTCCTAACCAGTTTGGAGATATTTTTAGAACTTGATAAAATGATGCTTCATAAAACACCAATTGGGCAGCTCAAAAGAGGAAATGAGAGTGGAAGAGACTTTGGGAAAACATTACTTTATTTTTAATTATCAGTCCTTTTGATGTTGTCAGCCCATACCTTAAGCAATGGGAATAATTGTTTAACTTCCTTCCTATTTAATGTGGTCATTTTATGGCTTACAGAAACGGCTTTTGCTGGTAACACTTACCATTTACGGCCGTGGCTGTGACACGCACGGGGTCGGCACCGGAGGAGGGCGTTTCGGGCCACACAGCTGCCCTGGCAGCACGCAGAAGCATCCTTCCCGGAGCGGGCAGCGGGATGCCTCCCTGCCTGCTGCCAGCCATGGGCAGCTCCCCTCCATCTCCTCTTCCTCCTGGCCCCGCTCCCTGCAAAGTGGCCTCCCGCTTCCCCTCCTGAATGTTCCCAGAAGGGCGATGGCAGGCTTCCCCTTGCCCCAGCCCCAGCAAGGCTTTGCCCAGCTCCCCGCAGAAGCGGGGGCTGTGGGAAGGCAGGGAGAGGGGAGAGTCTCTTGCCTCCGCTTTTAAGGGGCTGTGTGTCTCCAAACCCCATCTCCTCACGCAGTCACGCAGCGTTTCTTGCAAAGCACTGCTTGCTTGTGCCTCTCTGCTGCTTTCCTGCTACTAAGGAGAAGTTGGCACTCGTTAGTAATTATTACCGTAGCAAAGACCCACTTCATGAAGTTGGGCTCAACTTTCTCCATCATTAGAGGTAGGACCTGGGAACAAGAACAGCGCTGTTGGGCAGCTATGCCCGCACTTGCTAGTTTGGCAGACTGCAACTCTGTCTGAGCTGTAAGGCATACTGTTTTTCACAGGAAGCATGCATTCACCTCACAGAGTCCACTGAAATTTCAGCTTGCTGGGGCTGAAATGTTCCCATATATGGTATCGGCACATGAATCGCCGTCTGCTGAGCCAGCGAGGGAGGCCGAGCCCTCTGCTCCTCTGCTGGCTCCCAAGCGAGCGGGAGGTTCTCTTCAGGATGGGGCAGGGGTTTGCAGGTGCATCCCAGAGCTTCCTAGCTGAGCTGGGAGAGGACTGCCTTTCCCAAAATGAAAGAAAAGGAGGAAGCAAGTCCAAGTTTGCAGAAATAAATCATTTCAGTGCAAATGGGAATAGGGTCTCAGGGGGTGCAGGGGTACTAAAATGTACAGAAATGCACAGGTTTAAAGTTAAAGCAAGATTTCATCATCTTCTGCATTGCAGGCTGAAGACAGCTGAGGTGGCCTATTCGCACTGAATTTGGCCAGACCGTGCCAGTTGAAGGTCTGGCCCTGGGGATGAAACTTAAATGTATTGCTCTTTTTTTTTTTTCCATTTTAATAGTCCTGATGGCCTAGGGCAGGACATGCTCAGCTCTTCAGATAAAGGTATCTTAGGTCAGTGTTATCTCAGATTTTTTTCACATCACTTGCACTCACAAAGAAAGGAAAGAGTTAATATTCTTTCATTTGAAACTCTTGTCTCTTCGTGAGTTAAACGTGCTGAGAAAACAAGCAAAGTGTGATGCTGTCCACAGTATGCTCCCTGTTCAGTGTGACAGCTCGCAGGTCAGCACAGGGAGAGACCATGATACTCAGTAGACTCCCTGCATGCCATGGAGGTGGTCCTTAGGATGTGGATTTCTCCGCCACAGTGTTGAAGGAGGCTCAGATAAAACAAGCAGCTCGGTTTCCCTTGCCACTGACCCCAGCGAAGGTGCTCTGAGGTTCTGACTCCATGTGGTGGGAGGTGATGTGGACTGCTCAGTCAAGGAGATTCACATTCATCCCCAGAGCTCCATGGAGCCTCAGCAGAAAGGATAATACTGAAAGGATGGTATTCCTGTGTATGCAGCTTGCCCAGAGAGGGAATTCAACTCCTGGAAGAAAGCTGGGGTATAGTAGCCTGCAAGAAGGCTCTGAAAAGTTGCCTAAGGTACAGGTTCCCTTGTCCATACATCCTCTCCTGAGAAAACAGGGCTATTCTGGGATTGCAAAAACATTGGCATAGATACACCACGTGTGTTTAGCACTGTGCAAAGATTCCCTGATTGTCAGAAGAATTTCCAGGTAGCAAAGTAGCCACCTTTATAGACCCTTTATGTTCTTCAAGAAGTACAAAGGGGCTGCAGCAGCGGCAGAAGACAGACTCGTCATCTTAATCTGAAGGAATCATCCTTAGACTAGGAAGGGCCCACCACTCCCGTAGAGCAACGCGGTTGCTTCAATGCCTCTTCATTATTAACAGTGCAGCTCTGGGGATGACAGGCCAATGTAGACTGTGAGTGGTACGTAATGGAGAAAATTATCTGTTTTGAGAGAGACTTCCACATTTCTTGCGGTTTTTTCTTTTCCCAGTGAGGCAGTGAAGGACATCTGCTGCGGGAAAACTGTAACCCCTGGAGAATTCCTCTGCATGCCAATCAACTCCAGCCTGAGCTTTCACATCTCTTTATTTGTAAACATTCTTAGCATATCTCTTCTTTGGGATATGTACAAGCTGTACTGTACTAAAATGCTGTTATATTACTGCTGGCTGATGCAGTTCATCATATTTTTTGTTGTGTTTCACTTGTTTTGATTGTCACCAAATAACTTTCCATGAGACCTTTTTTTTTTATTGTGATAGCTGGTGAATATTGTGTTGGGGGAAAATAAAAGTTTAAGTGGGAATTTTCTAATCAAAGTCACTGTTCTTTGTTGTTTGTAATCTGGAAGAAGACAACGCGTACATGAAAAAGGACAGGCGGATGGATGAGTCAATGTAAGCAGTATCTGATGCTTTTGAAAGAAAGACTTCTTTATAAACACCTGGGTGATCTGATGAAGTTTACTACAAGTACTCATGATAAATGAGTTTGTTAAATAGTATTTAAGAGTCTGAGCAATCTTCGGAGACCCTCTTCTAGTGCTACAGTATTAGTGGAACACATCTTTCAGATCTTCCATAAGAGCTGAGAGAGAGATTTTATTATGGGTTTTTTTTCTTTTTCCAAAATGGAAACAATTTTAAAACTGTGTGTAAGCACTCATTCATGCTTAGCTATGTGTAACTGGATTTAGAACAGCAATCCTGGCAATGTTTTTTCTTTCCCTCTAAACCGCATATTTTCCATTAAGTAGTGTAGCTAATGAATGTTGCTACTTGTATGAAGCCTTTTTTCCAGGTTACCAGTGAATCACTGCAGGCTGTGACCTTATCTGATCTTGCATGCTCAACAGGGCTGGGACTAATCAATAATTGGTGAGATTTCATCACAGAGACCATGGGTGCTGCAGGAAGCAGTTTGGTGATTAAGTATTTGACAGTCTTTCTCTCAACCGTTAATGAAACTCTGTCCCATCGAAGCCCTAATAGGACTCTGCAGCCTTTTGGATGGGCTGGAAAATTGAGATCTTCACTGCTCATCATCATTCATAACTATCTCATGGCATTTTTTATATGTGAGCACAAGAGTAGCACTATTCATCCAGGCAGTCCTGGCCAAATTCCAGTTTTGATAATTGTTTTCTGCCTAGCTTCCTTTGGTTTCAATTTAGACTGTTATTCTTCTTTGTTTCCTAACCCAAGGTGTTAAACTGCTGGTATGACTTCTTCCCAGGCCAGCGCTGGGAACACTGCGTGGTGGAGGGGGGTGCGATTCTGCTGCCTCTAAACTTTGTCGAGTACTTTGACATCTTCTCAAAGGGCTCTCTCTGTGAACGGCTGATAGCGTCGTGTGGAAACATCTGGACAGGGTGAGCTTTTCAGCTTCCTGGGCCGGAAAGACTTTAGCTATTGAGGTGCACAGATGTAGTCTGATCTGCAGTTTGATGTTTAGATCATAGAGAAAACTCAGGCTTTTTTTCCCCCTGTGACAGCTTCTGGGAATTATTAGTGTTGGCATTACAGTGCTCTGTAAAACTTGGAGAGAACGTCTTAATGCCTTTCTTGTTTGTTTGTCTGTGATATGTGTAAAGACAGCCTGGAAAGCTCCTGGTGTTTGTTGTTGGAGGCATTCAGAGAATGCCTCATGGAGAAATACAGGAGATTCAGCAGCTGATCTCCTGTCCCACCTCCCCACTTCTGCTTCAGTGCTGTCCTTCCAGGGACAGAGAGAGTGTCCGGGACATTTCTCTGGGCTAACAGGGAATTGGGGGGTGGGGGTGGGGGGGAAGACTTGATATTCCTGGTATTTCTGAGAATCACAGACTCAGTTCCCAATCAGGAATATGTGTTGCTGAAGTGAGCACTAGGTTTTGGAAAAATCAGTGTTCTCCCTCCCACCAGGTAAACCAGTCAGGTTATGAAAATCATTCAGATGATTTCTGTGCATCAGAGGAGAGGCCAGTTCCAGCCCCTGACTCCTCCCTTCTCAGTTCAGCTGCTGGTTTTGCCTGGGTTGCTTCTTTGCAGCAAGAAAATTCAAAGGGGTAGGAGGAAAGAAAGGCTTTCTCGAGCTGGAGCTAGAGCTGCTCAGACAAAGCCAGACAAAACCAGAGAAAAATAAACTTATCAGAATCAGATTGGCTCAAGCTGATGTGAGAGGTTTTAATTTCTGTGGGGAAAATGAGAATCCTAAACCCCTGGCTGAAGCCTGGGCTATTGGATGCATGCCTTCTCCTGGCTGCAGCTCTGCCAAATGGAGCTCATCACTGCTTTCCCCATCCAAAATTATCCCTAGTTGCATCTCCTGGTGGACCTGTTCCTTGGGCAGGGGTGGGGGTAGGAGGACTAAAACCTGTTTTAGTCAAAATGAGCTGATCACCTTGCACAACACACACAGAAGGTCTTTGCTAACTGGATTCAGGTAGTCCTCAAGGAAGGTCTACCTTGCTCTCCAGGAGTTTCAACACACTTCATCCTGAGCTCAGTGACCTGACACTTCTATGCCTTAGCTTTCCTTAGGGTTGTCTTGCAGATAAGCTCTGAAAGGCAGATTGCATTTTTTTCTGTTCAGCTGAAATAACTCACCGGTGTGGAGGAGGGCTGGTCCCTCCTGCCCTCTGCCTGCATCAGGCTGCATCCGTGGGGCAGGAGCACTGCTGCGGCTAGCCCCTCGCCGGCTGCACTGGTGGCTTTACATACTGGGCATCCCTATGCCTCAGCCTCCCAGTGCCTCCCTACAGGGTCATCCTGTTGGGCCTGTTTGGGCACACATTGGTTTTGCAGGGTATTGTCACCTGGAGAGTCCCAATGGAAATTTTTGTTCCCATGTCCTACATGCCACATAAACATATGAGGAGAAATAGACCCTGCCCAGAAGAGCTGTAAATAATGAAGCCAGAGAAATGTCACGGCTCCCCAGCAATGCCACGGTGATATGACCACGTGGATTGCAGGCAGCGCTGAGCCCCGGCAGAGCAAGGTCACATCTGCCTTTACCTGGCCCTGTAAACACTCTCGAGTTGTGAGAGGAAGACAGCACTGCGTTGTGTCTAGATGGGAAACTGAGGCAAAGAGGCTAAGCAACTTGTCTGACTGCCTGATGGAGCTGAGAAATGAGCCTGAACCTCCTGCCAGTACCCCTACAGCAAGCCCTCCATCATAGCTACCCAGGGTCTGAAAATGATCAGCTGCCTGAACTGGTCCCTGGCGCTCAGGACCAGTTATTTCCTGGTACGAAATCTCCTGTAGTTTTAAGTCACAGCTTTATTTTTAGATCAGCTTTACCTCAACCATAATTACATTTGTACCAATCAAGTATGTGGTAATGCTTATGGGTGTCTGACTAGTCCTTTAGTGTAAGAATTAATTTGCGGGGTTGGAAAAGGCAGAATGGCAGGTGTTTCACAGTAGCATGTAATTGAGGTTTCACCTGCCCCACAAGGCTACTAAAAGGTGACGTCCCAAGAGAAGATAGCAACAACAGTGGGCACTTCATTTAAGAAGTGGTGGTTCAGGGTTCTTCTGTGCCCTCTCATTTCAGAAGGGGTCCTCCGGCGCTGACCGTATCTTAGCCCTAACTCTTGACAAGCAGCACGTTTTTAATGCTCCTTTATTAGAGAGTCAGAAGCATTTGTGGGATTGGTGTGGGAGTACAAAATTGTTTTCTGATGAGGAACTGAGTCAAAGTTTGTTGGCGTCTCATGTAGTGGCTGTTTATATGTAAACTTGAAACCAAACCAAGCAAACGGAGTGAAACCATCCAAGGCCTAAAATGTCATCTGGCAGCGAGGAGCACTGCAAATACCAGATTAGGAGAGCCCACAACCAGCTGGCTGCTGTTCGCGCTGAAGTGAGTGCTCACCAGACGTTCAAAAGCTGGCCATAAAGCTTTTCTAAGCTCACTTGCTTAAGCTCCTATGGTCACTGCTACTCATTTTAGGATCACAAGCAAGCATGAAGGGTGCTTCTGTTTAGCTGTGGGAAAGAAGTCATGGAAAACAGCATGAAGTCAATAGTTTTAGTGTCCTTTCTCCTATGGTCCACAGCAAAGACCTGACTTCTGCTCCCTCTGGAGTCAGTTGCAAAGTTTTTGGTGGTTTTCAGCAGGACTAGGGTGAAACCAAAACATAATGACAGGTCATGAAGGCTATATTAAAGACTGACGCACGCTCCCTGAGAAAACAGCTGTGGTGGTTTAAGAGGTTCTTGCCTCCTCTAGCTGTTTTGCTCCTACCCCTCTGATGGAGGTTACTGCTCCCAAAATGGTGCCAGCAGAAGGGAATGTGAGACCATGCTCTGCTTCACAGCCTTCGTATAAGCCCACTTTCCTGGGAAACAAGCCCGTTCGCAGTTGCAGGCTGTGAACTGGAGCAGGCAAGCTACTGAGACACACACAGGCATGGCTTCTGGCACCTCCACTGTGGGGTGGCCATCTCCAGCAGAAGGGCGGGCCAGCCAGACGGGGGTGATAAGAAACCCACAGCAGCAAGGTTTGTCAGAGCCCATTGTCAGAGCCTGCCATTATCCATTGTTCCCTGTATTGAATGCAGTTGTGCCTATTGCATGTCTCCATTTTTGACTTAAAAATTAGACCCGAAACACAATGGATAGAGCTTGTTGGTCAGGAAGTGTTTCTTTTTATACATTAAAACACATGAGGCTTTGTTGTTCTAGCAGCAATATCCTGATACACTTGCTGTGATGATGGGTGAAGGAAGTTTCATTCTGAATATAGTAGTCTCACACTAGAAACTTAACACTTTGAGGCCTGGAAGTAACCATCACAATGTGAAATCTCAACTGTCATGGGAAAGGATGAGTTTGAAAAGCCACCTTTGAAAGATTATCATTAAACCAAATCTTATACAACTTTGGACCCAGAGAGATCAGTATTTGCACATATGTGATTCCAGTGACCTTGATGGAATTCTTTCCCAGTATAAGCAAAAGCAGAAGTGGAACTTGCAACTACAAGTAAATACGTCTTTGCACTGTACTTCAGACAGATTAGTAATGAACAGCTCTTGTACAGTGTAGCTCTGTCTCCTTTAATGTCTTTTTTTTCCCATGATGCTAATGTAACTTAGAGTTTCTTCAGCTAAAAATCTCACAGCTCTTGGCATTCTGCCCCATGACATTTACCTGGAGCTCTTGCAACCTTCTGTGACATTAGTTTTACTGTTGACCGTGTAATTGATCTTACCCAGTCTCAAATGTGTTTATTATAACATTCATTATGGCTCTCTTTGAACACTGGTATTCGCCCATCTCAGTTGGTCTATGCAATATATATCTCCATGTACTTTCTTTAGTTGTATGGCCCATCACTAGGGGTTATGTTTTTTTGATCCTCACAAAGTGTGAGGATCAGAACATCCAAAGAGGGAAAAAATGTATGGGGAAAAATATTAAAGAAGAATTGAAGGCTGTGTTGTCTTTGTGAACTTAGTAGACTGCATAGGTTTTTATGTATTTCTTTTCTTCTAGTGATGCTTTTACCAGCTGGTTAATTTCCAAGTCAAAAACTTAAAGAATCCAGTAGTTCAGCCTCTCACTTCAAGAAGCCTTTGTGGATCATGCTAATGCGGCCCATGGAAATTCACTTCAGATGAGAGACTATAGGGTAGAGGGACTGGGAGATATGTCTTGGTACTAATTTATTAACTCTGCTGTGGGTCCCATCCCAGCAGCAGGGGCTCCTGCATAAAATGGAAAACCTTAATTCACACGAGGTGGGTGGAATGTATAGCAGACTACCTATAGAAAAATACCATCCGCATTGTACATGGTTTAGGGTGGGTGCATTTATAGGAAGAGGGGAATTTCCTCCACTTGTCTCCAGGAACTGGAGACATGGTTTCATTTTTGTAATAATCAAGCATGTTCAGTAAATAGCATAAACATCACGAGTGAAGTAATACCTCATGAGATACTGTGAAAAGAATGAAGACATTTAGATGACACATAAATATAATGAGTTTTCAGCCATGGTATACAGTGAACTATTTTCAATGGAAAAGCAAGGCTTTCAACGCAATTCATTTAGCCTTTTCCATTTTAACACTTCCTCAAAGTGAATTGCAGCAGAAAACATAAAACTCAGTGTGCTTCTTCAAACCAAGACACCAAACAGTCAAGAACTTCTGCTATGAAGCAACAAAATCCCTCCAGGACAAAAATGCAACCTTTTTGTACTATGACCCAATGACATGGCTTAAGGGCTTTTCCAGTTTGTTGTCAAAGAAAGGGTACGTCTTCATTGCTGATTTAAATTCAGTGTAATTAACTAAAGTTTGGTTTGGTTTGATGTTTTTCTCTCCCAAGCTACTTTAGTGTGGATAAAAGCAGCCCCTCCATGAAATGAAATGTGGGCAGTTGGGTACATGCTGGTCCTGCACTCAAGCATGTATTGCGCTAAGGCTGCTGAGGGGTTTATCCTGGGGGTCTCTGCAGGAATTTGATTCATTTTATTAATTTTTACAGGGGCATTATCTCAGCACACAGGGTAGCTGGGGGAAGTGATTAATGACTAGTTGTACCCAGAAAGAACAAAGTTGCCAAAATTGTCCTGTTAGCAATTGAAACTGTGTGCTAGCTAAAGCTTTAGCCCGTGCTTCCTGTAAGGAAGCTAAGATTGGTTTAAAAGGTACTAAATGCAAGTAAAGATCTTTATATATAAGTAGGCCTCAACTGAAAGGCAACACTCAGGCTATATGTTTTGCAGTGAGGACAATCCCCGAGTATTAACTACTTATTTTTGTTTCATTTATTAATGGCTTCACTGGAATTCCCTTTATAATCAGATTTTGGGGGAATAATAGTACCAAGAAAAAGCCAACATAAGCAACCTCCCATCCTGTCCTTTAAAAATAAAAATTAAAAATAAAGTCCACCAATAACAGTTTGTTCTTTGGTAAGGGGCTAATGGGATACAGAACTTGGCATGCTGAAACAGCAACTGGAGTGAAGATATTATCATAAAAATCACCTAAATCTTGACTTCATTAAAACCTATTTAATAGGATCAACATTTTTTCCTGGCCAAAATTTCTTAAGTTATGTAATAAACTCTGTGGGCCTTATCCTCCAGGGTTATTTCCACACTCCATTAACAGGCTATAGCAGGTTTTTAAAATATGCAGCATGGTATAGTGTGTACCTGGGAACAAGGAACAGAAAGTTCTTTTAAAGATTGTATGTACATATGTCTGTAGGCTGCATGAGCTTGCCGAAACAATTCACACCATTATCAGGAAGATCTTGGCAAAAACAAGAGAAAAAGAGATTCAGTAAGTTACATAACAAGCACATCTCTCTTTCCTTTTTAAGCAATGGCTGCTTCCACTTAACAAATGATATTTGAAGCATTTCATAAAAACTGCTAACAAAATCAATTCCCATGGCCTCTTCAGGAATGGAATTGATTACATGTAGGATGGTAAAACATTGGCTTCAGTTGCCTAATTTTCTGGGTAATTCCAGATATTTACATTCCTGGAGATTTCAAAATCTATATTTATAAATATTTGATGGTAAGAGGTAGATACAGAAAGCATTACGTTAGGAAGGAAAGTGGAAGGGCAAATAGTATTCTTTTTTCCCAGGCTGAGAGACACCTGACCATGCTGTAACTTTAGGGAGCAATCCACCTGGAAATGCCCCCAAACAGCTACTGAACATGCACAGTTCCTGTATTTCTGGATGTATGTGGATATTTCAGAATGTTGGAGACGGTCAGACGATCAGACGTGTTCATGGGGTGGGTGGGTGGAAGTGGGGGTGCCAGAGTTCCAGCCTGGCCACCTTCCCCAGAAAGCTGTACTCTCTTCAGGAAGCTTTTGCCACTTATTACTTCACCCTCAGATGCAGCAAAACCAAGATTTTTGGTAAAAGCTATAGAAATTGAAAGAAATTTCCTAAATGCTTACAGAAATTTTTCGCTTAGGGGACCGACGGGTGTTGAATATAATTCCAATTCCCGGGTGACTGAAGGTTTTGACCTAAGCATTCGGTCCCTTGTAGAAGAAAAGCTGTACTGCAAGAGGCCAAAAGGCCAGCCCGTTGACTGTCTTGTCTCTGGACAGCGGACACCCGGAGCAGGGTGCAAGAAGGGGGCAAGCACACACTCACATTTCCTCCAGCATGTCCTCCCCGCTCCCGGCAGTCGCTGCACGGGGACTTCCTGGCCCAGAGGCTGTATTTGTGCTTTTGTGTTTAATAGCTCACGGTGGACTTTTCTTCCATGAATTGGACTAATCTCTCCAGTTATATTTTTGTTTCCATAACATCCGATGGTAATGAATCCCACAGTGCAGCTATGCGCTTTGTGAAAAAGTGTGTGTGTGTGCGCGCGCGCGTGTGTGCATGTGTTTTGAACCTATTTCCTCTTCTTTCCCCATCTTGCAGTGTGAGAAACAAAGAAGGAACGTCCCGTGTTTGCCTCTTCCCAGTCACTCAGGCTGTCACGCTCTCACTCCAACTAGCTGTGTCATCTCTCATGCAAGCCAAGGGCTTCTCATCTACTGCTAGCTGGTTTTACCCGATTTGCATAGAAGCTGAACTTCTCGAGTTCTCTTTAATGTTGTTACAAAATCAAAGATGTGGGTGCATTGATATTAACATACCCTGGTTTTGTATTACGTTAGCTGATGTGGCTCTCTTGTGCTTACTCCTCAGCAGTGCCGTACTTTGGTTCGGTCAATGCCATTATTTTCCCCGATAATGTAAATTGTCTCTGCTCCTTTAAGCACCATCTCAGAATAACAGCTTTGAAAAATGCAGAGCAGGCTTGATGGGAGTCTATCTTTTATGTGCTGAGTTAGCTCCTCTGCTAGCCAAGAGAAGAAAGCTCTGGAAGCAAAGTGCTTTGTCCAGAGGGGAAGAAGTCTCTTCTATCCCTTTCCCACAGTTGAGAAACAGCTTTTGTGGAGTTACAGGGAAAGTCACTTACATAAGCTATGCTCAGAAAGCTGGGCTGGCATGCTTTTGGATGACTGGAAGTAGAACAAAGGGAAAAAAAAATTTGAAATTTCCCAGCTGACCCCAAAATGAAAACCTCCCATTACGTTGGCACTTACTGCACGGCCACTGTGTAATTTGGTTTTGTACTGACTCCTTAAATTGAGATTATCTTTATGTAACTGTCATTCATTTCTATATGGGTTTCCTCGTAGAAAAGGCTTCAATGTCACCACTATCATGTGTCTGGAAATACATCCCCCAACACCTTTCCCTAGCTCTCCACAGAGACCTGTTCTGCTCCCCCCCACGACACCACTCTCTGCTCTGCCTGTATTTTAGGGGGAGCAAATGGTGCATCCGCCTTGCTCTGGGGAGGGTGGCTTTCCATTCCTGAGTCCTTGGGCCTGGGTGGGAGAGGGTGCCAGAGGCAGCTCAGTAGGACAGGGTTGCGTGGGCGGCAGGCGGCTCCCAGCTTGGACAGGTCTCTCTGCACGTTCCTGGCACTTTGTTGTCTTGGCAGTAGGACTGGAAACCCCACCGAGATACCAGCCAAATACAGTTCCTTCTCCTGCCTTGATACAAGCCTACTCTCTCGCTGTGAAAACCAGAAAGATGTGATGCTCTGGGGATGGTGAACTCCCTCTAGCCCAGACCTGCCGACGTTGACAGCTTCAAAAACAGGGGGAAGCCTGACACACAGACTTGTTCTGCATGTGTGCAGTGGCTGTTTGGGGGGAATTCCAGGTGGACAGAGCATTGTGTTGGCTTTGCTGGGTATGAACTAGTAGGTTTTTTAGGTTTTTTTAAATTTTTATTTTTACTTCATGCCTGACAGTCTTGAGGAACTTTCCAGAATACACGTTGTAAACCATAGTCTTGATCTTCTGGCCAGTCAGCTGCCTGTGTGCCAGCATCTCCATGAGCTTCTGACCATGTCTGGAAGCGAACCATGGGTCAGTGAGTGTGTCGGGGGGTGTGTGTGGGACGGGCAGGATAAGCTGCATTCTGCAGAAGTCCCTGTAAAGATTACCCAACTTTTCTCCTAGAGTCTCTTCAGAAGGGATGGGATCCAGGAATCTCCTCCCTCCTCGTGAGCTGTCCTTAGCAGTACCTCATTGAGCTCCCCTGAAAGTCCACCGAAGTCTAGTGCTATGCATTTTTTGTACAGACACACTTAAAGCTTTTGGTTTGTGTAAGTGAAGACTTATGTCACAGCTGCAAGAAAAAACATACTATGACAGAAGGTTGGGAGAGCAATTCCTCCAATTGTTTCAGAGGCTTGTGTGGGACTGTTCCCAGACTATAAATCATAGTAGTTACCTGCTGCTTGGGAATATTGGCTTCGATAAAGCCTTCAGGTGCAAGTTCTACACTGTATTGTTACACATTTCAGCACACCAATGGCATGATTCTGTGTCTAGTATATTAACCTAACAAAAAGGTGTAAACCTCATTTCCTTACTGGTTGGAATTTGAAAGCCAGTAAGCTATTTTAATGATGCCTTATTATCTTTAGTTATATGTAAACATGAAATAAGTGAGTATATGTAACAGACAAATACAATAAAAGGTTTAGTATGTATAAATTTGCATTAGTATAAATGCAAGGAATAGTATAAATGCAATAGGAATATATAAAAGTATATATATGCTTATATGCATATGCTTATGTACATGTAAGTCTAAATGCATTAGGTATATTTATATCTAAAAAACATTTGGTATATAAAAATATTAGACATTATTACACTCAGAAAATGCTTAATTCGTCCACAAGACTTAAGGAAATCCCTACGTAGCACTAGTAATGACAACAAAGATTGATTTCTGCTTCTGATGTGAAAGTCTGAGAGGACCAGAGGAGAGATGTTCTGAGTCTCCTTAGATTGCATCTAAACTCTGCTGTTGTACAAGGGAGAGAAACTGTCCTCAGTGTGTGCAGCAGAACATGTAATTGGTCCCCAGATTCTCTACTTCATGAGTGCGGGTTGCTTATGTAAACTCCCTGTGCCCCTGCCGGCAGCGCTAATGGTTCCTTGCTCCCAACTTCCACCCTCATCACACGACAAGTGCCTTGCAGTGGAAGCACGACGCCCTGCTCCCCTAGCCCTCATCGGCCCTTTGACCAAGGGATCGCCCCAGGAGATTCCTATGTCAGGCAGTCTTCACGGGGATGCCTGCAGAGCTGCCGCCTTGTCCTGCTGCCCATGCAGGATGCACACTTGCTTGAGCATCCTCAGTCTGCACTCTGCCTTGCAGGGTCTGTGCCGTGCAATGCTGAGCACTCCCATGAGCCTGCAAAGAGAAAGACCCACTGCCTGGGAGGTACTTGATCATATGCGAGCTTACCAAAGCACTCTTTCACTTTCTTGAGTGAAAGTGGCCCGTTGTCTGACACATTTTGGAGAGGCGTGATTTTTGTTCCTCCTGCCCTCAGCTGTGTTTTGGAGAATCACCTAATTTGGTATGTTAACCTCCACAAGCTCATCATGAATATTTTCCATCAGTCTTTCTCTCCTCCTATCCTCCCACTTTCCCTCCCCCATCCCCAAACTCCCTTATTTGCAATTATAGTCATCTTTAGTGAGGAGCAATGGCTTTTTAATTTTCCACAAGAAATTGAAGTGTGCAATTATTATGCAAAGCATCTTTCTTTTAATTCCCCAAAATTTCCGGTGTACACTGTAATCAGTCATTTTCTACTGTACGTTTTACTGTCTGAAATTGTAAGCCTAGACCATTAGAAAACCATAATAAATAATTCAGTGATTTCCTTTCAGCTTTGTACTCTATTTCGCTGAATATGTTTGGAGGTGTAAATATCTCTCTGGAGAGGGATAATTTTAAGTTTAGTTTTCTAATTTGATTAAGGAAGCGGTGCCTGCCTGTTTCATCTACAGGCAGGAATTTGAGTGCACCAGGGAGATGTTTAGATATCTGTGTAGGTGTGTTTAATATGCTCCGCCTAATTGTGTTTCCTTTTCACTAAATAAGAAAAGTTGTAATGCAATGGGATTAATTTTCCTATTTCTCCTCACTTCATTTTTCCTGGTTTTAATTGTCTTGCTCCTCACAGCCACAGCGGCATGCCCTGGTAATGGATTTCGGTGGATGCAGGCACATCCCGGCATAGATGGCTGTGGCTGGCACGGGGCTCCAGCCCGATGGCTTCATCCAGGTGGCACCTGGTGGGTAGTCCAGCCCGGAGTGAAACCACACAGCTGGCTTCAACCCCAAGGTTGAATGAGTTACTCTGTCAAAGGCGATGTGATGCAAGGGACACGCCTGAAAACAGACTGATCTGTCTAGCACTGGTTTCACTGCTTCTGAGAAGGAAAGCAGGGATGCCTGCATCAAAGTGTACAGTCTGTTCTCTCCATCTCACAAGTAGGGACCATCTTACATGAACAAGTCTTTAAAGAAAGCAACTTTCTTCTGTTTCCATATGGAGTTGTGGCTAGCAATTCACTGTAACAAAAGAACAGATTTCACTTAGCAACTTTTTGGAAATATTTCAACGTATTTTGAAGAGGTGAATGTGATAATTCATTAGAACAAAGATGGCCATGTGATATGTTAAAAAAAGAGAGAAAACACAGTGCATAGCTACACAGAAGTACAGGTGGGCTTAAAATTGTCATTTTTTTCTTATGTAAGCTAAGGGTTCTTGAGTTTGTTTTCAGAGCCTGTGAGATGAATTTGCTTTATCTTTTCAAGCTACTCTTTGAAACCATGAGAGCTTTAAACCCCAGATCTTCAAAACAAAATATGAGAATGAAAATCCTCACACGGTCTCTTGGTTTCTGTAACTGGAGTTTGAAGGGGAGTGGGGGAGAGAGCAAACATTGGCATAGCTGCAATGAGATTGCAAATGTTGGGAGTGCTCGTCTGTGCGCGGCAGGAGGGGGTGTTAGTGTGGGTGGGCATCTTCCACAAACTGATCCTTATTCATCTTCCCTTTGCTTCTGCAGAAATTGAAAGGGCAGGTGTGCCTAGCCCTAGTTTCTGATTTTGCAATTCATATTTATCTATGTGGCCCTCCTGGAAAATTCTGTTGTCATCAAAATATGCAAAGTTTATTGGGCCGTATGTTTTTTCAAATGTTCGCTCTCTCTGCTCCTGCAGATATCATGACCTCAAGTACTTCTGCTGAGCTTTGAAACATAAAGGTGAAAAGCAAAGTTGGTAGTGATGTTACTAATACCTGATCACACAGACTGCTCATACAGACAAAACAATTTTGACCAATTCCTTTTTATTCTTTAGCCTTTTGAAACATAATCCTATTAATGCACACCCAGGCCTGCTTTGTGACGGCTTCTCCCCAAACCGTCCGGAGCTTTTCTGAGACAAAGTGGTGCAGTAATTCCCAGCAGGTGAAGTGGTGAGGGCATCACTGACAGCATTCAATTTGCGTCCTATCTACTTTGCCTCTCCTGCTTATGGGTGAGACTATTGGGTGAGACTATTATTCAACTGCTCTGAGGTTGAATAATCCAATTTTACTTACGTTGCTGTGCCCAGTTTAGCAACCTCCATCCACACTGCGGCTTGATGCTCTTGCTGATCAAACAAGCGAAAGACTATCGCCTTCCTCCTCTGTTTTCTGTTTCCAGTGCCTGTACTGCTAACAAGCTAGTCACTACTGAGGCTGGATAAAACTGCTTTTTGAAGAATAACTAAAACACGCTTCAGTATTACTCAAAATGTAAAGAAAGCCTAAACAAGAGCATTTTGGAAAATGCCCCCATACTACTGCAGGTAGAATATTTTCTTTCTTAGTCATCACTAGGTTATTGGAGGGACTGAGGGCTCGGAGGGGGTTGTGAACCCTGGTCTCACGTTTATTCTGTTCCGGAGTGCTGCACTGTTGTTTGCTCACATCTCAACACTGACGGCTTGTGTCTTCTTGGGTTCACAGGGACGTAACATTAACAGGAGAGTGTAGCATTCCTCACACAGGATGACCCATCCTGAAGATTGATGTGCTTTTTTGGAAAGCGTGCTTGACTCCCCACAGGCTGTAGTGGGTTGTTTCCAGCCCTTTCATTTTCTTGGCAGGTAAGGTCAAAAGCTAATTAGCTGGGCACCTCCACCTGCTATAGCACCATTTAAAAAGAAATCCTTCTGTTTGCCTTTGGTGAGGAACCTGGGCTTGTCTGAGGTGTGCTCTGAGCATGTTTGGCAGGTGGGGCACTCCAGGGCATCAAAGCTCAGTGTCTAGAGACCAGTTGAGTTCAAGTGGAAGCTAAAGGCACCAGTGCTTGGAGCAGGGGGCACCCAGAAAGTTCAGACCAATTTGAGGGACAGGTATCACTTCCCCTACCTGGGGGAAGTGTGGAGGAAGGTATTATTGGGCCATAACCTGTAGGTGGGATTAAATTCTTTTTGAAGCCAGCTCATTGTCATGGGATAGTTCACTCTACAGCTTTTGGCAGACTCTTGAAAGCACCCTGTTTTCTGAGGAAGAGAACTTCCTTCAAGGCCTCACCCATTATCTTCCCTTTCATGAACCTTTGTATTTCTTGGTTCTGCACAGGACCAAAATCAGACATGCGAAAGCACCATGGAAAAACGCAACTGGAGCATTCTTGGCATGACTTGGCATGTGGGAGCAGGGAGATGGGGAACCTGATAGGCTTCCAGACTTGTTCTGCAGACTCAAGAAGTGCAAGCAGTTGGATAAGCATCTGAACTTTTGTATGTTTATCTGAACTGAACTCGAACTCCAAGCCATTTCAGAGTTTACCTAGCAGTAGCTAATAATTACTAGAATGCTTGTTAAAATTGGAAAGTAATCTCAATAATGTATTAATTCACAAAAAGACATAAATAAACCCCCTTATTTAAATCATGCTGGCCCAGGAGTTTCGAGCAGACATTCCTCTCAGCAGAAAATCCAGAAAAACCTTTGAAGGAAAAAAAAAATTACTAATTCTGCTCTGCTTTAAAAACTGTTGGGGAACTATGAAGCTGAAAAAAAAAAGGGTATTTGATAAATAGAGGGGTGGCAGATCTGATTCCTGTTCTTGTATATCTTTGTATGTCAACAGCAATACTATGAAGTTACCTGCCATAGTGGTGTGAAGCCAGTGTAAGACCAGATTGTGCCCGACACTTCTAAAGATAGAGTTATCAAAAGAAGGGCCGTCAATACAGGCTCATTACTGTGAAAAATGTGTTTAGGATCCTGCCTAGGAACAATATGGTCGGCTTTCTCAGTAAAATGCGTTACTTAATTAAATAAATAAAGCCTTTTTGGTTATGTAGGCTTAGTTGTCATTTACTACCTCTTTAGTGATGTTAAACTTTAACGCGATAACAGCGTGGTGAGCAGAGAGAACAGTTTCCACCCACATGGATAAATATTGATTTCGGTGATATAGAAGAACAAACATTCTGATGGAGTGGTAAGAAAGAAATTTAACCTGATACGGGAGGGTTATTTTTACTGCGCAGTAAAAGAAAGTTAGTCTTTCAACTAAGAACAGGGAAGGGCAAGGGGATGGCTTATCAAAATGTTGTTTACAGGATAATAAATTCTCTGACTTGAAACTGTAATATTTGCCCATTGGCTGTGCACAAAAAAAGATGACCGAGGTGAAGTTCTGGTCACAGTCGAATAAGCGGCAGCTTTGCTGCTGACTTCGGTAGGGCCAGGTATTTATAGCTGGAGCGCTGTGCAGAGGCTCTGATGCCCTGTGGAGGTCTCGTGTGAGCAAATTGCTTCTTTAAGTCCTTCCTTAGCCAATGTCTGCTTGAAACGAAGCGTGTGCTTCTGTGCTCTGCCGAACCTGGCTCTGAGATTGATGACTAGTCTGGCATTTTAGAAAAGTTTGAATCACTAAGATACAACAGGCTTTTTTTTTTTTTTAAACTGAGCTTGTCTGGGTGATTTCTTGGTCAGTTTGGATGTCCATTCCCTCACCTAGAAGGGGCAGCTTTCTGCAGAGCCTCCTGCTCTCCTCCATGTGAGAGAGTATGGCCAGGGCTGAGCCGTGATGCTAGAAGCAGGGAGGATGATGTGACCTACGTGATGGAGTCATGTCCCCTTTCCACATGACACAACTGGGCAGCACTAACACCTGGGAGGTGAAGAAGGAGGAGGAAAATGAAAGCCTTGATGGCTTTAGAGACCCAAAAGTCCTTCTAGGTGGGTCTGTGGATCGGACTACAGGGCCAGAACCAGCAAATGTGATTTGTACTCTTGAGAAGAGTTAAAGCACTAACCATACCTTCGGCACTAAGGCACGTGGATGCTTGGGAGGTGGGGACTGGCGGCGGGGAATAGGAAGAGATTAATCTGACCAAAAGTAGGTGTCCTCAATATCTCTGTCCGAGTTAGTCATCTAGGCTCCACCTGCAGTCAGTGGGGAGGTTCAGACACCTGTAGGGCATGATTCATCTCCTGCTGCTGCACGTATGGATCAGGTCAGGTGAACTGCCTCCTGCTAGCTGCTCTCCACTGGCTGGGAAAGGAGCCCTCTGTGACTTGCTATCTGTGCAGGTGTCTTACCTGTTGGCATATAAAGGTAGGTCACATGAAAGCCCTGCCTTTGTTTTGGAAGCTAGCCATTTAGGAAATGTGTAACACACTTGTAGGACCAAATAAACAAAGCTCTGATGTGGTATTTTCAGAGTGTAAATTCTCTGCTCTTCTCATGTCCTACTATGCGATCTTCTAGACAAACTATATCCATCACTTGTCCTAATAGCGCACTTGGATGGTGCCTAATCATTCTTTCTCATCAGATCTGGCTTTCTACACAGGGTTTCTACTGCTCAATACAGTGTGTGTGACAGCGACATACCACTACACACGATGTTGTGATGCAGACGTCTTTTTTTGTACCGGTTCCCTTAGAGGTAGTTACGTGGTCCCATTCCTACAACATCTTAGCAGTTCATCTTTCTTAATACATTTTCCTTTGATGTACAGATGTTACCTCCGTCTCCTCTACCTCCTGTCTTACCATTCCTCTTGGCTTAGGAAGGACCTAGGGAGACTTACACTTATGGAAGAGCTCCCTCGGCTTTGAGGTGTTCCCAGCAGCTCCATTTGACTGTCTTCCTCTCTCCTTACCTGAGCAGTTACGAGTCTGTGGGGGAGGCAAGCAAACTCCAGCTATCTCTGACCTTTGCCTGTTAACATGTGCCTCCTCTACATGATGCAGAGACATTTTCCAACTCGGTCAGTCTCACCTACTGGGAGCTTTCTGACAGTCAGTAAATCACACCACAGCCTCTAATCTTGATTGGAGCTTCTGCTGGCTACTGTCAGATACTTACTGCAAATATTCAATGTTACTATTACATTAAATGAGGTTTTAATCACTGCCATAGGTAATTGTAGGGCAAAGGGGGGGGGGGGGGGCTTTTATGCCTTAGAAATGGATTTGTGTGTGGATAATAATACATGTGCATTCCAGAATAATGTTTCCTTCCTGAAGGTGATGAACTGAAGAGCAAAATGGTGGTTTGGAATCAGTGGGTCTCTGTATAGCAAACAAGCTAAGCAGGATTTGGCTTTGATGGGATTACCTGGAAGAGTTTATCTGTGATGGAAGGTATGGCTCCTGCCTCAGGAAGTTTTGAAATGAAGATTTTTTTTCTTAGCTCTTCAAAAGTTAGGCAGAAAGGTGCAGAATAAAATAATCACTTCTTGTTCCAGTTATGACTCTCCCTAGCCGAGTCTCATTCTTTCTTAATCTTCCAGGTTTTTATCCCTCGAGGTAGGCTCCCTTTGAAGAACAGTAAGAATAGTCATTATTCTTTTCACATTTTCAAAAGGAAACATCTTTGAATTTTCCTCTGCCTTCCTCTGTCTAGATTGCCTCCAGTAAGTCTTTTTCCCTGGCTTTCCTGGGATGTCCTCAGTTGTCAATGGGACATGCCGACCTGCCCTCACAGCTCCAAGACCAGGGTGAGAGCAGTGTGAGTCCTTAGTGCCCTCTCCCATGGTGGGGCACGGGAGAGGTGCCCTCTTCCAGTCTCTTCCAGAGAGACATCATGGCCATCAAGGCACTTTGGAAATGTCTAACCTATGTCCCTGTTGTCGGCAGGAGCATCAGAGTGAAGGTGCAAGTAGGAACAAGATTATAAAATCTAGGCTTGCTTATCAGCCCTCCTGTCGGATTAGTGGCCTATATCTGGAACGCAAGGGAGTCTTCCATGAAGATTAAAGAGCCTTTCAGCCTCTGGAGCTGTGGGGCAGTGCAAGGGCTGCAGAGGAGGTGGGAGCGTTCAACCCCAGGCTGCGCGGACCCACTCCGCACTGCAAGGGGTTCAGCTCAGTTTGGTACCACACGTCTTGCCAACGCGTGAAAGGCAGAGGCCCTCACGTAGCTGCCAGGCTTAGCTACTAGGGTATCAAGCACATCCGTTCACGCTGGGATTGCATCCTCTATGTCTGCCTGTCAGTTCCTGAGTCTTAATTTGGCATGAGGCTGCCCATCTAGCAAGAAGTTTGTCTACTATCTTCCCTGCTTTCTAGGACCACATACAGCTTTCCCACACACAAAATTTTTAATTAAAGGTCTGTAATTTTTTCCCAGACATCCTGAAGGAATGATTTTTTCTTGGCCTCCTTCGTAGTTTCAGTATTCAGCCGGAAAGCAGCTCTTCGGAGCAGTCTCTCCTCCCTCACCGCAGCCACACACTTGTTCCCCTTCAGCTTCATAGTGGGCTTTATCTTTCAATTTTTCCTTCCAATTTATCGACACAGAGAGCCTGCCTGGGTTTTGCAGGCTTTCCTGTAATGAGGCAGCCAGTTTGCGAAACGCTGTGTCACAGCCTGGCTTGTTCTTGTCGGTGGCTTTTATCTTCCCTCTGCAGTCACTTCTGTACACTACTTTTGATTTTTGCTTTAGTTATTCCAGCTGGTTTTAGCTGAGGTTGCTTTCTCTGTTAGTAGGAAGATGATTTAGTTCTGCTGAAGCCTGGCAATGATAGTACATAATAGCCATATGTATTTTTAATCTAGATTTAGTTTCTGTGTTTTACGGCACCAGGGAGAGTCTGTTTTTGTGTCTGAGGTACCACTAAAAGATGTGTATGATTTCCTGCGTGTTGATGGTTGTGGTGAGTTATCCCAGTTCTGTTTTAGAGCTGTTGCTTAGAGAGTTTTTAGTATTTATGCACAAAGTTAGCCAAAAAAACAGTCTTGTTTCCCAATTCACAAAAAAAATCATTCTAAAGATAGCTTTGCATCTACAGTGGGCAGAATCACTTCTTCTCCCTCTCTGAAATCTCTGATAGATTTGTGAAATAGGTGCCATGTGCAGTTGCATGGCTCTTACCCCTGGTGCAATTTGACAAGGATGTCACTTTGGCAAAGCTGCCCGGCATTGCCAGGGCTTCAGGGAGCCATCAACCACCAAAGGGTCCTTGTTCCCCAGTAGCCAGGGAGCCCTGTAATTGGAAGTGTTTCTGGCCCCAAGGAGGACAGGCCAGGAATCATGATGCTGCTGAAAACACTTTGAACCAGAGGTTGAATGAACAGTGTTTCAGGTTGAGCAAACCAGCATTGTTCTGAGAGTCTGTCTACATCGTAGTACTTCTCTGAAGAACTGCAAGGGTAAATTTGGCTGTCCTTAGTGATATAATTTAGTGCTAAGACTGCACTCCAGACGGATGTGGGGAAATAAAGCCTCAAGAAATTCACGTCTTGAGCTTCTCACTTTGTGAGCTTCTGGAACCCCCAGATCGCCTGATTTTGAGGCTGGTGTTCTCCTGCACTGCTCTGGAACGAAGTGCTAGGGATTTGGGGGCTGTCTCTGGGCATTTTCTGAGGCTTTACAGACACTCTGTTTTACAAGTGGGCCCATGGAGCTTGTGCATTACAACACTTTTCTAGGAGATTGATGACTCTCACATGCTCGCTTTGGCTCCAGGCAGGGTTACTCTGCTGTCCTCCTGAGCTCTCCCAGCATTTCCCCAGTGCTGTCTGCAGAAGGAGCGCTGCTCCCTGCCCCGCAGAGTGTGTGTTGCAGAAGGACCCCTTCATACAAGCTTGCCGCTTGTCAGGATCACGTATCATCAAGCAGATAACCAGACAGTGTTTTCTTCATCTACCCTGGTCCAAGCTCTGCGTAGGAAGGGAGCTTGGCCTGACAAGAGCTGAAAACTTAAGTCAGAGGAAACAGTACTGAAGTATTTTAAGCGGAAACTCTGTTGAGTTTGTTATTCCACTTTATATCACAGTAAGTCGATTATCCTGAACTATAAATTGCGGTAAAAGGAGGAAGGTAATGACCAAATCCAGGAAAAGAAATTACTTTTTTGTATTACGGATAAGCCAAAATTAGCAGGTGAAGTGGGTCTAAGAGTGATTTGGTGCTCTTCCTGGCAGCACTCCCTTATGAAACAGCCTCACTGTGAACCCAGTGATCTCACCTGGGACGGGATCCTGCTCCTGCTTGCAGCAGTGGTGGTCCTGCTCCTGGCCAGCAGTGAGAACATGGTGAGCCCTCAGGAAAGCATACACACATGAGCAGGCTAGACTCACAGAGCAAACCACGATTTAATTTTGCTACTGGAGGATCCTCACTGCAATACTAGCAAATGGGCCAGAGCCCTCTGTGATTCTTCCTTATGGGCTTCCTTTTTCATCTGATCACCGCTGGGAAAGATAAAAGATCTGGCAGAGAAGCTAAGGAGCAGGAGAAATGAGTCTGACATGAAGAAGGCTGCTTAAAACCTATATTGAATCAAAGCTCTTCTGTGTGATGCATTTCTGCACAAAGCCCTTCCCAGGAGCTGGCTCTTAGGATGTCACTGAGTTCAGTTTTGGAGCTCTGTGTTAATTCATCACAACTTTGCCCCCAGTGTGGTGATTGAGAATCTTCTGTAAGACTGCTGATGAGTTTCTGTGGAATGCTTTGGCCTCAACAAGTAGAGCGGTACAATATCAGAGGGAAATGTAAGCTATTTCCCTACTGCTCTGGTAGCCTGATAAAGTCCCATTGAATTTATTTTCCGTAAGTTGAGCAAGGATAAGCTATTGAACAAGAGGAACCAAGTGGGAATGACTAACATGTCAGAGTGTGCAGAAGTGAGCTCATGTCCCTGTGAGGATATCTTTTTTGTGTGTGGGTTTTTTCACTGGGAAACCAGAAGTAAAAATATTTTTTTTCTGAGCAAAGCAAGAAGCAAATTATGGGGACATTTCCTCTTTTTCTGTTTCCTCAAGGAAATGCTTAGTCAGTCTGATTATTCACTCAGAGCCATGTCCTTAGCTTTCTTTGTATTCTAGGAAGAAAAGTTCAAAAAGTAAATAAATAAAGTATGTGTGTATGTATACACACACACACAGACATCTATATATTATATGTAGTTTAAGTTTGTGGGCTGATACCCGTTCTTCCCTCATCTTGATTCAGAGCATTTTCATTTCAGTGAGGGAACTGATCACAGTAATAACTAACGTCTTGTAAATCTAAGGCAAGGTTATTCCCCATGTTTTCATTAGTCCAGGATTAAAAAAAAAAAAAGGTGTATATTTTGTAGAAGGTTTTAAGCTTTATGGAGAAAATTTGCTCTAATTTCAGAAAGATTTTGTCCAGCCTGTTTAATGATATGAATGTGATGCTTCAGGTTCTCCAGTCATTTTCCTTCTATAGAACTCTAGAGCTCTGTTTCATCTGCTGTTACCTCTTATTTGACCCAGTGTAGGAAGATCAGGCAAGGTAGGACAGACCGGATTGCTGATCAAAACAATGGAAGATCCATCCTAAAAGCAGGATTTAGTCCAGTGGGTATGCATAGCAATGTTATCAGTTTTAAGGAATCTCTCTTCTGAGATGGCACTGATTGTTTTCCATGGTAGATGGGAAGAGTCATTTGCTACGCTATTCACAGAAGATGTGAGTCCCAGAAGGTCTGGAGCAATATGCTTGGCTGGAGGAAGTCCAGGAAAGAGAGAACCGATGTTTTTTGCATTCATCAGGCTTTAGCAAGTTGTTGACTTCCCCATGTTGTTTGTCTATCATAAATGTATAGGTTACAAAAAATCTTCCTTCAGGAGAATTGGAATAAGAAGCCAGATATTCAGCCTTTTCCTATATGTGCTGTCTATCTATAAAATATGGTTGTTCCTTTGGGAGTACGGCTGTTGGCCTTCCATAGTTTGATTATATAGTTTTTCTCATTTACAATGCAGTGAATAATAGTGAGTTTGCTATGAACAAAGTATCTCTGTATAATCGAGGCAAATCCCTGATATTAGCCCCATCTCTCAGCAGCTGAAATGTCATGTGGTGAAACCTCCTGTGTAACCTCAAACATGCTGTTGCTGCTACCAAACTTGAGAAGTTTTTGGCAACACAAATTTTGACTTTTCAGCATGAAAAAAAACAGGGAAATTTTTACTGTATGTTTTCTCATCGTTAAAGAAAAAAAGGAAAATCCTTTATTAATTTTTAATCTGGACTGGTTTGCAAATCAAAAATTTTTTTTTTAATCACAACTTTGGATTTTACTACTTTCCTCCCCCTTCCCATTCTGAGGAGCTACTGCTAAAAACAATGTTTTGCTTGAGAATTACAATTTTTTTCAACGTAGTTGAAGAAGGAGAAGAGAAGCCAGTTGCAGCTGCTGTTAGTGGATAAGGATTTGGTCCTCAAACAATTTTGCGCACAAGAAACTTGATGTATCCAAGTAGCCACATCAAATGCTCTTGTAAAGTTACTCATATGAACAAGTGTTTGCAGGATCAGTATCTAAATCATTGTTCTAGTTCTGAGTTCTCTCATGTTTCCTCATCTGTAAACCAGGGATGTTGCAGGATTCATTTGGTAAACGCTTTGAAATCAATTAATTTAAAGCAGTATATATGAATGTGTCATTTATTGATGTCAGAGAAGAGAAGGAATACTGACCAACAAAATGGGTATTTTCCACTTTCCACAGGAAAGAGTAATAAAGTGGAACAGTTGAGAGATTAACCTGGGAAAGCAATAAATAGTTCTTAAAAAGGAACAATCCCACAAAAATGATGCATGAAAGAAGGCAAAGAAGCCTCTGAAGTAACAGTGGCAAATGCAATTAAAGCAGAAGAAAAATGTTAAGTAACTGTTGTTAGCAGGGGAACTTGGTTAGTATGATGTCCAGAGGGCTGCATGCTTTTCTTTCCCTCCAAAAGGCAGAGCATCCATTGTACTTTCAGACACATTTTCTGTTTGATTTTCCTGCCACTCTTCCTCCTGTAAACCAGGAATGGTTCTGCCGATGCACATGGATTCACACTTCTGTGGAAGAGTCAGGCCCTGTATATTTTGATGTGACCCCTAAGGGGAAATCTTGGCCACACAGAAGTCAATGCAAAAGTCCCACTGCCATCAGAGGAGCCAGGCTTTCCTCCCGGATTTTCTGTCTTCCTTACATTTCTGCTTTATACGCCATAGCAACGTAATCTGTCCATTTCACAAATGGCTGCTGCTGATATATTGAATACCAGATTGCTGTCCCGTACACCCTGCCACTTAATCTGCTCAAGAAACAGTTTTGAGTCAGTGCCCCCCCATACTTTCTGTGTTTGATATATTTTGATATCCATGCGCTGATGTTAGTGGTGCGGTGAGAGAGGTCATTTGGCAGCCCACTGGGATTCCTCCCTGCTATTTGAGAACGGTTTGAAAAACTTGGACTGGAAGGGGAATGGGGAGAGAAAGGGTTTTGTTTTTCTTTTGAAAATGTTTTTTAAAATGTCGTGAGACAGTCTATTTCTTTTCAGCATGCTGTTTGTTAAGCTAATGGTTTGGGCTCAGTAACACAGGCAATTCATGTATGTTTAGCCATCTCCGAAGGTCTCTCATAAATTAAAAGATGCAGTGCTGTAAAGTGATACTGCAGTTGTTACGCTGGTTTATTTTGGGGTTTTTTTTTTCTATTTATAATGCCCTTATGATAGCAAGTGCTTATAGTGCCACCGTCTGGTTGAGACAGCTGCTGCCTTCAGGTTCAGATTTTATCTTTAAATGAGTGTTTTCCTATTACTACAAGAAAACACAAGCCAATCTTGTGAGATTGATAACACCCCTTTCTCTTTTTTTTTTTAGTTGATGAGAAGAGGAATTTGAAGACAGCAGCTAAAATGGCTGGCAGTAGAGAGGGATGTATATCGTATATGGAGTATGAATAACTTATTTATCGACTTTGTAAACTGTGAATACTAATCAATGTTAATATTTTAAAGCTAACATTTAAGCTAGAGTTCTCAATTTTTAAATTTTGTATGTGTTTTTATGTTTATTTAATATAAAATTCTTCTGTATGTATTTAGGCTTTTGAAAAAGAGTCTATTTTTCTCTTTGTTTCACTGAGTTAGTCGAGCTGGGCAGTGAGATTACTTAGTACAGCTGGTTTTTCCGTTTTGATTTTTGCTTTTCTCCAGTCTGATCCTGCAGTTGTAAATGCCACATTAGCAATGACTATGGGATCAAGTATGCAAAATAAGTGTCTCTCATTTGTGACACCCTCCCCGCTTCAGTCAAATGGATCTGTCTGAGCATGGAAGTCCTGCAACAAACGCCTGTGGGGCAGGTAGTCCTCTTGGCAAGTAAGTGTCCTAACAGGCTGGGCTGTTTTGTAATTCCACTTATTTCTTCTGCATGTTTGCCATCCCACAGGTACTACAAATATGCCTATGTGTGATGCCCAGCAATTGATAAAAACTGGGTCCGTGCTTGCTGCGCTGCCCTGTATTTCAATCCGCCTGCTGCCAGCGCGGTCTTTCCAGTGTGCTGGCCTCAGGTTTCAATCTCAGCGCCAGATTTGAGGACTTCTTCACTGCCTCTTCCCTGGCTGACAACTGGTATTACCTCCATCTTCATTAGAGGCCAGAAGTTGCCCAGAACCCCTCCGGCAGCTGGGGGCAGTTGCTCCACGGGGGAATCGTGGGGATACAAAAGTGACATAAACCCGCCTTTGCCCTCATGGCCAAGTGGCAAACCACTGCCTTCTGCTTTCTAGGGCTCTGCCTTTACCATCAGAGAGCCTCAAGGAGGAAGTAAACCCAGGAGCAGATCTGTGCTTGCTCAAGAGATGAACCCCATGAAATCTGTTTCTTTGACCCCCTTTTCTCCTGGGATGATTCCCTTGTAGGGTCCTGCTGGGACAGGGCCCTTGTATGGGACAGGGCGGCTACACTGTGCTGCCTCTCCCAAAGCTGAGAAGACCATTTACGTGCTGCTTGCTGCTGCTTGGATCTTCTGTCCTTTGCATAAAGCACAGGCGCACATGACGGTCACTGGAGGACACAACGGTAAGCATGGGTACGTAACCGCGGTTGTTCTTTTACGGGTTTCTTCTCAACAGCTACGTTGTGCAGGTGCCACAAGCAATTACCAATTTTATAGGACACTTGAGTGAAACATTTTCAGAGGGGGAGATGTGGGTAATCTCCAGGCCCCAAGGAGTTGTTTCATTTTTAATTGTGCATTTTAGGGTCTATGGGGCTCTGATATTTCAAGTTCTGTGCAAACAGCAAGCACACTGCTATCATTGTGTTCCCCTGCTCGGGGCTTGTGGCTGAATTACCTCATGATAGGCCTTTTAAGTCTTTTGGCCTCCTTCTTGGCCTCATATTTCAACACAGCACGTGAAAGAGATGAAGAATGAGCTAAAACTCCCTTCCAACTGCTGCAGTTATGGGCTATTTTATTTTTCATTCCATGTGTTTTTTAGCAACCTCTGGCTTTGCTAAAGCAATGCAAGCTAGGTGAAGACGGCATGGAAGGAGGGAGTTTCCCCTCTGATGTCAGCGGTTTGACATATTTACCTTCACCTAAAAAGGTGGAGTTTTGCTTCTGTTTGCTGCAAACAAAGTGAAGGTCCCTTCCCCAGTGTGTGTCCCTCTCCCCTCTGCAAACATCCATTTATAAAGCATGGCCCACAGGTTTCCTTGAAAAGAAAACGCATCGTGACATTTCCCTAGCTGCACAAAAGGCCTTGCGTTGCTAAATGTCAGTCAGTTATTCATTACAGTAATATTTTCCCAAGGCCTGCCCCAGCCCCTGGCAGAGCTGGCTGTGCCCGTGCAGGCATCCCCTGCCTCGGTCGAGAGCTGCCAAGGGTTAGGGCTGGAGAGGCACCAGTCACAGCACTCAAAATCTGCCAGAGCTGGTGCCACCAGGGGTTACAGTTGATCTGCCACAGCCTTTTCAGCTTTTAAGGAGCTTTTGGG
Organism: Ciconia boyciana; assembly: GCF_034638445.1. Taxonomy (NCBI): domain Eukaryota; kingdom Metazoa; phylum Chordata; class Aves; order Ciconiiformes; family Ciconiidae; genus Ciconia; species Ciconia boyciana. The sequence continues at coordinate 120,083,247 of NC_132934.1, read as the reverse complement.
GTGCCCGGAATTCCCTGGCCATGATTCTTCAGGAAATAAAAGGGAAATGGAGCTCCAGTGCAAGACCAAGACCTCTACCCCTCCAGATACAGTCCTGTCCCAGGCAGTGTTTAAAAATCATGCCAGTCTCACGGGGGAGCGGTCGTGCCCCAGCAGAAGGTGGGCAGCTGCCTGGCCTTCCCACTGCACCGGCACGGGCAGGAGCGGTGCTGGTGCCGGTACTGGCAGCGGTGCAGAGGGGCGGCAGGGCAGCATGCCGCGGCGGCAGCAGCTTCTTCAGGTGAGGACATAAGGCAGTAGAAGGGGTCAAGCAGACCGAACTGCTGACTCTCCAGTGCCAGTGCAGCCCTTGAATCATGCAAGTCCTTGAAAGCAAACTTTGTTGTTGCTCTGCATTTGGGCAAATCCAGGTGTTCATCTGTGGGTGACCCAGCTCAGACCTTCCCGTTGTCATTTTGTGAGTGCATGCATCCACCGGCACAGCTGCTCCTCGCCAGAGAAACCTTTGTCCCTCCAAAATATGGATATTAAATCTTGGTCTTGAATGGGGAAAGGCAATTCCCATGGAAACAGTGATAAACATCAGAAAATGGGGCACAGGGCGGCGGAGGAGGGGGGAGAAGAAATGTCTGAATTTGTCTCGTGACCTTTTAATGGAAGCGTACTCCTATGGCACGCTGCCAGGCTGTTTGAGTTACAAGGCATGTGCTTGTGGACACCACGGCGCAGAACCAAGGGAGGCAGAGGCAGAGGATGGAGCTGGGAGTGCTCGGCAAGCCCGAGTGCTGCAGGGCTGAAGGATGGAGGAGTCAGCTGATAAATGCTGCAGAGCATGCAAGGAAATTAATGGATGAACAGATGCGATCTGAAAGAATAAGACCTCACTCTACAGCTGAGGTCTGGAAGGGCTGGGATCTTCACAGAGCCTGTAAGGAAGAGCCAATTTAATATGGAGCAAAGGAATATTACTGCAAGAAGCACTTACAGTAGAAGACACTTTTTTCTGGGTGGTCAGTACAAACTCTGTAGCCTGTTCTCCATAGTGCAAGTCAGCCCAAATATATAAAAGAAGGTGGCTGTATTGAGCTGGAAAACTTTCTTCCATGCTGTCATCTGGAACTGGTTGAAAGCAAAGTACATAAAGATGAGGAAAGGATGAGAGACTTTGCTTCTGTTGGGTAATTAAAGGGGGAAAAAGGCCTCACCACCATAAAAAGGAATGAGATAAATCATGTTACAAAGAAATTTGTTGCTGTGGTTATAAAAGTCTTCCCCTTTCATAAAAAAGAAGCTAATATGGCTAGGATCAAGTATGATTAGAGCTTAACTCCACAAAGAAAATAAAAATACAAAAACTATAGCAATCATAGAGGAAGAGTGGAGGAAGAGATAAAGGAGAACACAGGAGTGAGATGTGGGTAATTTGTAACTTTGTATCGCCTTCAAAAAAGATTTAGAGAGCCTGTATCCTCCTAAAGGAGCTTTGGCATATCATTAAAACCTTTAATACTTGTCTTGACAACTCTTCTATTTCTTGTATGTAGCTGACTGATAAGGCAATATTCTTAACTTTAGCATTGCCGTCTTTTTTGTTCCTTAAGAAAGCTGTAGTTGATCTTGCTCTAAGAAAAGAAGAAGGAGGGGAAAAAAAAATCTTGGATCGCTTGAGATGCTTATTTTTTTAAGATTGGAGCCAGGAAGCCTAACAAAGCATTAGAGGAGCCTACAGCTTCTCTCCCTGCCCCTCCTCCCCTTCCCCACTTTGCTGCTGAAAAACATTTCTTCAGATTTGTTATGTACCTTTGCTGCACAAGCTGACTACACGTCTGCGGGTCCGAGGTTATCTGCCCAGGGACAGAGTTGAGCTAGGCTGTGAAACCCTTGCTCATGACTTCAGGTCTGGTAGTCTGCTGACTTCAGTGGGGCTGCTGCTGCCGTTATATGCTGGTTTTCAGCATGAGTAATGGTGTCACAATCTGGCCCATAAATTCTGGGTAATTTGTAAAGTGCCTGTCACAATGTTATCTAAATAGCAATGGCACATTGGAAACTGTTCTGGGCTGTTGCAGAGCGGAGTCTTCTCAATTTGCCTCTCCAATGCAGCTCTGTTCTTACACATTGTAGTATGCTCCTTTCCAACCTCATATTAAGATCATCTGAACTCTGTTCATATTATGGTAAACCATGATTCCTGGAGGCATTTTGATACTTAACATCGGTGATAGACATAGCTGAATAGAATAATAGCTGTTGGAATAGGTGTTACAGAAGGCAGCAATTACCTCCTGTGTTCTTTTGGGGTTTCCAAATGAATTAATTTTGCCTTTCCTTGTACCTTTCCTTTTTGGTGCTTTTTTTGAGAGTTTTGAGTAACTGTTTTTCACTGGCACGATTCCATGGAAATCAGATTTCTAAGCTGCATGCATCGTCGTTGTTCCTGGTTGTGCCCATGGTGTCCGTGGTTGTACAAACTCAATAGAAAATGCTTCATTCATCACTTCCCAGTTTTCCATTCCCATGAGAGCATTCATGCCAGAAAACTTCTTGTACTCCCCAGCCTGGTGAGCACATGTGGTGAATTACCTGAGCAATTAAATGAAGGCACTTGTGTGAACGGTGCACATGGAATATTCTTTGAAGACGTTCTGTGATCAAAGCAGAGAAAGGAAATAAAAATGAGTATGTTTGCTAAATATTTAATAAATTAAACGTGAGGGTACTGCAACAAAAAGGCAGAACATGTGTTCGTGGAAAGAGGCTGTATCCACTTCATATTCATGACAAAATATTTTCTGTTGTCCTGTTAACATTCCTTCCAGTGGTTCCTGGTAGAGGAACTAGAGGATAAAGGAGCCTGAGACACAAGGGGTTTTGTGGGCATCTCTTTATAATTAATTGTGTAATTGCTGGGCCAATGTCAAATTTATTTTCTCTCCAGAAGAAGAAACAGAACTCAGAGGGCTGCCAGGGCATATAATTGTACAGTGATGCAGACACCAAGGTACAATTGTCCTGGATAGGCAGCCAGAACCATTAAGCATATACCACTTTCTTTAAGTTACTAGAGTGGCAGTAAAAGGGAGAAGTAAAAATCAAGCTAGGCTAGGTTCGAAATTGTTGATGGTTTAACCTTTCACTACAGAGTCACTGCCAGTTTGCAGCCCCTTATGATTTATTTAATAAGCATTCTGTGGATTGGAAATTGAGCTTTCATCTTTGTACATCAGTTACAGAATTAGCAACAGCTTAGTTCTTACTGTTCAGTAGGTGCTTATTGTAGAATGAAATACACTGTGGAATAAAAATGCATAGCCCTCAGGTCACAATTTCCATCTATTGTGAAGAAAGTCCCTTATAGATGTGGGAAAACAATTTTGCCAGGCTATACTTGGGAATACAGTAGCACAAAAACCAGTGAACTGTAGATCACGTATTCAGTGTCAGAAAGGGAAAAAAACCTTGGGTCTCTTGACTCACTCCAGTATTCTGCTTAACAGAGATAAGGTGCTAGTCTTGTTTTAACTACTACTGGGCAGGCAGCAGTTCTTCACAGGAAGTACAATATTATTTGGCATTTCTTAAAATACCCAATGGCAAGTTTAGTGAAGAATATGATGCTTGACTGTACACAAATATGAAGTTATGCTCTTGCTCAAATATGTGATTCTTCAAAGTCACAGTGAATCTGAGTGTGAGAGAGAGAGAGAGAGAGAGACTCAGGAGTTAATTTTCCAAAGTAATCTCTCTGGTTCCTTGTTATTAAATCAAAATTCACTTTCAGATGTCACTGTGTAAAATTCTGAATTAGGCTATCTATCTATTAGGCTACTATAAATAAGTTCAAAAAGGTTAAACTTTCAAGTACATTTTCTAGGGATAATAATAAGTGCCTGATTTCTGCAATTGCTACTCATGAAAGATGTAAAGGTGTGCTTCTACTCTTCAGAAATAAGCTGGTGATTATATTGATCAGATTTTCAGACATGTAAAATACAGTGAAAGAAAAAACTTAGCTTCTCTTTTTTCATAAACTACTTTCTGAATAGGAGGGGCTTCCCACCTTTTAACATGACCCTGTTCGGTTTCGCTTCATCAGATTTCTCGGTTGATGACAGAGTCCCCGCAGCACAGAGGGAAGGCGCTCAGAATTCTTCTGAACATGAATTTCTGTTACTTCTTCTGACTAACAAGGGAGTTTTCAGATTTTCTAATCGTTTCTCTTTTAGGTTGCCCCACTGATTTCCACTAAGTTTCCCTTAAAGGCATACACTTGGAAATCCTTAATTCACAAAAACAGCACCTTCTTCTGCTTCTATACATGAAATATTATATTTTATTAGTATTATTATTTTAATAATATTATAATATTTAATATTAATAATATTTTATTAATATGATATTTCATGTATATGCTATAGACATGAAATACAATACTTTGCATGGAGCTGTGCCGTACCTTTCTTAGGGTGCGGTATAATACTGTGGGATCATCAACCAGGATTGTCAGACCTTGTGATTAAAGCACAGGTATTTGGCAGCAAAGCACTCCTGAGGCAGAGCTTCAACTTTATTTAAGACTGATTGACATACTTACCTCAAACCACCATGTGGGGTTGCTTGCGTGTGGAAATAAGCTGAAACAAGTAGGATAAGGGAGGGGAGCAAGGCCAGATGGGATGCTTTCATACAGAATCCCCTATCAGGAAGAAACGTGTAAGCTTCCACACTAATACTGTTGACCCCAATGTGAATCCAAATGCCAAGATCCCCTGTGCGAGCTCCCCAGGACCTCCGGGAGGGCTGCTGGTGGCACGGGCACTGGCTGCCTGCAAGGGGGCCGAGCCGGCAGGGAACCGTGGGGCGAGATCTGCTGCTGCCTTCACGTTCCCCTCCCGCCAGGCGCAAGCTCACAAGCTCCCCTCTCCTGAGCCCTCCGAAAGCTGCGCCCCGACTCGCAAGGAGAGGGGTTTGTTTTTGTAGTCTCGTCAATACAAAGTAAGGTCTTGGTTTCCAGGACTCAAGTTTTTTATTCTGGAGTGCTCAGATCTGGGATCCTAACCCATGAGAGATTGTGAGGGGCTTGAGAGAAACACTGGGTGTTCAGCCAGTCTTTGCTTCCATTTATACTACCCCAGCAGCACTGACTCGAACCACCTCAATGAAGTTCAAAGTTATTAAGCTACAATCTCACTAAATACAAGGTGATGTTTCAAATGATGCTATCTAAGGCTTATTATCCAAAACGAATGTGATTTACAATCAATCTTTTTCTTTTAAGCTAACTAACCTTTAATTGCTGTGGTCAGACTCTGCAAGTATGAGAAATCCATCAGCTGTTGTTCTCAGTAGGTGCTTTGTATGCCTCAAAATCTGGTCATTTTGCTCTCTCAAAAACATTGCGCTTTGCTGTGTACTAATTTCCTTATACATTTGCAAAACTACATAGGAAATATGAAGAACACAATCTTTGTCTCCCTTAATGTGCATTCCCACAGATGGCAGAAATCGTCATATATTCTATTCACAAATACGTGAGCATACTTCTTTCTAAAAATATTGCATATTATCTGCAAACTCCATGATGTCTGCACACGTGTTCTTAACCCTGTTCAAGTGACTTCAAAGAATGAAAGCAGTATTTCTTTATAGACTACATTTAGTGAGATTTATTAACATGTCTTAATTGTAGACCCTGTTTTTCTTAGAAGAAATGGCAATTGTGCTAGATCATGGAAGGGCAACTTGCTCTGGAAAATACTAGTTTGTATATAGTGCTCCTCTCTGTTTTGAATCACAAAAACTTCTATGTATTCCTTCAATGACAAGTTATCACTCAGGAAGCATTTAATCATAAATATATGCTGTCTCTTCAAAGTACAAAATCTGTTTGTAATCTCTAACAATAATCACGATGGAAAGTGGATAAGAAGGCATACCATCTTCCCATTTAAATTAAGAGTGGCAAATAACGTTATCTCTATTATCCCATTTACAAAATTGTACTAAATAGGTGAAAAAACCTGTTCTTCAGGGCCACCGAGATGGTTAGGGGCTTGGAGCATCTGATGTGCAAGGACAGGCTGAGAGAGCTGGGACTGTTCAGCCTGGAGAAGGGAACGCTCAGGGGGATCAGGGAGTAAAGAGGATGGAGTCTGACTCTTCTCAGTGGTGCCCAATGGAAGGACAAGAGGCAATGGGCCCCATCTGAAATACAGGAAATTCAACTTAAACAGAAGAAAAACCTTTTTTACTGTTACCATGAACAAACACTGGGAACAGGTTTCCCAGAGAGATTGTGGAGTCTCCATCCTTGGAGGTGCTCAAAACCAAACTGGACCTGCTCTGGCTGACCCTGCTTTGAGCAGGGAATAGGACTGGATGATCCCAGAAGTGCCTTCCAACCTCAGCTTTCTTGTGGTTCTGTGTTTCACATTTTTAATAGAGGACTGCACCTAGAGGTCACAGGTTGAATTTCTGAGGATTTCAGAGGATGGACATATGCAGTTGCCTCTCTGAATGTGCAATATGGCTGGTTTGGTCTTGAGGGCTGCAGGGGTGAGAGGGGAACTGTGCTGTGGGAGGCCCCCACTGAGGCAGTGGACCCTGCTCTGCAGAAACCTTCTCCTTCTTCAGGGGAAGCAGAGAGGCCAGGCGAGTTGGTCGCTCTGTCCCTTTCCCTACTCCTGTGGAGAATAGAGGTTCTCCCAGGTGGCTTCTGGATGTAGATGCACCACTGTTACCTTCACTCAGACTCCAGGATTACTTCATCCACCTTTGCAAGGAACTCCTCTTCCTCCACCAGGTCCTCTTAACAGAAGGGAAGGGGGTTTGGGTTTTGACTCTTGTTTTTCTTATTCTGTCCCTGTAAGTAGATTCCTGGCACACAGCTGGGAACCTGTGCACTGTAACGGGACAGGCTCTGCACTTTATGTGCTTTGGTCACACATTAGGCAAATATTCACCAGTAAAACTTCACCAATCCTTATTACCTGTCACAGTGAACATACCTGCAGGAAACCATGGCTGACAGGGATCATCACTCTTAGTGCATACACAGATGTAGTCTGTTTTTTAATGCTCTTTCCCTCAGGCTTTAGTTCATGCGATACCTTAGATGCCATAGTTCTATATATTAGGGGTTCAGTGACCTTGCCTCCTCCCCTTCCGCTGCAGTCTAGTCTTCAGCCACTTGAGATCCCAGCCTTTGCTTGTATGCTAAATGACAGGACATTTCTGTGTGCTTGGTATTTTCTGGCCCAGAATTTCCAGTCTCAGAGCAGCTACATTAAGCAGCTAATTCCCTTTTTCTTATTACCTCCATCTATTAAAAACTGCAGTCTTTAAGAATGGGAACATTCAGTATTTTCCCTAATGCAACACTCTCATTGAATCCAGATTAGATTCCACACCCCCCCCGCTATTTATTTTAAGGTGCAGTAGAGAAAAAAAAGTATAGAAAATAAGAGACTGTTTGTTTAAGCGAGCAGCATATTTTGTGCAGAAATCTTAATTCATGCAGGAGAATTCTTAAAGACTTCTTTGTTATTAAGGTAGAGCCTGAACAGTTACCATGTCCTGATCCGTCTTGTTCCCTGAGCGTGTCTCCTTTCCCCAGTTACTTATTGGGGATACAAGATCTTTTCACTGCAGCAAATGGAAACCTTTCTTCCCATCCCGCTTGTCAGCAGCAGCCTTAGCCCGCTTCACAGTGTCTTGCTTTTTTGATGCTATGTTTTGACTTCAGTGAAATATCTGCTCAAAATGTTTTTGGGTCTCCAGTCTGCTCTGCAACTTTTCTTCTACTTCTATTTACCTGGTTTAGGGCTTTATGAAATAGGACCCAAAGGGACTGCTTGAATCATGAGGTTTTGTCTGATTTTGCAGGCTGTTGCTTTCCTAGGCAGATTGTGAGCCATCTAGAAGCTCGGTTTCCAGCCCACCTACCCCCTTTGCTTCTGTTCAAAAGCTGTTTAAGAACTTCACTCTTCTGATGGTTAGCAATCTCATTCCCTGTTTGAATTTACTTGTGGCCAGTTTATCTTCATCTTCTCTTTTGTCAAGTCTGTCCTTTGCTTCAGTAGCTCAAACACCTCCCTAATGTGCTTGTAGAAGGCGCCCACGCCTTTTCCCCCTTAGCTCTAACTTTGTTGGACTAAACAAACCAAACTCTCCTAGCTTCCTTGGGTGAAAAGCCTCTCTGTTTGCCATCCTAGTAGCCATTCTTCACATCTGCTCTCATTTGGATGTTACTCTTATAGATGTAGTTGTACAGCAATGTTTGCAATACTGAAGATGAGATCTTAACACAAACATGGGAGCATTAATACTTCAATCTATACTGGCAGGACCTTCTGTTTGTCTGTTTCTGAGCTGTATCACAATGTTGGTTTTTGTGAACTTAATACACCTGGGTCTTTTTTCTTTCTTCCCTCTCATTTTCAGCTGAGAGCTGCTCAGCATGCATGCTGTTTCTGTGGATATTTCTTGGATATTTGAGGGGACTGGGAAAATGTGGGACTTCTGGTTTCCTACATTGTGATCTTTTTTTGAACCAAGCTGACTTTGCAGATACCCTTACATCTAACATAAGACAAGCCAAGTGGGATCAAGTTTGAAGCCAACTTGTGAATTCTTTGCTCTTCATAATCCTCTGCAGACATGAATTCAGTTAGATACTTCAAAATATCTCAGCAATTATGGCAATCTTTTTTATGAAGTATCTTAGCATTCAAACACAGTCGTTCAAGTGACACAGCTCAGAACTGTTATTTTAAAAGGCCTCGTACATATTCTTGGCCATTTTATTTGTCATGACTGGTTTTAGAATGCTTATCCTTAACAGTCCAGTGCTTTGGACTTTAACTAATACTTAAATATTCATGGTTCCGCCCAAAAAGAGTTGCTCTGATCTCAGCACAGCCCAAAAAGGTCCTGTTATTTCTGAAGGCTGATATAAATCAAGTGGAGTCTAGATTGGGTGTGACACAGGACTGGAGAGTGTAGGAGCACTGTGGAAAAAGAAAAGCTTACCTACCCCCATCATAAACTGAGAAGAAAATTTATCAGAAAGAAATGTAAGCAAAATAAATCATAGCTTCGCTATAAAAATTGCGTACAATAAAGTCCTTAATCTCTGCAAATGTCATAGAGGAGCACTTCAGACACAGAATCAGTGCTGATGCAAGGGCTCAGTAAATGATGGAAGATGAAATAATCCAATGGATAAGGAATTTCTTAGCAGTTTAATGGTGTAAGAAGTAGTAAAGAAAAAAAATGAACTGAAACAAGAAACGGCATGAGATAGATGTCTAACCTTGGAAGTGCTAGAAGTCTTCTACAGTTGCCAAAACTTCTAGTTAGCCAAGACGAGATGTAAACTAGATGTCACACAACCCAATTGAGTGTGGCTATATAAATGACTGCGCAGTGACCGTGTAAAGTAGCACACAAAGGGCAGATGCTGTATAACAGCACAGCTAGTTTTCATGAATTTCACCTCAATCCGCTGGCTACATCTTCTCTGTAGCAGCTCTGGAAGAATCATTCAGGGATTCCCAAGACATCTAGAATGGCAATTCTTCTGAGAAGCAGGGCTGCAGGCAGTGATGAGTTATGCAGCATTTCTCTAACAGCCAGAAACAGGGCAAAAATCCTTTCCACAGGGCTGGAAGAGGTAGTTTCTGCAGGTTTATTCTAGGTTGCATTCTCTCCCTGCCCTGGCAGCTTGTGATCTGATGGATCTGCAAAACAGGAACTGCAGATTTGCCCTCCTTGGTTTCTTCAGTGTGTTGGATATTTTCTGAGACAGAGTACTCTCACAGCAGCTGGTCTGGTATGCAGGGCTGTGGATGTTGCATTATTTCATAGGGGCTATAATTAAAGAATAATACTGATCTTTTCATTTTGTCTTTATGTTTTTATATATGAGGTTGTTACAGACTGAATTTCATTTTTATTTTAATTTCTAACAAATAATTTTATGGGAATAGTCTGCAGTGGGATAGTGTTTTGCCACTCAAAATTTAGGAATGCAGTAAAGGACCGATACTACTCAGTAAAGTCATCAGCACCAGCTAGAGAATATAATCCTGCATATGCTGTCTGTGTAGGATTTATTTTCATTCGTGGACCTATTAAAACAGTTATTCTCAGTTCAGCTTCATTAATTTGAACTCTGTAACTTAAAGAAATTAGAAAACATCTTCTGTATGTGCAAATCTTGACAGTCCACACAGCTGATATGTTTGGGTTTTATTTTTTCTAAAGTATCATTATAGGAGTATGTGTTTAAAATACTGAAAATGCAATTCAGAAATGAAAAATGAAAGAGTATATGCTGGTTTTGACAGGCAGATTCAACCTGAGGAGCTGTCAATCTGATAAGCGTGTTCTGCATATAATGAAACTGAAGCACAGTGGAGTAAATTATATGGTTCTCAGATACTTCACAACATCTTTGTAAAATCTGTTAATGACTCAGTTAAAAGAAAAAAGGAAAAATAATCAGCAAACAAAAAACTCTAAAGAATAAGGAAGGAAAATACTTCATTCCAAACAATACTTGTCTGAGGAAGAGAAATATAAAAGAAGTGATAATGAGTGTTTATATTTGAGCATGGCTAAAATATCAAATATGGAGGTGTTTATGCCTGATAAAGCCATTTACATGAATTGCTAAATACTTTGTACGTATACAGTTTCTTATACAGAATATAAGAAACTAAACTAAACCAAGGCAATGTATTACAAAAATGTGAATTAAGCATTCTTCGCAATGTGCCTGTTCTGCCTAATGGTTTGAAAGAAGATTGAATAATTTAACACATCTTGCTAAAGAATAGCAAAAGGAAAAGTTGCATGGACTTTTAATCTGAATTCTAAGGACAACAAAGCTTGTGAGACCTCAATGGACTTGCATACTTGTCTTCAGCATTTTGCCTTTTCGTTCTTGTGTTCGTTAATTTTTTAACTTACTGTACATTTGCAATGAGATTTGACACTAGGTAGCAGGCTCAGAAAGTTTTGTTACAGTTTATTACAGGCCTTGTTAAAATAAGTGGCTAGATAGAGAAGGGAGACCCTGTTGATGCTGCTGCTGAAGGAGAGGCTTAAGTATTGGCTGATTCCATGTTAGACATCAGAGAATCGGCAGGGGAAAGAAAGCTTATGAAGGACCCAAAAATAGAAAACCCCTCAGCCAGACACACATTTGATCGGGCAGCAGAGGACAGAAAGAGGATAGAGGATAGACGCCCAGATGTCATTAGTTGCTGCTCACAGATCTCCTCTCAGGGACTGCCCAGAGGAGGGTCAATGCTGTACACTGCTGGAGTAGGGACAGATACACACCAGTGGCCAACCACGGACTAGCCTAAGGACTGCGGTGTGACACACAATACACAAAAACCTGTGATAAAAGGCCCTTTTCAAGATCCAAAACTGAGACATAAGAAGACTTGTGTTAGCTATGCAGGGTAGAGTTTTACCCCAGCATCGCCCTATGGTACTAGCTTTTGGTGTTGGAGTCGAATAAGCCCAGAGCTGAGTGACTTTTCTATGTTATGGCACAACGGTGGAGTTCCTTACTGTGCAGACAGCCCACCAGTCAGCCACCAGGGTCGGCTGAACCCAATGTGCTTGCTCACAGCGCGAGTTTACTTTTTCTGTAGATTACCAGAGGGTGTCTGAATTCACCTGTAAAATAAATATTGCCTATTTACTAGGGGTTACCATAAACTTTGATAGACAGGATTTCATTGACTCTTGTTCCACTTAGACTTCAGGCCTTGCCAAACAGTTAGCAGGGGGGTTCTCACAGATCCGAAGAGTGCAGGAAAAGTGGAGTCAAAGCTCAGCTTTCATTTCACAAATTAGTTTCTCACTCCTGGTCTATCTCCCATCTTATGAACACGCACCAGTATAAATCTACGTGACCGATGATCAAGTAAGCCAGAGAAAGTGGATGTATCTGGGTACGACAAGGTGGGGGGTTCAGTAGTTCTCATCATCCTCTAGCCCATAAATACTTCTCATGTAAATGGACTCAGTTTGGTCAAGACATGACCTGGAAACTTCTCAGAGCAGCCTGTTGCATTATATGTATTGCCCCTGTGGCTGAGTAGCGTAGCAGCGTGATAGCAGGTACGCTAGTGTTTGGGACGTGAGGTGTGTGAGTGCCACACCAGTGATTTAGTAAAGCTCCTGGAATGGTGCTAAAGCTGCGTCTGTCCTTTTACTAGCATGAAAAAAATGGCACGAATTCTTCAAGGAATGACAACGTTTAAAAGTTGAGTTCCACTTGGTTTGCCAGTAAAATACCTACTCCAACTGTTCCCTGTCTTGAAGATGTGTGGGAAGGATCTTCTCAAGCCAACATTACCCTGTTAAAAGAAACCACAACAAAACACTTTACTGGGGATGACTTGCCATTCTGTTCTGTAAGACTCTCACTCAGCAAAGCCCTTCAGTACATGCTTAAACCCATCCCTGTTGACTCACAGCATGACAGCTTTTAAGGCTGTCCTAGATTCGAGCCAGGGACCGGTGCTGTCTGCACTTTCGGCATGCTCAGACACATGAAGCCAGGGGAGAGAGCGCGGTCGGAGGGATGGGGGTTACGTGCCGGAGGACTGACCTCAGCACCCCCCCCGTCAGTCCTGCTCCTTGGTTTTGTTCTTAAAACCCATAAACACTGAAAGCAAAAGGAGAAGGCAGAAGCCATGCAGGAAGACGCAGCGTGTGGCGCTGGCCCTTCGCGGAGAGGGAGACGGCAGCTGCCTGGAGCTGTGTGAGCACACGAGCTCTTTGTGCAGCCACGAGATCCAAGATGGGAGACATGTGTCACGCTGCAGATCTGTGTGACTTGGCAGGCGCCCGCTCGACAGGAGCTGCGAGGCCTCCCGGGTTTTCCAGAACCCTTCAGATCCCTGGCTGTCACATTAATCCTCTTTTTAAATCCAACCTCCCTTCTCCAGTGATTGACTCCTACATCTTTTTTTCATCTCTCGGAGCAGCCAAACAGCATCCTGTGCAGCTGAAAACTATTCAGCTCCAGGACCAAGCACACACTGCAAGGGAAGCTCATGGCCTTTCGTGGTGGTGATGGCCAAATATGCGTGTAATGTGCTTAGTCTTCACTAGCCCACACAGCAAGAGACCCTGCTCCTCTCTTGAACTTGGGCGTAGCGCGTTCCCTCCGCCATCAGGCAGGCCTGCTCTAGACTAATATTTTCTGTACAGTTAATTATGACAGGACAAGTGCTGTACCCCAGTGGAAATTTGCCACTTGAAAAATTGCCTAAAAATATATCCTACAGTAAATGTTTCTCTGCGTGATTAAGTGTGCATGTGGACTGTACTGTGCAGAGGGTTTCCCAAAAACAAATGTCTCGTCTAAGTCTCTTGGCAAGGCCCCCTTGTTTTTTTAACAGTTTATCAGCTTTTGTGTTATTTACTAATGGCAGGAATTACTCCACAAGTCCTTTTTAAACTAAAAATTCTAAAAGCCTGCAAAGATGACGGACCGTAAAGGTAAAAAGAGCAGGATGGGGTGAGGCAAAGAGTTTCGTTCTCAAGAAGAAAAATTCTCCACGGGTTAAGATACGTTCTTTGGACTATGAAAATTGGGGTCGGCTCCTTGTTTTGCCTCAGCCTTCATGCACTCTGTCAGTACCCCACTGCTGGACTGGGACCGTCTCTGTGCCAGGGGACCCGATGCACAGATCACGGGGAATGCACGAGCTCTGGAGCAAAGGCGATGTGACCACCTCAGGCTGTCGTCACTGAGCGGCAGGTCAAATTATTGCGCGCGTGCTGCCGTGGAGATCCTGCTTCTGTCCTGCTTTTAAGATCAAGGCAGTGCTGCTGCCTGGCCTGTCCCTGTGCCGTGTTGGCGTGCCAGACGCTTTGGGGTTAGCTGGGGAGCCCTCGCTGTCCCATTCAGGTGGGTGGCTCAGACAAAAACACCTTCTCGCTGGATCTCAATTCTCCCTGTTCTCTCATTTACCAGTCCATAGAGGGCACGTAGAGTCACCTGCGATGCCAGCCTTTTAAGGCCATATGAACTTAGGCTATGACCAAGGCTCCTGCCCACTGCCTTCAGCAGAGTGTTCCTGCTCCTCCCTCCTGCCAGCCCTGCGTGTCCATACGTGCCTCTGCCGCGAGCCGGCTGGGGAACCAAAGCCAAAAACTGACCTGACCAAAAAAAAAGAGAGGAAAAAAGAAGCACGCTCTCTCAAGAGGGTGTTGAGGCCCCTGTCCAGAGCAGGGCTGGGAGTAGGATCACTCCTTTTGACAGCCCCGAGGTGCTGGATTAGTCCAAGCATTGTGTTAACCTGCCCTGCAAGGCACGAGAGGAGCAGGAGTTTTCTGCATGTGCGGCACTGAAACGGGGTCACGCTCCCGGCTGGGAGGTGGGCTCCTGCTGAACATTCGGCTCCGCTTCTAGCAAATGCAGCCCGGGCTCTGATGCACTTGATGGCTTGCAGATTTCTCTGAGAGAATATTGTGTAGCTGGCGAAAGAAAACACAAGAAGGGAAGGAAGCAGCATTGATTGCTTTTCAGCCCTTTTCTGTTTGCCTCGTCTCTTCCCAAACATGCAACGACATCTCGCAATGCCAAAGACCCAACGCGACATAAGGACGAAACGTTGCTTGGACCCACAGAGCAGAATTCAGCATAGACCTTTGCTTTTCCTCCTCAGACAGACTGGTGCAATTTGAAGGGCATAAGGCAAGCTGTGTGAACGAGGGAGCACCCCCGTGCAAAAGCATGTTCCCGTAAAATGTCTCCTGGTGTGCGCCGTCTCGGTGCTCCAAGCTGGATTTCTCTGAAGAGGAGAAAGGACTATTGCAATTGCATCCTCTGAGACAAATTAACACAATTCCACTCTGTGCTCATACAAGACTCACAATTCTGTGATCTGCCAGGGTTGTAGCGTAGTTAATCTTAGAAGCAGAGTTTTATAAAGGTGCTAACTGGTGTTTCATGGTGCCCCTGTGGTGTTTCGTTTTCATACAAGGCCTTATTTGGAGAAATGCTGCGTGAGCATTTAAAGCAGTTACAAGGGCTGTTTGATCATCCAGAATGGTTCCTTTGGGCAGTATTTTGGAAAAATAATATTTTAAAATTGCACTTTATAAAAATTCCGAGGACATGTACTCTGAATTGTTGGATGTCAGCATAATATCAGTTCGAGAAACATTCTTTTCCTCACCTTAAATTGTGACAAAAGAACACAGAAATTAGAAGGAAACCAAACTGCACAACTTAATACAGTGACACTTTTTAACAGGGTTTCCACAGTTTTCTTTATATCGCGGAACTATGATTTTGAGGTGTTTTGTTTTGTTTTTTTAAACTGAACCCAAGGACACCTCCTTCCAAAATTAAATGTATTAGGCTTCATAAGTAGCTACTGCCAGGGGGAAATTGTGTGTTTCTTCAGGGTATATTCATTTGGAGCTTTTGGAAAGGATTCGTAAGAAAGACCCCGTTTGTGTTCAGCCCCCAGCCTGCCTCACACCTCAGTGCTGTCACCTCTCACAGTGGATGCGCAAATGGAACCCTGCAGGCATCTATGTACGTCAGGAAGCATGCCACGGCAATTCAGAGGTCCACGGTCTTTCTTTTCTCTGGCTGTGGAGGTGCCATAGGTTGTGCAGAGAGGTACCCAGGAGGGCAGGGAGAAAAGAGAAGGAGAAAGGAAGGGCAGGGTGGGGGGCGAACCACAGGGAGACTGTGTGTGTCGATAGCTCCTGGCTGTTTGTATTCAGTAAAGCTCCTATAGCATTTTTTTGCAAGTTTTAAAGGTCTACCTTTGGTGTCCTGGCTGTATTCCAACTTGTGTGATCTTTCCTCCTGACCTACAGTCCCTCTTCAATTTCAGCTAAATAAGCTATTCCTCATTTTCTGTCTGTTTACCTTTGCTGTATCCTGTTAGGACTCCATCTGTGAGGTGTGGAGCCCTCCTGTGATATCCCGAATAGAAAAAGGTAGCAAAAGCCTTTCAGTTCCAGTAAATGTTTTCAGTGTCTCCATTCCATAGCTGGAAGAACAGTGGGACATGAATTTGAGCAGGGGTCTTCCCTGCCCACCTGGGCAAGCAGGCATTGTACCAAGACTGCTCCTCTGGGCTGGATGGGAAATTTCATCCCCAATTGCAGAGCGCTTACTGAGGTGGCATTAGTGAAAAGGGGATTTTCTTAAGTTTTAGTGTCAACAGCTTGCAAAGATTTAAGCGGGGCTTTCTGTCATCCAAAAATGCCAGTCACCTCAAGCACTGAACTTTCTTTTGACTTCGCTAGCAGCAGGCAGCTTTCCCAGCCAAACGGATTTAGGTCCTTAAACTGCTGCTGCTCTTCCTTTGAGTGATGATCTGCACGCTCGGTTCAGTGGGCTGTGTGCCACGTGCAGTACAGCTCGCTCTGCTCTGGGCTGTCCGTACGCATGTATGCTGTCACTCTTTGTGCATTGTGAAGGGTAGTGTTCGCTTCTTAACCCTCAGTTCTCCTTAGCTAACACTTACTTGGAGATTAAACCGGTTTTCCTGTTGAAACCCTCACCAGCTTTCCCTTTTGCTTCATTCTTGAAGCTCTGTATGGTGTTATTTCTTCTGTGTTTTTTTCTTTGTTTAAGTCTGCAGCTAGGTCATTGTCAGGACCCTGGTAGCAAAGAGGCCTCAGTTGCCCCAACCACCCTCACCTGGTACCCCCACCAAAACACCCTCTGCCCACTGGCCAGGAGCTCCATTTAAGCTCAGCCTGGGCACTTGCTCCTTGCCTGACCTACTGTGCAGGTATAGCGTGGTCTCTAGCCCCATGTCCTGCCTGGACTTCTTGGATGAACCCTGAACCTTGCTCATCACTTGCTGCCTCGGGGATTGTTGATGGACCCTGTTATGAGGCTCTGCCTGCCATGTTCAGATGCCACAGGACAGTGCCCCATTGGTGAGGACACAGCCTGTGCTGGGGTCACCTTCAGCTCCTGGGTCATCCCCTCTGCATGGAGCAGCCCCACTCTTGCTGCTCCCTGGCATTCCTCCTTGCTACCTCCTGATCTTTCAAAAGAGATCTCTATTGCTATTATTAAGCTAGAAAGAGAAAACTGGAATAAAACTCTGAACAGAATATGACCTTGAGATCATCTGGATTCATATTTCCTTATTCTTCAGATGGGTCTCTCCCTGCAGATGTCAGGCCCCTCACCATTAGTGCCTAAATGCATCTCAGATTTTGGGGAAGCCTTCATACCGGAGCCTTTTATTTCAAGACCTACAGGATTGCCTTCAGAATTAATCCACAGTGCTAACCTCAGATCCAAGATCTTACAGTCTGTAGGCACCGTTCCAGGGAACCACTGATGACCAGTGCAAGATCCCTGTTTACAGATCTTCCAAATCCAAGAGAGAACCAGGATGTGAAGTGAAATTTTGAGGGGTAGAGCCTTATCAAGCAATGCCAACAGGGAGACTGTCATCTTTGAACTACCCTCGGAGCTACAAATTCTTTGTTAATGAAGCTGGAGCATGCTGGTGCACCTGGATTGTAGCAGAAGTCGGCGGTTCTTTTCTAATGTTTGATGCCCATAGCACAGGTGTACTTGCCTCTACGGAAACATCCTTGTTACATGGTCACTGAGAACATGGAGATGTGTGTCAATGGTACCTGCAGCATTTGAGATGCCACGTCCAGGACAGCTGTCTGCTCAGCTACTCTCACAAATGCCGGACCAAACATGGGTTGGTGCGTGGAAGAGGTAACTGTCTGAGAACCTGACCTGGAAGCAAGAAGGATTATAATTAAGCTTAATATCCCAATAAGCTCAATTTCGTTGTCTCTTGAAGTCACTGTAAATTGCAAACAGCTCTGGAGGAGAAGAAACTGTTTCATATTCAAATACAGATCTGCTGGAATGATCTATGGCAGTCTGTAGGAAAGAACATGCTGGAAAAATATATGGTTGAATATCTAAGCTGTCTCCATCCTCTGAATAAAAGAAGAAATGAGCCCTAAACAGTAAAAGACACAAGACCCATGATTCTTCTGGGGAGAGAAATAGAGGATCACTTCTATCAGACGTTTGTAATGCAGGGCTGAAGCATGCTCAGGTATCATGGTGAGATTTCTGGGGTACCTCTTCAGAGACATGTGAGAGTAAGTTCTAAATGTTTTTGTTATCAGGAGATATAATCTCTCTGAAATTATTCTATTATCTATTGTCTATTTCTATTATCTATGTTCTATTTGTCTAAAATCTCAAAATCTTTTAAAATACCTGTCTTAAGGCATTCATACGTGTATGGGTTGTAGAGTTAACAGAACAAGGGTCAGCTGCCAGACAGGATTTGGCCGTTTTAAGGTCTTCATTGATGGTGTTTCAGTGGTTTTACTTCGGCCACAGAACTAGATGCCAATTGCAATGGATGGATTGAGAGCCAGGTACAGGCTCTGTCCCCAGCTGAGCACTTGCCAGTCTTCAGAAGATATTGGGCCATGATTGGCATCTTCTATAATAATTATTACAATAACTTTAAAAAATATACTTGATTATAAACTCGTGCTTTTACACAAATGCACATGTGTATTCACAACACAGGAGGAACACTGTGGCACACCTATGCACACTGTGGAACACCTATCCTGGTGGATCTCAAGGAATAGAGAGTCCTTTACTTCTAAAACTACATCTGATCCAGGTCAATAACAGATTAGCTTGTCAACAGACGATTTTTTTGAAGCCTAAACAAAATGAGTAGGGCAAGTGCCTTTAGTACTTAAGCCATCAGCATAATGAACATTGCTGCCCTTATGGGTAGTGATAACATATAAGAGATGACACATGTAAAATTCCCTGCCCCCTCCCACAAACCTATAATGAGATTCCTCCAAGCTAAACTTGCATATTGAAATGGCTTTAGCTCTTCTGTGGAGCAGTGCTTGATTCCATTCTCTAGAGATGTTGTCGTGGTTTAACCCCAGCTAACAACTAACCCCTACCCAGCCACCCGCTCACTCCCCCCAGTGGGATCGGGGAGGGAATCGGAAGAGAAGTGAGAAAACCTGTGGGTTGAGATAAAGACAGTTTAATAGGGAAAGCAAAAGCTGCACACACAAGTAAAGCAAAACAAGGAATCCATTCACTCCTTCCCATGGGCAGGCAGGTGTTCAGCCATCTCCAGGAAAGCAGGGCTCTATCATGCCTAATGGTTACTTGGGAAGACAAACGCCATCACTCCAAATGACCTCCATTCCTTCTTCTTCCCCAGCTTTATATGCTGCGCATGACGCCATATGGTATGGAATAGCCCTTTGGTCAGCTGGGGTCAGCTGTCCCAGCTGTGTCCCCTCCCAGCTTCTTGTGCACCCCCAGCCTCCTCGCTGATGGGGTGGGGTGAGAAGCAGAAAAGGCCTTGACGCTGTGTAAGCACTGCTCAGCAATAACTAAAACATCCCTGTATTATCAATGCTGTTTTCAGCACAAGTCCAAAACACAGCCCCATACTAGCTACTATGAAGAAAATTAACTCTCCCCCAGCCAAAACCAGCACAGATGTTTTCCTTGTATATCTTAGGAGAGGTAGATTCATTGAAGTGTGCTTTCGTAAATGGAGACAAAATTTTTGTGGATGGGGAGAGCAGCAGTCCAAAGGACATTCTTTTTCTTGTGGCAAGGATATCTGTTCATGGTAAATATTAGTACTTCACCTATTGTAATGCGACCTTGTAGTTTCACTTCTGATGCAGAAGAAGAGTTCCATCAAGGTCTTTAGGCAACTAATCCCCATTGAAATAATTTTGAGTTAGGCACCTAAATCTTTTGAATGATCAGGGCCCAAATTCACGTTTCTTTGCAACTCTGATATCTTCTCCATTTATACATAATCTCTCAGTGTAAAATTCAGTCTTTGTATGTGTAGGGCCATACCTTGGCCCTAATGAAGTCGGTAGTGGCTGATAATGAGTGGTACTAATGCAGTGATGGTGAAAGATACCTCGGTGAACAGAAAGCTTACATTCATGTAAGACCATCTCATCATCAGCCTCACCTCTTACCACCTAAACAGAAACATCTGCAAGCAGAGGGATTTTTCACATTTGTTCATAAGATTTCCAAATGTATTAATTATTTCTAGATGGTAAGTAAGGCAGTAAACACTTACAAGTGATCTGCGACATTTTCTGCACGCATTTGCAGAAAAATATTTGTGCAAAGAATTTCCCTCTGTCAAATTCTTGTCCCAGCTGACCCCACCAGGAAGGGGCCTAACATCCCCAAATCTGGCAGGTCAGTTTTAGCCCCTTCTGCTAAACACACACCCATGGGTTCGACAACATTTTGAAAAGGCGCTGTTTAAAGCTGGCTGCAGCAAGAAATTAAACAAATAACACTGATAATGGGAATAACCTGGGAGACAGTGTATTTTTTGGTGACCAGAACACTTAGAATAATTTACTATTGTATGAAGTGATGCAGCTGGTTAACTTAAAGTATTCCTCTCTTCCACATGGAGAGAGAGATGGCCGCAGGAAGCAGTTCTAGAAAGCCATTTGCATTCCCCTGTGGCTTGTTTTGCTAAATCAGTTGCAGCAAAAAGAGCTACTCCAAATGGTGCATTTTTCCTGTCTTGGTTTATTTTGTACTTGTTCAATAAAATAGATTCCAGAAAAGACAGGGTTGTATAATTTTTAATAAGATTTGTTAAAAATAGCGTGGCTGTGGTGAGAGGAATGACCAAAGGAAATGATTTGTTTCCTGCGATCATTCCTCCTTCTTTACCAGTGACCTTTCTGAATGCGAGCAGAAGAGAAAATATTCACTTTATTTAAAATTCATCGCAAACAGCGAGAGGGTAGCAGGGCTACCACAACTCTCATAAATTACATGCAAGCCTGACCCTTCTGGAAGATGAGGCCTTACTTTGCTGAAGGACTTTCAGAGTTTGGTGCCGCTGCCTCCGACCACAGTGGCACACAAAATATACAGCGGGGAGATACCCAGAGGAGGCGGGGGCCAAGCCGCTTGCTCAGCGCCCGAGCCCAGGTCTGTCCGCCTGCTCCAAACCTCTGCAGAGGCTAACCCGGGAAGGAAGCCCTTGCCCGCAATGGTTCCTGCCTGTTCAAAAGGGGAACGGCACGTCCCTTAATGTGGTCGTGGCTCCCGCTTTCGCCAGCATCCCACCCCTCCACGGCAGCCCCTCTGCGCTTCCCCGGGAGGGTTTCCTGCCCTGCCTGCCCCAGGCGGGTGCTGCAGAGCCCCGTCCTTCCCTCCCACCGGGGAAAGCAGGAAAGCTGCCCCTGGCAAGAGCAGAGCGGTTTCGAATGCGTATTCTGCCTGCAGTATTCGGGCATCTTTTTAATTCTTGTGTGACCGGTATTTCTCATGCAGGGTTCCAGCAGGCACAGGCTATGCAAACAGCAAAGCACCTTTTTTTTGCAGCCATGCCATAAAAGGGAAAAGCCGAGGAAGGTCCTGTGGAGTACGGTGGTAAAATAATCAGTGCAATGAGCCATATTCCGACTGAAAGTAGCCGGTTCGGTTCAGTTCATCCCCTTAACTGGGGAAGCTTCCTCCCATATCCAGAAATGATCATTTTTGTTCTAAAGGACTTCTCTGCAGGTCATTTTTGCCAGATAGCTTGGCCAGTTACTCCGTGCTTAGTCCGTTTTAATAACAACAACAGCAACAAAACTTTACAAGATGTTCTTTCCTCTTTGTCTGGCAGGATTAGCAGTTCAGCCAAGGTCTGACCGGCCTCTGGCTCCAGAAGCGAAGAACTTGAAGGCACTCGGAGGGAGCAGTCAAATGGGGAGCCTTGTTACCAGAGTGGGCTTTGAGGATGGCTTTTTCCTCTCTGCTTACCCAGAGCGGCACCGCCCCGTGCCCGGAGTGCAGAATTGGGCTCTTTTGCTGTTGCAGAAACTTTCTCTGAGGAGTCTTCTAGGAAAAGGAAAGTCTGGGAGGCAGGCAGACATACCAACAACACTTTCCCCTGCAAATCCACTTTTACACGTCTCGTTAGCACTGAAGGATTGAAATAGCAAATCTTTGGAAGTAGCTTGGAAAACTGTTTTCTCCCTTGGAGCAGTTGTCTTTGAACATCCGTGTTTAACCTACAAAGAAGAGCAGATGTCATTCAAGCCGACTGAAACAAAAGAATAACTCCACCAAACTTATCTCTGAACTGGTTCAGCCTGTCACTGGAAGTGGCGAGCGCATCGCAAGAGCGGGGCAGAAAAGGACCCATTAACAGAGCCTGGGGAGAAGAGGTCAGGAGGAGGCGATGATGATGACAGGAGAGCTTCATGCTCAAACAATGCAGTAAATTAGATTTTTTTTTTCCCCTCCTTGCCCACACGAATGGAGAAACTTCTCTTCTAAACATTTCATAGGCATAAGGATATAAACACACAACCTCAGGGCCATAGGTACTGCAAACACTAGGGCCTCTGCTTATCTTTACTCCCATGGAAGTTCCCACTGAAGATATAAACCGCACTATTTGCTCACAGCAAACGCGTAAAAGTTTGGGGTTGCGTAAGTAAAGCCAAGCAGGTGAGCTTGTGGACCGAACCGCACTTCTGAGGAAGCCCGGCGGAATTTGCCTTTCAGCTCACAGGGAGTCAGGATTAGGCCCTCGCTCTTCCTACTTACACGCTGGATTTTCACCTTTCGTGCTCCTTCTGCAGTGCAACCGGCTGCTAAATTTAGGATACCTTTTTTAGAAGTTGTTTTATGAACACTCACACAAAAAAAAATAATTACATTGTAAAAAAAAAATGCAGGCTTTTGAAATGCCATTTGTGAAGCGTTCCAACTATGTACGACTGGCTCAGTTACTAGTTTGCAATTGCCATCTGAACATCTATTTTTCCAAGCATTTAAGAAAAGTGATGTGTACATTTTTCATGTGTAATTAGGCAGCGTAATGTGATCTCTTGCTGCAGTCAAGCTGCCATGTGCCGTAGCCTCACTGAATAGCTTCCAGATTTCAACCCAATCTCTTCTGTCTAGACTCTACGTTGCTATTTTTTTCTTTTTTTTTTCTCCTAGCTTAAAGCAGACTCCAATATAAAATGCCAAAACCAGAAGGTTTTGTCCCTCTTTCTCATAAAGACGTGGGACAGATCTGGGAGGCCCCGCCGAGAGCTGGGTCCCAGACTTTCATAAGACACGTGTCGTCTGAATTTGACATTAAAGATTGTGCAGGCATTTCAACAGGTCATGCACACGCGGGGGGAAAAAAATGCCCAAAAATATGGTTTTCATTAAGAAAGTGAGTATTTTTAGAGAGGTGTGGTTCAGTTCAGATGAAAAGGAAAGAAAGAAAAATGAAAGCGGCGCAAGAGATCCCCAAACTGCAACATTATTTATATTGCTGTTGAAATGCAGTGTGTTCTCTTTATAAAGCTGCTTTTGGGAGTGAAATAATATAGACCCTGCCAGAACCAGGTGCATATCATGTAGATTGTTTATAATCCAAGTTAAAGGATAGCAGATTTATACCAGAAAGAACTCTCCAAGGGGACTTTGGAGTTTAAGTGTACTGTCTTAATCTATACATTACCTCCTCAACAAAGCAGTTGTCTTGAACAAAAAAATAAAATACAGTTTCAAAGAATTCACAGATAATTCCAGGAAATTTTATCTAGTGTGATATAGTTTTAGACTGCTTATTCTGTTCCCAACTTTTTATTTGACTCTAAGTTATTTTATTTCTACGTCAAGAAAATGAAAAAGATCAGAGAGGGATCGTTTCCACAGCAAGATGCTTTTGTGCAATATAAGCAAAAAGCTAGGCTTTCTCTGGCTTGCATTTCTACTGGCTTGTCCTGGGATTTGCTGTAGTTTGCATACACTGCAATGGCTATTTCCACCCAAAGCAGAAAAGGCTCTTGTTTTAGTCAAGGAACAGAGTTGTGCAAATTTTCCCCTACTTTTTTTCTTTCTTCAATGTCACATTTTTTTTAAAAAAAGCTTATCTTCTCATCTATACTGTTGTAACACCGTACCTTATGTTTTTCTTTTGCTCTCAAGAAAATGGCTATTGTCCCACTGAAAACATGCCCTTCTGCCCGCTTTTTGTATAAATGGCAGATTGGTTGGAAAAACAGGAACATTTTCACTCATTTCTGAAGCGAAGCGTGCAGTGCTTGCTAAAAATTCCCATGCTTCTGGGGAACCAACTGTTCTTTTCATTAAAAAACCATCCACCTACTTTAGCAAACTTTTCAATACATTGGCCCATTTTTTCATTATGGTAAAATATGAAATGCTTGAAATGTTTGAAATAATTGTGCAAATACTTTCTCATATGTGCAAAGGGAAACTAAACCAAAAAGCTACACAAAAAGCCTGTTCAAAAAGAAGCTCCCTGTGAAATTCCAAATGATGACAGCAGTCAGTGTAATAATTTGACAACTGTTAATTTTTTTAAATTACATTTTAAGTCAAATGAAATGCACGTGTGTTTTTTTCTCATGTGTCTGATATCTAAAATGATCATGGGAAGTGGTTTTCATCGTTCTGGTTCAAAGAGCTTTGCAGAAATAAAGCTAAGTAATAATACCGTGTTTGGGCAAAGGGAAAAACGAAGCTCAGCAGTGAACAGCCCTTCCTCAAGGATGCAGGACAGGCCAATAGGTACGGCTTGGTCCCCACGGTATGGCTGCACAGTGAAACTGCCTGGCATGCAAAGCCAGCTGCTATGGCAAAGACACCCCAGCCAGCTATACGCTGCTGCTGCTGCCGAATCTGACTGCCCGGCTCCCTGTTAGCAATATTCTCTGGGTTTTTCCTTTTAATTTCAACACGGTCGTGGTGTGACGTTTGCCACTGCTCATACGGTAAGGACTCATTTCACTAAAATGGGGATTTTCGGAGCTGTAAATCAGGTCAGAATTTTGGCGCAGGGGCTAAGGTGAGTCCTTGCAAGCTTCACATCGGTAACAGCTTTTTTACAGAGTGTCTATCCTAGACCGTATCAATTTCATAAATCTTAAAGCCAGATGGGACCAATTAGGATAATCTATTCTGATGAATGGTAATAAAGACCCTGGGTTTTCTTACAGTTGTTTTGTGTCTCTGTCTTGTTATCATCTGTTGCACATTTCTGGACGTTCCTCTTACTATTTTCAGGAACGTGGAGGGCCTTGTCCTGATCTTCATTCCACTCATGAGTGTCACCAAATATATATATGTAAGGTGAGCAGCAAAGGCTTTCTTCAGCCTTCATGCAAAACCGTAGTTGCCCTGGGAAACTGTCATCCTTCAGGAGCCACATTAGGGCAGATCATTATGTCCAGCACACCTATGCTACGTG
This sequence comes from Ciconia boyciana, assembly GCF_034638445.1. Classification (NCBI taxonomy): domain Eukaryota; kingdom Metazoa; phylum Chordata; class Aves; order Ciconiiformes; family Ciconiidae; genus Ciconia; species Ciconia boyciana. Next base: position 120,057,928 of record NC_132934.1, on the reverse strand, counting down.
TGTAGTTTGACAAAATAAATCAGTTCTTGGTCTGAAGAACCTATTCTCATGTTTTGCTCTAAAACCGCAGTGTCAGAAGCATATTTCAGGAGTGAGATATACTTTTGAACACTTTGCTTTCTGCAATGAACAGTGCATGTGAGCCTGGTCCCCTCTTGACCTACAAGCATCTTTCAGCGTTCTCCAGTTAATTCAAGGGCTCAGATACAAAATCAAGGAAAGCGTGTCCCTTTGTGGGATAACCCAAAGTATTCTAAGGCTGTAAGTCAAAAAACAATGGGGCCCCGGCATGTCATTTTTTTCATCTGTGACAGAACAAATAGACCTCACTTAATCCACTCCAAATGGCTGTCCTGAATTAAACATGTTCTTCATTTTTCCTTATTTCAGAAAATCACGTCTGAAAGAAATGTGGAACATAAATTGTTCGTGCTGAACAAGACTGGGAGATGTGGTGGTGGGACGTACAGGGCGTGGGGCACCAACAGCCGGTAACAGAGACCTCAGTCAAGGTGCTGGCTAGGAGCACCTGCGGCGGCATGCCCGTCCCCGCACACAGGTGGGTCACCGACATCCCCAAGTGCTGCAGCTCCAGCAGTTACCGTCGTCTACTTCAGACGAGCAGCTTTAGCAGCTGAAAGTAGGGGGTGGGTCCCTTCGCTGAGGCTCATCCAGAGGGTGATTCAGTGTCACATCCAGAGCTGAGTCACCTTCTGCAGTGGCCTCTCCCTTCCTCTCCAGCCGGCAGAGAGGGAGCCTTTGCTGAGGCACCTGCGTCGGTGCCCGGCAATTCAGCAGAGCGAGCTCTGACCTGCAGCCTGCAGCCTACATACATGTTGTTTCTAGGGTATATATGTAACTTGTTTGCACTACTGCCACAAGGTAGGTGGGAAAAGAAACATGTGTGTGTGTCCGTGCGTGCATATGTGTGCATATAATTGTAGCTGTGGAAAATCAAGCATCTTCTATTCGTATATTGCTAAGTTTTTTGTAGCTTCAGGTTCCGGGGGAGGCTGGTTTTCTGCCTCTGACTATAATTTCAGATATTGCTCTGTTTTATGACACAGCCAATGAAGAAACGCTGTGGAAAGCTATCTAAATAAAAGAGGGGTGTGGTAAAATGAGGTGATTATATATGGGGAGAGCTGCAAAGAGATAGGTATAGAGGAAGAACTAAGTCTGTATGCTAAAATCACGTTTCTTAGAGCCGTGTATGTATGCAGGTCTGCTAGCCAAAGCCATGTGTACAGCTGCATAGGCACTTGTATATGAACATAGTACCGATTCCATAGACCTGAAGGCAAAATTTAGTTTTTTCCTGGTACCATGACAAATGCAGAAAACAGAAGAGCAGACTAATGTGAAGAAGAGAGACAATTAAGATAGTTCACAAATTTAAATCCTGCAAAAATTTTACTTATCTAGATATTGATTCTCTATTTAGTTACATTTGTATTAAGCTATGGCCTCCTCAGAGACCACTATACACCAAGTAACCAAAGGGAATGCAAAAAGCTAAGGACATGAGTAAATAATAAGCAAGTAACTTTATGGTATTTAAACTTATTAATTGCTCTCTATTGAACAGTGTAAGCATTTTATTTTTGGTCAGACTTGTCTGCATGCATTATTTATCTGCAGCCTTTTATATTTAAACGTCCATTCAGACCTGAGTCATTTCTGTATGCTGGCTGAATTCTTCACCAGTAAATAAACGCATAGTTTAGAAATTATGACATTTTGCCACCTACCCTAACTTTGTCTTTCTGTTTTTGAAAATGCTTCAACTTTTAGCTTTCTTATTTTTAATTTTCAATATGTGGTTGAAGAATTTTGCAGTTCTTGCAAAGATGCACTGCTCAGCGTTTCTGTGTTGATTCACCGGATGAGTTATTATTCCCTGAATCCAGGCAGTGATGCAGAGAAATGCCTGTTTGGAGAGGGGAGGGGAAATGCTTTGGATAAAATAGGAAAAGGCACAAATTCTGCCCCCCACCCCAAACTGAAAATGAGTCAGAAGTTCAGTTCTGGCCATGGAAATTTGCACCGGAGTGTTTATTTCATCATTATTCCAGTTTGTCTTGCCGACTGACCTTCAGCTTTATCTAGTTTGGGACTTACCTGCCAACATAGAAGGAAAAGAGCTGACAGTTTGACCTTATTTTGGAGAGTCGGGATATTTAGGAGGGATTCAGGCAAGCATTCCAGCTTTCCTGTCACTCAGATCAGAGCTTTGACATTTTTTAAGTTCTTCCATCATTACCTGTGACCTCATAAAAACCCTGCTGAAATTCATGGGAGTCTCAAGTGTTCCCTGGACCTTTCCTGCCAACATATTGTTTGCTTTCTAATCTCAGCTATCAGTTTAAACAGAAAAAAAAATACTAAAAATGAAAAACCCAAACAAACAAACAATTTTTTCCCTTTCCTTTTGGCCAATTGTTTGGGAAACAGCGTGAATTGTTTTAAATTGATACAGCAGTCCTGAATATCCATTGGTGTTGAATATCCTGGTGACCAATATCCCATTTATCCAAATACCTTATCTATCTAACCACATATTTAATCAGGTAAGTCCCAGTCTTTCTCCAAATGAAATCCTTTCTTTTGCCACCTTAGAGCTGTTAAGAAGAAATTATCTTTCCTTCCCTAATTAAAAGTGATTCTCTCATAGGAGGGACTCCAGTGGTCTTCTCAGAGACTGCCAAAATGCTGTCGGTGTCCAGTGTGTGACTAAAAGAAATCTGTGAATGCTGTAAAAAAGTCATCCTTTCTGGTACGTGAAAAATAGTTGCCTGTTCATATCTAGGCAATAGGATGTGTCTATATAACTGCCTCTCTCTCTTGGTTTAAATGTCATTTTTACATAAGAGAACCTTTATTAGTGAATGTCATCCACACCTGTGAGAGGTAATATTTATAAAGGTGTCCCCTTTTTGTTGCCAGACAAGTTCATCTTAAATGGTATTTTCATAGGTACAGTGTTAATCCTGTCTGATTTTACTGAGAAAATCAGGTGCTGGAATTGCATTTTACCAGGCAAAAATGTTACACAGTGGAAAAAATAAAATAATCTCCCCTCTACTCATCTTGTTTCATATCAAAAGAAATAAATGTCTTTCATATATCCTATTGCATTGATAACAACTATGATCATTAATGTTACGAACTTTTCACTAATACCCTTCTTTCTTCAGTTCTATTTAATGATTGGAGTTGAAATACCTCTAAGATAAGTAAGTGCTAGAACCGTAGCCCACAGAGGGCAACTGGTTTGTCCGAACCCGCGTGAGTTTGTGATCTGCCCAGAGCACCGTTTCCGTGCTGCAGCTCACAACCCATCCTGCTGGCTTTCAATCACAGCAAACACCTCTCCTCTGCTGGTGTACGGGCAACCCAGGCGTTACAGAGTGAAAGCACTACTGGACAAAGCACTTTTTGGGGGGTGTATATACAGGAGCTCAAAGAGAATTCCTCCTGTTTTTTCAAAACAGAAACTTCAATGAACCTCAAACCTCAAATACACAATATTTGCCCAACAGTAGTGGAAACAGAGGCATGTTGGTGACAAATGAGGTCGAGGTGGATCCTTCATCCAATTTTGAAATCCCACGGCACTTGCCATTGCCTTCCCCAGAGCCTGCGGCAACCAGGCTAAAACGGTGGTGAGCTTTGCACCCCTGAAGTGGTCCGGTCCCCAGTGAGGAGGTGTATGTTTTGCTATTAAGAGACTGCAAGTTATTCGAGGCTGTGCTACGTGTTACATGATAAATGTATTTTCATAGGCCCACTGCTCTGAAAGAAAAATGGGAAAAGAGCTGGTTATGTGGGGTTTTTTTCTTTTTCCAGATGTGAAAATTTGGTATTTTTGATTGTCTGTTTCAAACTTGTATTTTGAAAACTGTGTTTAAAGGAGATGGAAAATGATGTGAACACTGTTTTCTTTCCACATGACACTCCTGAACAAGAGGCAGCGCTCGAAGGCCCACTCTTCATCTGCTACTACCTGCAAGTTTCCTCCTTCCTCATGAGAGAAGCTCCAGGAACGGGTCTGCAGGGAGGATCCTGTCCCCACACAGGGCACCAGGGCCAGCTTTGGGGACAACCGCCATGACAGAGCAACTGGCTGCGAGCAAACAGCTGCAGGGCAATGTGAGCTGGGGGTGGCTACAGGAGGGGGCTTCTCGATGCCACCTTAGCCGTGCAGGTTGGCGGCACAGCAAGGGATGCTCCAGCCTCCCACCTGGCTGGCCCCTCCCTCCATCCCTTTCCTACCTTGTGCTCCCATCACAGAGGGAACGGCTTTCTGCAGAAACATCGGCTGAAGATTTTAGGTTACGCATGTAGAGTTTAAAGGATCAGCAGAAGATTGGTTTATTGGGCAGCGCTTTAAACCTCAGTCCCCGACTGCAGCTTGAAAGGATAATGCAGAGCAGCTTTGCACGAGGAAGTCCCCCAGCTCGTCTCCTGTCCTCTGTGGTGGTGGCTCGTTTGCAGTGGGGCTGCCTGTCCCCTCAGCCTGAGAGTGACCGCACGGGACTTTGCATCTGAAGGTGACGCAGGAGAGACACGGCCGCGTGGGCACACCAATAGCTGGGTGTGACCCCCACTGGCTTTGCTGCATCTCCTCAAGGAAAATATGGGATCTGGGGGCCCTGCCATGGGTACTGTTCCTGCATCCACATCCCCCAGGGTGCAGCAAGAAGCTGACAGCGTGCTCAGTGTCCCCCTCTCCGCTGCGTTATTCAGGTTAATAGGAATTACGCATCACACAGTTTTGCAGAGCAGTTTGTGGCCATCGCATGTTAGAGAGCTGCTGCATGTACAGTGTGGTGAAGTGGTGGGTGACAGGGGCTGCAGGACCCCCCGCAGCCCACCTGCCCTGTCTGCTCCCCTCCTGCCGTGCATTTTCTGGCCCCAGGCGAGGGGCAGCTCGGTCCCTGCCCCCCTACAGGGGTATCGAACTCCCACTCCTCCTGGCCAGGGGTGTCTAACCGCAGCACCGCCAGGCAAACCTAGTGCCACCGGCACATCGTAAGGACGAAAACGCTGCTGGCCGCAGCTTGTTTCGGGGAGCGACTGGTTTGGGGGCCGTCTCCCTGCTAGATTTATGATCTCTGAACAGTTAAGTACATTAGTGCGGGTAATCTCACTCCATTACCTTCTATAAAACCGAATCTGTGATTTCCTCCCTGGTGAGCATTTACCATAGCGAAATAGGCTACTATTTTCATATTTAACTCATTGGTAAGTCATAAAACCAGCTCAAGTTGTCTGCCCCAAAGAGCAGAAGCTGCGGGACGGGACGGTGGGTCGGAGCTTTTACGAGGCCCGGTGGTATCAGCACGGTGCGCTCAGCATCGCCTCTCCCTCGCCCTCGCATCCCTATCGCATCCCCCCTCCTTCTGCTTTGAAATCGACAAAATTCAGAAATTTACAAGGCTTTTTAAAATCTGAGATGAAGCAATTAAATCTCCAGACTGGAGGATGTGAACCTTTAAAGGCCCTTTGCAGAATATCAAAAGAAAGAGAGGATTATATTTAGCAGGTGTGACAGCCCACGCAGGACATTTCATTGCGAAAGGGGCTGACATGAACCAGGAACCGATACTTAAATTAATATAAAACATCTTTGGGGAAAGGTGTTTTCTTTTCTTTTTTTAAGCATTAGGAAATCATAATGCTTTCTGGCTTCTTCAAAAGCGAAAGGTCCAAATATACAGGAGTCATCTGGCATGTAAAATAAAAAGAGAGGAGGGAGGAAAAAAAAGGGGGGGAGCGGGACACCTAAAAATGCTTGGGATGAAGTTGGGAGGCAAATGTTGGGGGGCAGGGGGACTATGACCATCTGCCTGGCCAAGAAAGCCAGTTGTGGTTGTTCCTCCCCTGCCCCACTTGAGGCTTTGCGTTCCTGCTGGCGGATCCACGGGTTCCCCCGTCCCGGGGCAGGTTGCTCAAGGCAGAGGTGCAGGAGTGGGACAGGGGATCCCGGCCCTGCCGGGTGCCCCAGCCGGGTCCGCGCCTGCTGCTGTGGCTCTCGGCCCTGCAGCATCCTCCTCTCTCCCGCCACCTCCCCTTGTCATTTCCCTAACTCCCTGGAGACACAACCCTTCATTACAGGGGTACTTCATTCTGATCACGCTGTTTCTATTCATATCATAACCTACCAAGCCTCAGAGTGGAAAACTCGAGTCGATAGTTTTGTGGGGAGGTGTCCACTAACTTCTTGCTTCATTCACTAGTGCGTGTTCTAATTTTAACCAAACTGCTCTGTTTTGATTTTCCTAAGCTGTGGATTTAATGCCCAAAAGCTCGAGTTGTTTTCACGCCCATTCAATGAGGGCCACACGAGCGAGGCTGCCTATCTCTAGCAGGGGAGGCAGCGGCTGGGGGGAAGTGGGGCGGGCAGCAGCACCGTCCCCAGCTCTGCACCGCGGCCTGCGGGGAAGGGACCGCAGGGGCTCGCCGGGAGATCTCCATAGGTGGGTGCTGCTGCGGCAGGTCTGCGGCAGAGGGTACTCGGTCCCACTTTTGGGGTATTTTGTCTCTTCGCTCTGCTAGCTTGTGGTGGACGTGCACCACGTTGTTGCTTGGGACCTTCAGGTCCTGCGCTTGCTGTTCTCAGTCACTCAAAAATGTACAGCGAGGTAAAAAGCCATCTTGCTGCTATGGCTATTCTCAGAGGGAGGGAGGCGTGCGGTTGCCCGGACTGGCGTGTTATTGGGTACCCTTTGGCATCGAGAGAGTTAAAGGTCCTCGGCACCCACCAGCCCTGGTCTAGGCGGTGTCTAAAATCAGACCTAGACCCGCTTTATTTTTTCCTTAAAAACAGGAAATGGAGCCCTGAAGGCTTTTTAACTGGAGAGAGAGTGAGGAGGGGGTATACTTGCTCTGCCCATATCCAGCCCTGAGCCTGACCCAGACCTGGGGGTCTCTGTGTGTGCTTTTTTATTTCTTCTCCTTTTTTTTTTTTTTCCTATTATTTTGGCAGACTTTTTGGAATGTCTGGGAGCTAAGGGCTTTGCTTCATGGAGCAGAATTCTGAAGCAAGAAAAAGAGAAAGTTATAGACTAAACCACAGAAATGTAAACATGTCTGCAGCTAAAATAACTCCACTTTCATTGAAAACACTCCTCGCTCACAATCAGACTTCTGTGTGCTATGCTCAATAAAACTGCATGCTAATAGCAACCAATTAATACATTATGTAGTTCTGCTTTAAAAACTGAGACGCTTTTAATTTTTTTTTTTTATTATTTTTAATTAAGGGAGTACTGGGCTTTCTGCTTTGTACGCTGGCTCTCGGCGCTGACCGCTGGCTGAGAAGCGCCGGGGAGAGCGGCGGGCGATGCCCGGCGGTGCGGCGGGGCCCGAGGCGTGCCCGGGGAAGGCCGGGGCAGCGCGGCGGCGGCGGGCAGAAGCGGCGGCCCGGTAAGGAGCCCCGGGCCCGCGGGCGGGAGGGACGGGACGGGACGGGGCGCACCGCCCGCTTCTCCCCGGCGTGCGCGGCTCGCCCGCCTCCCGCTGGGCTTCCCCGCGTGTGCGTGTGAGTGCGTGTGCGTGTGCGTGTGCGAGGCGGTGCCGCTGCCAGGGTCGGGACGCATCCCGTCTCCATCCCCCCCGCGCTCTGGGGCGACGGGGCGCTCAGCCCCGTTCCGGCCGGAGCAGGCTCCCCTGTCCCTCCCCTGCCCGTTCATTTCCGTGCATCCCGTCATTTCTCTCGCTGCCCTCCGGAGCCCCGCTGCCGCCTGGTCGGAGGCCAGGCTTTGACTTCACGTCGGGTCCTCGCAACAACCGCACGCTTGTTCTGCCCCTTAAAACACGCTCTTGTTCCCCGCGCCGGGAGGAGAGGAGACCCGCCGAGCCCAGCCGAGCCCCCGGTGGCCCGGGGTCCTCCCCCCGCAGGTCCCGCTCACCTCCAGTTCCGCCCGGCCCCTCCCGCCCCCCCCCGTGCGGCGCGGGGGCGCCCGGGGGAGGACGCCGGGGAGTAGGGGGCGGGGGGCCCGGTGCGCCCGGGGGGTGCCGGTGCCCGGCGGGCGGCGCGGGGCCGCCCCGACGGCGGCGGGGGAGCCGGGGAGCGCCGGGGAGCAGCGGCTGCCCCGCTCGGCGATTGGCGAGAGGAAGAGGCGCACGGACCCGGGGCCAGCGCGATGGGCTGAGCCCGTCCCGACTGAAGTGACTCACTGCAGTCGGCAACGCCGCCGTCCCCTCGCCCGCTCCCTCACTCCCTCCCTCGCTCCCGCCGCCGGCGGCCGCTGCCTTCCCCCGGCGGCGCCCTCCGCGCCCCGGCCCCGTCCCCTCCCGTCCCGTCCCCCCCGGGACCCCGGCCTCGCCCCCTTCCCCGGCCTCGCCCGGTAAGTCCGTTCCCTCCGGGGCTGCGATGGGGCGGGGGGGAGGGGGCCGAGCGGAGCGCCGGGCGCGGAGGGGGCGCGGCGCGGCCGTCGGGGCCGGGAGCGGCGGGGAGAGAGGGGCGAGGGGCGGCGGCGGGCAGCGCCGCCGGGCCGGGCCGAGCCGGGCCGGGCCGGGCCGGGGCGAGGCGACTCCCCGCGGGCGGCGGGGCGGCGGTCCGGCTGCCCTCTGGCCGCGGCACGTCGGCGGCTGGAGCGGGGCAGCCCCGAGGGCTCGGCCGGGGCGCGGGGCGGCAGCCGGAGCCGCGCATCTTCTGCGGGCGCTCGTTGCGCAGACTGGCCCTTTCCGACTTTCTTGTCTTTAAAGCGTTAACGCTGTTCGGTCTCGGGCTGGCTGCTGTCTTTTCGGGCATCAGCCTCTGGCATTGTATCGTCCCCCCCCAGCATCGGTTTTTTTCCTGCTTCGTAATAGCAGCGTTGGTGTCTGTAATTCTTTCAGCAATTCGTCGTTCAATTAACTAATACCTCTATTGCCTTTTCAAAGGCTGACTAGCTCTTGCACGTAGGAAGACCTTCAATTACCTGAGCTGGTCTGAGGAGAGTCAGAGTTGGTTGTGGTACTTTTCAGAGTACGCGCTGCCATACAATATGCGGAGATCTATTTTGGTGACCAGATGACTTTGCTGTAGAGTTTGGAGTGTACGTAATCATATTTACAAAAGCTGAAGTTGCAAGTTCTGGCTAACATAAACTTCCATTCATTGCTGCCTTTGCTAAGAACCCACAGTAGAAGTAAACTTGCTCTTTCTTTAGTGGAGTTTTTATTTGTATTCAAAGTGTCATGCTCTGAATTAACACTGTGCTTCAGTTCTGAAGTTACGGTTTGGAAATTACATTCTACCCATGTAATTTCGAGTCCATTAGGAAAACCAGGACAGGTCTACGAACTGCACATGGAGAAATGTCACATTCCTTTGGTTTAACCCTTTAACCACTTCCCTGGTTTCACTGAAACAAGTGAAGTAGACAAAGACAGCTTCTCCCTAGGGTATGAAAGATAAACTTTCGTCAGGGTATATGTATCAGGTATGCGCTTTCAAGCACACCTGAACTGATAGGAAAATCAAGGAAGAGAAATAGATCGTTTGACAGCTTCCTCATTAAAAGGAAATAAGTAAAGGCAAAAATAAACTAAGCCATACTTCATATGGGAGAAGTATTTTTATGTTATCTATTTCTTAAAGGACGTTTATAAAAGCAAAGGCATGGTACACTGGAATAGTAACGTCAGCTCTTGTTTTCTCTTTCATACACGTACGTAGGCAAACAATGGCAAACTTGCCATGCAGTTCTTTGAAAAACTTTGCAAGAAAAAAAAATCGCCACCTCCAAAAGCATTTCAGGGTTTAGAGCTTTGAACAGCATCTGTCCCCACCTCCCACAATTTAGTCCCAAAGTTAAACAAATCATATAGTACTGGATAGAGTTACATGTTACAGGAATTTTATAAATGATCTGTCAGTATAAGTCCTAGGTGTGATTAGTCGGACTTTTTGCTCCTAAGGTGTTACTCCATTTGGATTGTAATTTATGTAGCGTTTGGTTCTTAAGGATATATTTTAATAGATATATATTAAGTATATTTTTCTTCTGATGGTTTATAAGCAGTACTGACTGTGTGGATTCTCTCTCCTCCTTTTAAACAAATTTGAGCTCTTTGTCAGGCGCTGAAGAAATCTGTGTGTATGAGTCCATTGAGGAGTTTCACTGATATGAACCATGAGCTTAAAATACAGATTGTTACAAACTTGGAAGTAGCATCTCTTACCTCAAGTACAATCGTTTGTATGCTAATAGGTTAGACCTTTTCCTGCAGAAATACCAGGTCAGATCCCACAGTTGTTAAGCGTTCAAATGACGATTCTGCCTAAGACCAGTGCTTTCACCTTCGCAGTGCGGATGCATCTTTGCTACCTGCTCTTCTGTGGGCAGTTTATTTTCTGTGTGTACATGGAGTTGTGTAAACAAATACAAAACCCTGGGGTGACTGTTGTAATCCAGTTGGTTTGAATAACGCCACATGAGCAAAATACCTGGCTACTGATGAGGCAACTCCTTTCTCATTGCGCTTTCCCCAAAACACCAGTGCTTTGCTATCAAAATGCGAGGCTCACGGCATTGGTTCTCCCTCTGCACAGCACTGCATTTTGTCCACTTTACTGAGGTCCCCATGTACAGCAGTTTCTCCTCTTGGTTAAATGCACTCCAGTGAGGATCTAAAAACCATGAAAAGCTTTTGCAGCGCTGATGGCATCTGGTAGCCCTGAAACGTTGCGTTTCCTTCCTTCCCTTCCCTCTGCATTACTAAACGCTCCATGGGTTATTAGGAGGTAACAACAAAATCATCTGGAATGTTTGGGTTGAAATGAACCCTTTCCCTTGAAATATCTATTGCGTTGGGGTTTTTTTTCACTATCAGGAAGCTTGTCATTTTCTTTTAAGCGAATATATATCTATTTTTTTCAGGAAAAGGCAGCTGTAAGGGCAAACCGTACTTCTTTTAATCATGCAAGTAGCTCTGTGGAAATCTGTGTCCTGGACTCGAGGTGGAAGTTGTTGACAGGGGATATGGTCAGAAAGGGCCCTCTGGGCCTGATCCATATCAGCTAAGGTCAGCGGTGCAGGCTGAGCCTTGAGTGCCTGATGCTGCACATGGGGTTTTTCTGCTGTACAGCTGGGAAGATAGGCCAGGGATTAGTTTATGCTTTGCATGTCAGCTTTTCTATACAGTTGATTTAAAACGCTTTTGTTAAAAAAAAGTTCATGTTGGTAAGATATTTTCAGCCTGAATTATAATGATGTTTGTCTTGGGCGGAAAGAATTACCTTTTGTGCAATATCACCACACTGTTTTTCATTATACCCACAACTGGCCACTTTCACAGCCACTAGAATATTTTTTATTTCCCTGTGTGGTTCTAGCCATGCGCTTTTCGACAGGCAGGTTTCCCAGTAAAGTCGAGCATCATTTTGTCTTTTGCATGGGTTGAAGGTTTGAGTCGCAAGAATTTGTATTGCTTTGGCATTTTGGAAGGTAATGAAATAAGTGGAGAAAATCTAATACATTTCCTTCACAGCGTAGTTAACTAGTGTAGGTAGAAAACTGGCAGTCTAAAATTACTTTGCTAAATTTAAATGTAAGTAAAAAGTAGGCAATAGGAAAAAATTAAAGGGTATATCTAAATATGGAGTTGCGGACATATCTGTTATATTTAAACTGCATTTTAACCTCTTCTATTTATATTTAGTGGTATGTGTATAATCTGGAGGGGTTGATTGAATTCAAGAAACAGTAATTTCACAATGAAAACCAAAGAGTTTATTCTGCTGTGGACATAGTGCACGTCCTTGTTAATCAGTGTATATATCAAAACTAAAACGTATGCAGCGAGACATTTTTTATGTTCTTTGAGAGCAAAAATGATATTTGATCTAAAGTAAGCATGAATGGATTTGCAAAAAGCCTGTTTCCCGTACTGCTGTGGCAAGCGTATCTCCTATTGACTTCCGCGGCACTTTTTCTTGCATGGAGCATGAGACTGCACTGCGGGGTTCATTGTCAGCAACTTACCTTAGCTATGGCCCATTCTGAAATGCCGCTTTTTAATGTAGAAAGCGACCATGGGAAGTGGATTGTTCTTGCATGCTGCTTGCATCAGATGAAATCCCTCCCTGGCACAACTTCATTCCAATAAGCACAAACTTATTCCAGGAACAAAATACATAGTTATTTTTGTTTGATAATGCATCGTATAAATATTAATTGTCTGCCCAAAGAGAAAACAATAAACATATGTTTTAATTTTAGCTGGAGATACAACAGGCTTTGGTAGAGGATGGTTTAAAACTACGGGCCTCGACTTGTAGCTACACGAGCTCCTCAGCTGAACCCCGGGTGACCACTCATGTCTGGGAGATCGCTGTTGTGCACGAGTGGCAGGGGCTGGGTTTTGAAGTGAGGTCTTCTGTTTGGATTCGTCTCTGAATACAGACACTAAGTGTTATGATATCCAGGTGCTTATTAAAGTGTCTTGACTGTAGCATTACTATCAGCTTTCTCACCGTCCACTAAAAGATGCTGTGTTTCTGCCGGTCCATTTAGCGGGGTGAAAGCAGTAGCTGCCTGGATGCTTAGGCACTCTGTAATATTGGTAGGATATTAAAAAGCTGCTGCCTCTTTTAGATGCTGCTCCTGCAAACGAATATTGACTTCTATTGTGTTTCAGGTCTTCTGAATTTGTCAGGTAGTCTGTAGCTTTGAACTACACACACCAAATTAGCTGCTGATTTGAAAAAGAAAGGTTGGCTTGTCGGGAATGATGAGCACCGGCAGGCTTGCGGTACTGCACGAGGCAAGTTAAACAAGTATGAGCTTAAATGTGGTTTCAATCATCAGCTCCGTTTAGACACCCAAGTTTTCAGGTTTCTCCCGGAGGTCCATAATGAAACAGCCTTGTTTTCTTTTCACCTCGCAGAGAAACAGCAACAGGAGAAAAATCCTGATAAGAGTTTGCACCAGCTGAATAGCCGGCCGCTGCGGGAGAGCAGTTCGGGGTGCCGGACTGGATGGGGCAGCATAAAGGGGTTTGCAAAGTCCAGGAGCACTGCCTGTGACTAACACACAGCTCTGTCTCTAAGGAGAGGAGAGGAGAGGAGAGGAGAGGAGGTCACAGCCATTACTGCGGCACCTGGGCTGCGAGCTGGGCTGCAGCGGGTGGCAGAGGCAGGCCTGATTAAGGCTGTGCAGGTGCGAGTGGGTCAGGAGTAGGTCCCCTTCCCTGTTAACCTCCCCTCATCCCAAATATATTGCCTGCTGAACTAGTGTCTTTTCCTTCTGCTTTTTACTGTCTGCTACAAGTGGTTGGTAAGGGTCTTTTTTTTTTGCTAATATTATGCCGTTAGTAAATATGCATTGATTTATTAACTGTTCAGGTCTTTTTCCTTTTTCTAGTGCTGGGAGCGGTGGCTTAGGAGTAGCAGCTTGCTGCCCTGTAAACTACTTATGACAAAATGTTTTGCAAAATCTGATTGATTTCTTCTAATTTGTAAGTCATGTAGGCTTACCAGTTTGAGCTTTTCATAATACCTTCTGGCTTTGCATTGAGTTTGTTACTTTATTTTTAGCTTATTAAGTATGGATGTACACAGTATATTTGACCTGATTTGACTGAAGCAGACTCTTTCAAGACGTCATATATTTTTTGGTATTCAGTAGTTAATGTATGATTTGTTTTGGTGCAATTAAATGTATATGTAAAAATCATGTGGATTTAGCAAATTGCACAATGTATCTTTTTCTGTAAACTCCTCTCATTAAATGAGAGCAAAAAATGAAATATGGCAATCAAACAATTCACTTCAGACAAATTGTGTTTCTATCATGGTTTATATTTTTCTGTGTAATTAAAAAGGGCTTTATAAAGAAAGAAGTCCAGTAGTTATGCAGAAGGAAAGTCTTCTAAGCAAAATTCAGTTTTCTAAGGAGGCTTTGTCAGTTCTGAATTAACCCTGCAATAAATTTAAACCTGGTGTTTTAAAATTCTGTTTATAAAATGGACCGTTCTCTATAGAGTTCACAAATTATACACAAAGGATTTACAGTAAACTACTGAAGTAACATTAATATATTGCATTACAACATGCACTGAGACAAAACTGCAAAATCTGCTTGAAAAAGAAGCTGATTTGCAGGACTCTGGCAAAGTGGATATGGTAAAAGTTCTCCGTCATTTCTCCAAAGAACCACTGTTAGATTGGTTGTTGTGACTGTAGTTAGCTGTTCAAAGGCTTATAGAGGGGATTTTTTGCACAGGTTTGTGGCCATGGCATTAAAAGCAGGTTTGAAAAAGGAAAAAATAAAGGATTTAAAATCAAATCAAGATCTAGTTTGGTCCTGGTGGGTATCTTGTGCCTTTTCCTGAATTTCATTAAATTTGCCCAGAATGTGAAGCTGGGAATTTGGGCCAGTGCTCTTCATTCCTTTGCTGCATTTATAAGTTCTCTGGTATTTTTATGTATTTATAGCAAACAGTCTGTAACATGCTCTGTATCTCTTGCAATCGAGACAAGCCAAATCATCTGTCACCAATATGTATGTCAACATCCTGAAACCACAAAGAGCACCTCCTGGTAGGCACAACCAAGGCTTTGTTTCAGCAACGCAATTCATCACCCTCCTGAAGTGAAGAGCACGGAGAAATCTGGACCTGACATCTTGGTTCTTCTGTGCAGAGAAGTCAGTTCTACGTAATGAGACTGAAAAATGGTTTTAGGAGGGTAGGGTTCACCTCACCTAGATGTAGCCATCTAAAAATCAAGCATGTAGTTGACAGTAATTGTGGAAGTTCTCTCCCTAGCCAGAGGACAGGGTAATCTTGGCAGCCTGAGACAATTATGTTGGTTTGGGAAAGTCGCTGAAGATGCAGCCTCTGTCCATCAGCTTGGGTAGGAATTGGGGTTACAGGGCCGGGTATCTTGGCTTTCAGATGGCTGGCATTGAGTGCACTGAATTCTGTATCCAGGGACCGATCCAGGCCCCAGCGGCTGATCTTGGGGAGACTGAAGGAAAAATGTAGGTAAAAGTACAGTAGAGAGACCAGATGAATGTTTTACAGTCTGACTGGGAATGAATCTTATTGCTTATTTATTATTTTCATTTTAAAGTTGACCCATAGTACATAATAGTTTCGTTTTTATTGTCAAACTACCTTTTTACTCTCCAGTTTTATCACCAGCAATAGAAACCTTAGAAATAGCAACGGAAAGCCCTTTTATGCTTTCTGCACTGCTGTCTCTTAACTTCATTGAAAAATGAAAGCATTAACCATCTTTTTTTTTTTAATCATTAGAGTAAGAGAGGAATGGATTAATACTGCTGTCTTTCTGTTAAGATTCTGTTCTGCTCATGAAGGAAACAGTAATAGTGATTTTTTTTTTTTTTTTAAATGGTCCAATATCTCATCCAGGGCAGAAGGGTTTTACAGCCATATAGATGATACAGGGTCTGTACCTTGCTTAAATCTCTCAAGGGTCTGTACCTTGCTTAAATCTCTCAGGGCACAACTATGGAAAGCTTGCTTTGGAGAGACTGTAGGCTCTGTGCCTGGCCCTGGGCACAGGAGCAGTTTTTGGCCCCAGAGCGGTGTCTGGACGTGGAAGCTGTCCCTGCGACAGAGCGCGGCTTGCCTCCGAAGCTGCCCTCAGTCTCGCAAAGCAGCTCTGCAAGAGCTAGCAGGAGGGAGGGGCGAGCTTTGTGTTTGTTATTTGCTTGTGATTTCCATGACAGCTTGCAGGAAGGACAGTTGTAACTAAATGTGAGCCCGGGGAGCTCAGTCTGCGGTTGGTCTGCAGAGCAGTAACACGGGCCGGGGGGTCGGGGTTGCTGAAGGGTGCCGGAGCCGGGGCGAAGGGAAGGGGAGTTATCCTCTCCCTCCCAGTTAACACCAGTCTGTGTGATGTGCCGTGCCTGGCGTAGGACGGGGGAACCAGTGGGCAGCGGGGCTGCCCCTCAGCCACCCGCAGGGGTGCAGCCAGCCCCTGCTTCTGCACCTCGTGCTGAGTTAACAAGTCCCGATGGGTTTTGGTCCAGGATAAGATTTATATAACTCCCTCTTTGCTGTGTTGGTTCCACAGGACTAAAGAGGAGTGAGAAGTAGTAAAAAAATCTATTTTGGTCACTAAAGTAAGCAGACATGACTCAGAATACTCACTGGGAACAGATCTGCTGGATGAAAAGGTGCCATTTTTACATAGTCACTTTTCTGACCATGCCCTTTAAACTCTTACAAAAATAGAATACTTTCTCTGGCACTTCTCTTGGAAAGCAGAGATGGGAGTGAGAGCAAGGATGTTTGCTGCGCTGCTTCAAAACCGGACAAATTGTGTGCTAGTTTTGTAAGACATATGTTTAACACCGGGAAAAATAGAAAGAAGGCTTTTGAATTTTGTGGGGAGGGGATTTGGGCTTGGATAGTTTTACCGTTTGTAGTGGAAAAGTGTGATTCCTAGTTCCTGCCTGTTAACGGTTGGATGAATTCTGGCTAGCTTTCTCTGCCGATTTCTGGCATCCCCGTGTCCCTGCAGAGGTACGGTTCAGATCAGTAGACTCGTCTGAAGCACAGCGAGGCTCCTTTTGACCGTTGACTCTGGGTTCGTCTTGGACCGTGAGTGGTCTAAGCTAAAAACGAGCCTGAAACCACATTGACGTAAGCCGTGAGTGTTTATGGACCTGTGAGGAAACCAATCATCCCTGGCAACCAGAGTCCCGAAGTGGTAATGTTGACGCTCACGTGAGACCCGAGTACCCCCCGCGCCAGCTCCCGGAGCACCCGTCCAGCTCCCGGTGAGGCTGATGGAGCTGGGCTCTTCTGCACCAGCTGTGGACCTGCCCCAGCCAGATCCCCATCCATATCGGCTCTCATCTGCATTTCATGGAAAGGATTAGCAAGGCAAATCATTTCGTAAGAAGTCACTCACAGCTAAGTAGGTGATACTGAATTTTTGAACTCTCGTCTCGTTTTTATTTTTAATGGTTTGGTAGGAAGCTGGAGCCTGGCTGGCGCACAGAAACTCAAAACCAGTGGCGTGCTCCACCACATGTGCTTATGGGTGTTTGTCAGTCCTGTTGTTCTCCTTTGGACCATTGCTTTCCTGAAAAGAAAAACAGCAAGTCCGTTTTAACATATTTACCACTTTCAGTCGGTTTTACATGGAAAATACCACCAACCCATAAATTCCTCTTCCTCCTCCATTCCAGAATAACCTGTGAAAGAGTTTGAGAACTCTGAATTTCTGTTCAGTGGATGAAATCTTGATCTTGCTGAAGTGGCTGAAGCTTCTCAGTTGGCTTCTGAGGGGGCAGAGCTCTTCGGCTTATGAGTTTCTTACTCTTGTTTTCGCTGGGCTTGGAAAGCCGAGGCAGTGTTTTCGCTGCGGTGATTTCCTAAAGCCTTAATTCCCCCCAGTTACTACAGCCTTTAAAGGCACTGTCTTTTTAGCACAGGAAACAGGCACGGCTTTTTCTCTTGGTAAAATTTCCCTTGTAGGAACGCAGAGAATTTCCACTTTGTCTGTGTGGGCTCATCTTTCATAGAGGAGGAGACATGGGTCATACACCTGCAGGTCTTATGACTCCCTCCTGCTCCGTCTCTGGCCTCCTCCCAGTCCCTTGGCAGCAAGGAGTCAGTGAAGATTTGCTGTCAAGGTGTCCTGTTTTAATTCCTCACAGGTCCCAGTAGCTTCCTATTGCAGGGGAATCCTAATTTTTCTGTTTTGAATTTGAAAGGCGTTTTGGATATGATGACATTTACAGCCAAAGCACATCACCTTTTACATATCATCTCCTTCTCTTGTCATGAGACAGGTGAATTCAACAGGCAGGAAAAGGGAGGAAAAGTCTGACAGGCTTGGGGGACACATGGGATTGTCACGAACCCGACACCGAATGGCCATGAAGATAGACTTTCCTTCTCAGCCCCGCTTTGTTTAGCAGGGAGCCGAGACAACTGCGGGGAAACTTTAAACTCCAATTTTTGAGTAGAGCTGGTCTAGAAGTTTGCTGTGTTCAGAAAGCCCGTGTGCCTCCTTTTACCAGGAAGAGGCAACACGGCGAAACACAGCGTGTAATGAAGCACCGTCACTTACCTGCTGTCACGGACTGGGCGCGGAGGTCGCAGCTGGGTGCCAAGGGTGCTGCTGCTCTGAGCACAGCCTGCCCCAGGGGGGTGCAGCTGGTGGGGTGCCGGCGTTAGCAGTGGGGTTTGATACGCCATATGCCAGTGGTTCCTGACTGCTGCGAACTGAAGGGCTGCCTACAGTTTTTACAATTGTACCCCCATTTTTTGTTGTGTGTGCATATCTGGCAGTTGTTTGCCAGGGGCGGAGGGAACGAATGAGGAACTTAGCTTTTAGGTAAACAAAATGTTACTGTTGTACCGCTATAATTACAAGCGTTTTAAATTAGGTATTGACAGCAGTTGAGAGCTGGTTCTCGACTATGCCTGCTGGCAGGCAATGAGATATCTACCAGCTCCTAAGGGGAGCCTTATTGCAGGCTGTGAGAATAACTCATTAACCAGTTAGTCTATGGCGGTGTTACTCCACATATGGTCTGCGGGCTGCTGGTGGTCTGGAAGACATTAGAAAGTGGTCTGAGAAATGGCTGCACAAGAAAGGCAGAAATAACCCCGCATAGACAGATTCACGTTCCCACACCACTGGCAGGTATGTGCCCGTGTCAGCAAGTCGCCCCGAGTCAGCAAGTGGTGCTGGGATATAATTGCCTTAGCCCCCTGGCGTGAGCCCAAATGGACGGGTCTTGAGTAATTGCACGTGAGGGGAACCTTTGCTTGATCACATGAATGTGGAGCAAGTCTTCCTCCATTAAGGAGGATGAATGCTTTGCCTCTTCTTTCTTGTATTTTGGAAGCGCGGGATGGGCTAAGGGATGCTGCTTCTACATCCGTGTTGCTAGCGGTAATGAATGCTACGGGGAAACGGACGGCGGTGAGCCCATTTCCTTCACAGTGGGAGGAAAGTAGTAATTCAGGAGACCATTAAACATTAGAAATACCTCTACGAGGTCCCTACAAAGATACACTCCATTTAGATTAAAGTCCCGTAGGGCCAATTATCTTGGAAGAACGTAAGAACTTACACAAAAGCTGAGTTAGGTATGCTGCCCACCAATGGATTTGAGCAAAAATGGATGCAGTGAGAAAACACTCGTGTATTATGAAAGTGAGAACACTTAGAGTAGGTCTGTGCAACAACCGACTTTTACTGTTCCCCCAGGATCCGCGTGCACAGGAAATATCTGTGGCACGCTTGCTTTTCCTGGAGATGACAGCAACCCTTTGGCAACCACTTTGTAATGCATGCCCAATACTTTTCCAAATGTTGGGCCATTGTTTTATGAATGTGTCTTGATTTTCTGGTGCCGGAGCCCTTATGCTGGGCTTTCTACCCTTCCTAAAGTTGCCCATTCCTGTTCCAACCCTGGACACTTCTCTAGTGCCATTCAGTTGCTGTGACGGTGCCTCCATTTTCCCAGTGCTAGCACTGGGATGGGGCTTGAGGAAAAAGGGAAGTGAACAGAAGTCCCTTGTGCTCCTTGTGTGAAAATAACGTCTATGGCCTGTGCTGGTCTATGTCTGGGTGGCTCTGGACGCCTGGAGATGGAGACATGACTTAACACCGTGTGGTGGCTGGAGGGTTAGGGCAAACAAATGCGAAACACTTTGTTTCAGTTAATGATGTTTTCTAAGAGCAGGCTGAGTAATTTGCACAAGACTACAAAGCAGATCTTGATACCAGCACTGGGCTTAAAGTCTGCCTTTGCTTCAGTTGCTAGACCACAATTTTAATTGAACGTTTAGTTATTTGCAGTTAGACCTGAGCGCTGGAGTGCACTGAACCTTTAGGCAAGGGATTTTGAAAATGAGTCAGTTCTAAGACACTGGAGCAACAAGTTCCTAAAAGCATTTACTGATGCAAATTGCTGTCTGGTCTTGAAACGGTCTCTTCCATTTCGCACCATAAAAGAACTTTCGTAAGAGAAGACACAATAAACAGTCTGAAGTCTAATAACTGAACATGCAAGCCTGAAAGGTTTTAAAATACTTCTTGCTTAAATAAGAATCATTAAAGTTGTAACTGATAATGAGAAAAATGCTCATGCCATTAGTGGTTTACCACTTCGGTTCCAAAAGGATAAAAACAACTTCATAAAAGAGACCACAGACTGTCCATTTTCAGCCTCAGCGCGGGGCGAATGCTTCAGAAAATACGAAACCCATCATTTAAAATAATAATTTAGTATTTGTGTTTTGGGAAACATGGTCAAAATGCCCTTTGAACATATGGGAGCAGGGCGATGCGGGGCTCGGGGGCTGCAGCAGAGGGGGAGCACTGCGGCTTGCTCTGGTGTGGCGCGGGTAGCCCTGGCACCGGCTGTCCTTGCCTGGATGCCGCAGCGGGGCACCGGCTTGTCCTCCCGCTGGGAGCAGTGCGGGGGCAACCTCGGCCTTCCAGCCTGCCTTTGGGATCCTCGCCTGGGTGGGGACGTCTGTCCGTCTCGCCTTCCCCCAAAAATGGTGCGGGGCTCGGCAGGTACGTGAGGACAGCCTGGGATCATTTCTGCATCGGCCCTGGCGCTGCCCGCTGCAAGAGTAGTTAGGTTTTTTAAAAATGGTTAAATTTCAGTCCCAGCTCAGCGTGCTGGTAGGGGAAATAAAAGATACTGGGTCTGGGAGGCTCTCGGTGCCTCCGGGCATCTCTGGGAGTTGGTGGCTGAGGAGCAGCGTCAGTGGCGGTGGTATGACCTCCTTGATTTACCCGTCTGGGCCAGCTGCTCTTTTCTTTGAGGATGGCCCCTTCCCTTTCTTCTGCACCCTTTTTCCCCCCAGGCAAACTAGGCTGGACCCTTTCTCCTGCTCAGGTTAGTGGAAGGGCTGGTGTCGACCTCAGCCAGGACTGACTCAAACCCTTGAGAAGACCTGGTGTTTCCTCCGGGAAGGCGAAGTTTGGGACTCGGCGTGCTGTATTCTAGCCTTGTCTTCAGTACGGGCAGCTGGAGGTTGAAGCGTTCTCTCAGACTAGCTCTGATTGCAAATACAACTACACTGGGTTTTATTGATGCTTCATGCAGCCGTATTACATCGACTACAGTGTTTGCTCTTAATGTAAAAATGGAAAGTTTCCCCAGCTCCCCCCATGAAAATGACTGTTGTGCCTTATTCAAAATGAAAATCAATCAAGGAAGGAACACAGCTGGGCGAATGACAAGAGAAACAGAATGGTGCCAGGGTGAATTTTTATGGAAATGCTCTCTGAATAGTATTTCCATGAAAAGGCAACTTACTTGCAGACGTAGGCTGCGTTTGCATGAAACAGAGTGGGATGCACCACACCCTGAATCTGTCAAGGTCTATAAACTTCACGTATTTTAAGTTTAGGCAACAGAGAGGCCATATTTAAGGCACAAAGGTTTTCTTCTTTACTTCAATGTAATTACGTTATCTCCAAAAGTAGAAAATGTAAGCCAGGGGAAAATAAAAAAGGAAGTTTATGGAAGGAACATTTCAAATATAAAGTAAACTTCAAATATAATTTGAAATATAAAGTAAATTAATCTATTAAAAAGGAAGTTTTCAGTATCACGAAAAGATAGTGCCTTGACCTTTCAGCAGCATCCTAGTTATAACAACAAGCCTGTCTGTCAGGCTGTGTTGGGGTCCTCTTAGTGAAGGAGCATGAATGGCTTAAAAACAGCAAAACCTGGGATTTTTCTCATTCACATTAGTAGAAACAGGATTAGAGGAGCAATATAAAAAGCAAGAAAAGAAAGATGATTGATGTTAGTGTTCAAAAAACGGGAGAGGGGAAAAAAACCTCAATGGTAAAACCATCAGCCCATACTTGAAATTGCCACACTTTGATCTACTTAAACACCTTTTTTTGGAGATGTTGTAGCCTTCTCAATGGGCTGGTTTCCAAATGGCCTGACCAATTTTACTGTAGACTTACTGGCTATCAGCAGAGCTCTGGCAAAGGTTGATTTTTGGAATCTGTTAATTTTCCCGTGTTTCTGGGATTTTTTTCATGTCAAACCAATCAGGTTTGAAATGTGCTGAGAGAGAAATTCTTGAGACAGCCTTGGAATTTTTCAGCCTATTCCTGCATGTCACTTTCTGAAATAAATGGGAATGCATTTTTTAAATTTATGATAGCTTAGAACTTGATGTCATTGCTATTCTAAGAATAATAATCAAGGATTGTTATACCTATTTGATTGTTTACATTTCCTTTTGACACTGCCAGCGATAAAGTAGAGGTAATAATACTAAGCATATTCTCTGGTCATCTTCTCAAAACTTGTCATGATTGAACAGAGCCTGGATTTTAAAGATAAAGGCATTTGTCAAATTCTATAATGTCTTCATAAAGGTCTGCAATGGAGATCACATTACAGAAAAACTTTGGAATGGGTAGCCCTTGGATCTGGTAGTTGGGAGTAGAGATGAGTGGCCGCCATTTTTAAACAATGTTAGATTTGCCAAAAGGAAAAAAATAGAAAGGAATCTGAGCAGGAGATTGTGAAACTGGGAGCAGATTTGGTCATGGCATTAAAAAGAGGTAGGAGATGTGCTCTGTAAGGGGTTGGTAGCTCTGTTGCTCCCCTATACTGATGTAGGTCTGTTCCCTGCATCCCAGTCGGTTGTGGAGTTGGAGATCCACGTTGATCGAGGGCCTTACAGCAAGGAGCCGTGGTGAAGTGACGGGGAATCACCTGCCAGCAGCACGTGGGAGCTCATCCCCCCTTGCTAGGTGACAGTAGGCAGTCTCCTTGCTCCTCTCTCTGAACCTCCCAAGCTGGCATGAAGCCCATCTAGTAAATGCAATAAGCCATGGAAAATGCATCGGTAGCATGTGCTGACATGGGTGGAACACAAGATGATGGAGAAGGGGATCCTGTTACCCCCCGGTTCAGCTGCACAGCCCTTTCAGCCAGTGGAGAACTAAATGTTAACCCTTTCAAAGCTCTCCTGGTGAGGAGGGGGAAGGCAAGAAAGAGTTTCTTACTTCACTGAGATTTGACTTTAAAAGGTCTGTATAAGCATGGAAGTGCCATGGGGAAACAAAAGTACAAGTGGCTCAGCAAATATTGCGGATGGCAATGGCCGTCCTGGGGTGAGTGAATGCAAGGCTGGGTTCAATCTGCTGCAGTCAATAAACTCTTTGTGCTGTGCTTTCATGCTCTGCGGTGGCAGAAGAGCATTGGAGTGAATTACAGTCTTCTGTTTACTCTGGGACTGTTTATTATCCCTTGTGTAGTTTACAAGAAGCAATTCACAGGACAATCTCCTAAAGAGGAGAAAAATCAGTTTATATCAATGCGTGACTTCCTACTATCTCTGGTTAGCCCCCTCATACCCACAAACATATTCATGCATCGCCTACTTAGCACCAGAAAGGGGATGTTACATCTCTAGGTTATTTCCCCAGTACTTTTATTTTTCAGCCCACTACAGGAAGGGTTCATAGAGTATATCCAGAAAGATGTTTTTGTTCCCCCACCTTGGGTTTCAGTCCCAAAACTGCCAATTAAATTATCCCATAAATCCTCCATTATAGGTAGTAAAACCTAATTTTAGATTTCCTGCCCACTCTAGTGTCCTGCCTGATTGCTACCAGTTGGATAGAGGCTCAACCTGTTAAGCAGACAATTGCAGTGAATCGACTGTTTCTTTCTGTGCCACATGTGGAGAACTTTTTAATATGTGGCATTTGGTCATAATTCTCTCTGGCTGTTTTCTACCTTTTAGTTGCTCAAACTTTTTTTTTTTTTAAGGCTGAAAAGTAGACATCTGTAATTTATTCTTTTGTCAAATTTTTTGTGAGAGAAAAGGTTGTTACCCTGTGCATTAGGGGGGATGTTAATCTTCCTGCCACCACTAAAACAGTAATAGTTTAAAATTAGTTTTTATATAATTCCTGTTTAAAAGAAAAGCCCTATATTAATAGAGCTAACACATTTATGTGTAAGCTGAAAATATTTCAGGCCATCTGAATATAAATGCATTCTTTCCCTTCTTGTTCAAATGCAAGTATATTATTTAGCTGAAAACAGTGCTAATTTTCTTGAGGGCAGTTTCTGCTAACTGTAGTCTCATGGAGGAGCATTTATTTCACATACACTCTCACTAAAGATTCCTATTTTATCCCGAGTATCAACAACCCCTAGGTTCGTAAGCTTTACTGAGGACAAGTAATAAATAAGGTTGTCACAAAAAGTGGTTTTATCATGTGAATAAAGTGTAAGTATCTGTGCATCAGTGCCTTGCTCTTTGGACAAAAGAATATTTGCATTCCATGTGGAGCACTTCTGTCACTGGGATTTAAGCAGAATTCAAAAATCTGTCTGTGAGGAAAAATGGAGCCTAAAATGCTATGAGAAATTAAAACCTTCCTTTGTCTCTCTGCTAGATTTATTGTTGTTAACCTGGTAAAATTCCTGACTCATCCAAGTCACAGATTTGGATGCTGTAGAGGTACCCGAGTATATCTTGTACATCCACAAAGCACTGTCTTTCTGAATGTATTTCCTGCCTGAATAAATTGGTAATGTTTTAACAACTCTGTGTCAAATCAGGAAGATACGTGGCAGTCGGTAAGGGACTTTTTTTTCTCCAGAGTATGGTGACAGGAAGCTTAATTCAAGATGCAGGATGCGTATAATCTTACGGGCATTTGCAAAAGGGAAAAATACTGCTAAGAGACATCACGCTGAAGGAGCAAACATTGCTTCTCACACTAACGCAACACGTGTGCCAGGCTAGGACTTTCCTCCACGATGCAGCTTTGGTGATCCCTCAGCTGGCTTGCATACGTAGCCTTCAGCTGAACCCGTTGGTGACAACCATAGCCTGTGCTGGTATTGCTCAGATGGTGGCATGAACTTGTCCCTTAGGAAGCGTCCGTACTTGTTGGCGGGCAGGACTGCGGGCACAGAAAGGGGCGGTTCTGTTCAGATGGGCAAATTCATTTTTTAGTGATCCTGATCCGCATATCCCAGCAGTCCGTGAGCTGCAAAACGAATCAGCCGCCTTCGGCGGTGTTGTCCTGTGTGGATTCTCTGATGTCTGATTAAGGCCGCTCCTTTTTAGCGTTCCCCTCGTTGGAGGCACTAACAGTATTTCCCTGCTTCACCCAGCTGTTTGCTTCCCTCACTCTTTATGCAATGTAGTATTTTCAAGTCTGTTACCCCCCTGTTAAATCTGGGGAAAACGGGGTGATGATTCCCAAGCTGATGGAAGAAAAGGTCAAGAAACACTCAGATATGCACACAGCGTGCTATCTCAAGTCTCATTGCTTGAAGAACTGGGCTAAAAATGGAACCACTGTGGTCTCTTTGCTAAATGGATCTTCTCAGCCTGGGTTTGTTTATTGTACCGTGACTCTATATGGGGAGATTATCATTTGTTGAGTGACGCTTGAAGCACTGTATAAAAAATAAAACATACACAAAGACTGACAAAGAAAAGAAGAAAGGAATTTAGGCCTCCCAGTCACAGCACTGTTCCTTTAATGGTTGATGAAATATTATATGTATTTTTTCAGTCGTATTATTTGTCCAGTTTAGGAACCTGGAAGTATGAGAAAGGATGGTCACATCGGTGCTCGGAAATGGAGAACAGACAGTAGGAAACAGTCTACATGTTTTCTGTACTGAAGTTAAGTGCAAGAGTGACAGACAGTGCCCTTTGGGGTGCAGAGCTCTGTGAACTGCTGCTGAATTTCTTGGATGTGTAGTTGACTCCAGAAGTCACCCCTTGTAGCAGAATTGTGCTGCACAATCAAAACTTGAGCTCCCTAGACACAGGGCCTATAAAGGAAACATTGAAACGTAATTCAAGTGACTCTAACTACTCGGTCACATCTGTATATCTGTAGACACCATGGGAAAAAAATTCTTCGAAGCAGAGAGCACTTGATGCATCCGTGGGGTACATTTCTGAAACCTAATCACAGTGTATAAAATGTCAATACTGTAAATTATGTCCTAGTTGAATGTTTGGTATCAAACTACCAGCAATACCTTCATCTGTGCCAGAGGTTCCCTATCTAGCATCTTCTGCACTTCAATGCATGTTTGTTGTACTCCGAATTTCTAATTTAGGAGCAGCAAGAAATGAAGACAATTTGATACCTAGTCCAGTAACACTAGGAATTCTACACTGATTGATTGTACTGGGCACTTTCATACTTATTTAAAAATATTAGCTTTTTTACAATGAGCTGAGAATTTTGCTGAATATCCAATATCTTGCATGGGAATGCTCTTAATTCTAGATATCCGGCTTCAGAATTTGAACTAGCCTTGTGTCAAGCCTGTGCTGTCTTGAATATGCTACTGTTACCAGAAAAAAAGTCTCTCTGGTATGCTAAGAAAAGGGGACGTGCTGGGGTTTGCAATTTTAGCATTACAGATTCTTTATTATTAGTAGATTAGTGGGGATTTTTCCAAAGACTTCCATGAGTCACAAGAGCTCCTGTTACTAAATTTCATATACTCGTTTATTTATACAACTATACATGAGGTCTTATGGTCTTTTCAGCCCAGAAAGAGCCAAGGTACGGTAAGTGTAAATGCACTTTATTGAGTTCTGGAGATCATAAATATCTCCTTTAACATCTGATTTATCTTGAACTATGTGCATTGAAAGAAGTGTCTCAAAATTAGGAAAGAAGGGGCATATGCTACTCCTTTGGACAACCTGTGTATTCATACCCAGAATGAAACTTTGGCAGAGAGTAGTTAGAATTAAACTGTCACCACCAGGGCAGTTTTACTTTATATACTGCAAGGTTATATGAGTTTTATAGGTTCATTTCTTTTGCTGATTAACAGTCCAGTCCTGGTCTTGACAAAGTCTCCTGTTTTTTTCATTGCCATGGCTTCTACAAGATGAGCAGAAGAGATAAAGTCTCAGGCAGAGGGAAATGTGAAAACAGGAATTTCAAGGGAGGAAGCTGTGTTCTTCATTTCCCCCTCCCTACATACATTTGTCTGGACTTTATGACAACATTTTGTTTTCGCACCATGCAGAAACCGTCCAGACAGATCTCAGCAATGCAAGACCTCAGAATACAAGGGAGCCAGCTACAGACAATGCCACATGGAGGCTCTTCCATGCTGGTAAATAATATTAAGGACAATACCATCAGCTCAGTGGGCTTCTGAGTGTATCTGCTGCTGCCAACCCACGAGGCATGCTGGTACCTCCAAAGGTGGCTTGGTGGTCACAGATCAAGATGTTTTCCTCTGACCTCCCAGCTGTTTGATGGGTATTTTCCAGAGATTTGTCGCTGTCACAATTAGCCTTTGCTGCAGGAGCTCACTGGCTGCCCATCCTCCTCCTCCATTGCCATCAGCAATGGCTTTGGATGTCTCATGCTCCAAACAGCCAGAGAGAGCCTGGCATATCCTGGCAGCGTAGCCATTAAAAAGAAAGGAATGTTCAATTTACTGATGTCGCTGAGAACTTACTGCTTTTTATATCAAGGTGCTAGCCAGAAGAACTGGAAGAAATGTGTAGCATGTATTGGAGAAAGAAGTCAGGACCAGGTGATGGTCTATGTTCTGTCAATCTTTCAGCTTCTTCAGGTTGTTTCCTCTGTGGGTAGGAAGCCTGCATGTTGAAGGGTGTCTGTGTCAGCCTGAGTTTGTGCGCTTTGCTGCTAAATGATTTTATTTCATGATTTGTTCCATGCCAAGTGCAAGAAAAATACAGCTACATTCAAACACAAGTTTGTGTAAATGTTATGTAGGTCATAATAATGTAGGTTAGAATATATTTTTCTTTAATGAAGTGTAATTAAGCTATTCGCAGTAATTAATGAGTTTGGGTGTTCCTTGTTGTCTTTTTTTTGAGTCTTAGCAGATGGGTACTGGGCAGTTTTTGAAAATCTGGCCTCTTCCTTGTCTGAGCTGGATTCACAAAATCACTAGCCTACTTGGAAAACAGTTGCCTGTACTACTTGCTGCCAGGGGAAAAAACCAACATTCTGAGAAAATATTTGTACTAATGTTATCTTTGTCTTTTCTTGCTCTCTCACCACTGCTGAAGTGGAATGACAGGCAGACACTGTTTTCTTGAAAACTAAAGGTGATTAGGGAATGCCCCTATCCCATTTATTTCAACTATAATGAAAAAATGTGAGAATTAAGAACATTCTGCATAATTGAATGACACTAACATGAGTGTTTTCAACAAAATGATACATTATGGTTTAATTTTCCAAAAGCAAATGAAGGTGATGCATCAAGACATACAGGTGATGGTGATAAAGATGAGGAATATTTTACCTAAAGGTGCAAAATGCGATGGCAATATAAAAAATTCTCAGAAAAAAAATTAGGTTTGGGTTAAAATGATAAAACAACCTGAATACATGCCTGTCTAGGCAAATTTGAGGCAACCTGGACTTTTCTTTCAAAAGGTCTGCATGGACATAGCTGTCTTTCCACCCCGTTTTAACGAGACAGGGAACTTCCTCCCATGTGCAGGTAGTGCAGAGCTGCTTTTCTACTGTGTTGAGCTATATGGTGACTTCTGTCATGCCCTCTGCTATGCTGCCTTTATACAGGCCTGCTGTAAAGTAAAAGCTGTTTTCCAAGATAAGAAAGGATTTAAAAGGTCAGAGTGGTCATAATAACCCTTGGGCACACTGGATATACAAGACAGCATGTGCTGTTGTTACTTTATTCTAAAACGTATAGGAAAGAGGGGACTGGCAGAAAGTAGGATGCTTGGTTATCCTCCTTCATATTCTGACATGACAGCTGGCCAATGTGTTACTCTGCTTTTCCTTTGCCATTACCTCTTCTTCTTTCCTGTGGGAAGCAACATCTTTTAAGAAACAAATTATCTCCTTACTTGCCTCTACGTTCCTTCATACATAGAATCACAGAATCGTTTAGGTTGGAAAAGACCTTTAAGATCATCAAGTCCAACCATTAACCTTGCACTGCCAAGTCCGCCACTAAACCATGTCCCTAAGCACCACATCTACACATCTTTTAAATACCTCCAGGGATGGTGACTCCACCACTTCCCTGGGCAGCCTGTTCCAGTGCTTGAGAACCCTTTCAGTGAAGAAATAATGCAAGAATCCTGCAGTGGCAGGAGGAAGGCATGTGGAATAAGACACTGCGACCTCAGAGAAGTAAAAGCTGCAGAGATCAGTAGTTAGTGTTTATGTAGGAGCCCTGTGTGCCCCCTTCAGTGTCCTTAATTTAGTTATGTTTTGCTCTTTTCCTTTATTTGCCTTTCACCTGATGACTGTGTTAGAGACAGCCTGTATGCTGAGGGCATGTTAGCTGAGCAGGGAGTCTACCTATGAAATGACTCCTGGAATGAGTTTTCCCAGTGATTATAGAAAATAACAACTATGCTCTCTGGGTGCACTGTTTACCTGTTAATTCATACGAGTCCACGCAGGCAGAGCATGTTGGCTGGGGGGGCGTCATCTGTGTTAGTTTCCAGCAAGCTTGTAACTGGTACCCAAGGTGTTGATTTAAATCCGTAGTCCTAAATAATTTGAGATTCAGTTACTAGAAGTATCACATTTTTCCATAGTTGAGAGGAGGGAGCATTTATACGGGCAGGAAATTCTCTGTAAGGAGTTCTTGTTCCTAAGCCCAAATTATTATTTTTAAATCCCTTTCACTTGTTTCACAGACTTCCACAACATTGGGTGGGTGTTCACAATTGTGTTTTCAAACATTTAGGATAATATTTTTTTCTTCTGTACGCTTCTTTAGCACTGTTGTGCATCCGACAGTTGGAAGTGTTGTCCCTGAGCTCTTCCTGTTTCATCCTTAAAAGTTCACAAATTTGATTGCCTTACTGGTCCATGGAAATGCATTTTCCAGGGCTCTCTGAACACCCAGACCTCAGTTCCAATCCCTACTGTGGTTTAAGTAGAGTGCGGATGTAAAATGGGATCTCTCCTGTTTGGGATATCCTCATTATAGCATTAAAGGGTGCTGTCAGATCGATCTCCCTCCATCCCCTCTGGAGGAGTGGGTCCATTTTTAAGTAAAACATTTAGTCAAGAGTGAAAAAGACTGTAGCCCAGTGGTTGAAACACGTGGAAAGTAGGGCACATCCATGCTAGTCTCCGCTACAGTGAATGTCCAATTATTTATGTAAAACATAACATTGCCAAATGGAGCAGTTAAAAGCCACGGGGGCAGGGGGAGGTACACAAAGCTGGGGAGAGGAGCTATGGCTTTTCTTAGTTCCTACAGTATCTGTTGGAAGCAGGACTGTTCTGGAAACTTGGTTCAAATCTTCTAATAGTTGGGGGTAGCTGAAAGCTGCATTTTTTTTTCACTGAAAAAAAGTCCATGAAGTCATCATCCCTAAATTCAAAAAAGAAGTGTCTTGCTTGGAGTGGTTCCCACCAAGAAATAAAAATATCAGCAGTATTCCCGTCACCAATACCACATTGTCCTGTTCTCTGCTCTGCATGGTT
The DNA here is from genome assembly GCF_034638445.1 of Ciconia boyciana. Lineage (NCBI taxonomy): Eukaryota > Metazoa > Chordata > Aves > Ciconiiformes > Ciconiidae > Ciconia > Ciconia boyciana. The sequence continues at coordinate 120,027,480 of NC_132934.1, read as the reverse complement.
TCAACACGCTCTGCTTATGGCTCCATCTTGCTTGATTTTGATTTCAGAGGATGGGAATATGCTTGTATTTTTAGGAAATTATCTTTCATTGGATTGTCCTGCCTCAAAGCCAGTTCTTTTTGGACTCTATAGGAATGATCCCACAGCTTGCAATGGAAGATTTGCTGTTTAGCCCCGTGTAAGGGGGTTTACGCTAAGTCAGTGGAAACTAAGCTGCAGAACATTTGCAGCTCCCAAGAAACTTTTATTCTGAGACCAGTGCCCATTTCCAGCCCCAGCGTGAGTAACAGAAGGCATCAATTAAATTCATTTTACTTACTTAGATGCAAGTTCACGTGCAGACCCTCCCTCTAGTTAATAGCTAAACAAAAGTATGACTGAGAGGAAAAAGTATACTTTGTAGCTAGACATTAAATATTTATCTCCTTAAGTGGCACTTGATGTTTTCGTTATATTCTGTGGCAAGAATTCCGGGGGGGGTGGGGGGGGAATTTCTAGATTAGGGAGAGAAGTTGCCCAAATGTAGTTACAAAGATGCTTGATCCAAGCTGGGGATTTGGTTACTGTTTTAAAATTCTTTTTTCCCCCCATTTAGTAACTCTGATCCTGGCAGAGATGTGGGGTTTTGTTGCAGATGGTTGTTATACATACTGAAAGGACTGTATACTTACAATATGCTCCGTAAGCTATTAAATGCTGTAAAAGCCTGGCTGACTTTATAGTTTGCATCCTGCCATTAGAGTTCCCTCTGAAGTCTGTCAGAGGGATATAATTCCACTCTAATTAAATCTATTCCCCTTTTCCAAATGTGAAACTGGCCTAATTAATGACTAATTGTTTCACAAATGTAAAGTAGGCCTAATTGTTCCTTGCCCCTTGACTACAGTGCCCTGCTTACTCCCAGCTAAGCAGAACCCCTGTGAAGGGTGTTTTGTCTCCATTAAACTCCATCAGGACTACGATCTGTAGCCAGTGGAAAAGGGAAGATGTTTGGAGCACGTTATTTTTCCACTGATGGTGAAAATGGTCTCCCTGAGATGGTAGTACGTGGGTCCCCAGCTGCCCTACAGACCTGAGAAGTGGGATGAAGATTTTCACATGTTGCACTTCGTGCGCTTCTGAAAACACCAGCTCTTGTCTCCTCCTGCCTTTCTGCAAGGAGAGGAGAAAAAGGAAGTTGGGGCCAGTTACTTGAGGCAAGATGGAATTAATGTTATAGGATCTGTGGTGGTGTGACATTGGCTGGGGGAAATCCATCCTGAGTCATTTTGAAATCATCGGGCACTCAAAAAAACATTTTCTTACGGCAAGTTCATGTGTACCACTGAGTCCTTAGGAAATACATACAACTTCTGTATACCATAAAGGAAGAACATCATACCCATTACTAATACCATCCTAGTTAACTTTCCCTACTGTGCACATCCTTCTAAGGCAAAGGAATTTGATTCTTTCTTTTTTTTTTGTTTCCTCCCTCATTTTGGTGTATTGGTCAATCTCAGAGTGCTCTCTCTTCCACTGCTTGTTTACGTATTAGGGTGGGTTAGATCCGAAGCCCACTGATACGAGTGGGAGCTGAGCAGGATCTGGGCCTTCGATCTCATAGCTGAGACTGAGTCAATTAGCTGCTCAAGGGGTTCCTCTGCAAAGTATGAGCTGCTCGAAGACGAAGTGCATGGATAATATACAACCAGTCCTGCAAACACTGTAAAAGTAAACTTCCAAGTTGCTGTGCTTAAAATCACAGCATGCTGCAACTGCAAGCATCAGAGACAGCAGAAGTGACAATCCTGATTTGTTTCTTTTTCATCTCAACTATATTTCATTAGCAGGTTGCACAATGATGAGTCAAAGCTTGGGGTGGAAAGGGTAGTGATTTACTTTTTTAATTCTACTGAAAAAGCAGAGTCATTGCTGTTATAGATCTAGTATTTGACATTTATACACACCTGGCACATAAAAAAGTGGAAGAAATTGGATCTACATTTAAAGGAAATACTTTGCATCACTCAGTTAAATTCTTTGAACTTGCAGCTTGCTTTTTTTTTCTTTTCGGAGTACATTTGTTTAAGGAAATGCAAGACTGATGTTACAAAAACCATAAATCTTAATCTGCATGCTAACATGTCTAAAAAAGATCTTTAATACTGACATATATGACTTTTTCTAGTGGTTAATAACTTCAGAGAACACCAAATGAAGTTTTAGAACCACACCAGGGCTTTGAATACTTACTAGAGCTATGATAATATGTTAGTTGTGACATGACAAACCAGTGGCTTGGAGAACTGATGAGGCCACAACAGCCACATGCCTATTCTTTTTACTTCACTGGTGGATGGCAAAAAGGTGTTTTAACATGTAGTCAGCATGAGGTACCTACAATGCCTATTTGACCCTCATAAATTAAGCATATCCTGATTCACTATTTTAAGGGTTCATATGCTCTTGAAATAATGCCTTCACTTGTAAAACTACACAGAGCTACAGACGCACCCACAGAGATGGACACTAAAACTCTCCTTTTTAGCTGAACTGAATTGCGTTAGTACCTGTCTATTGTAGCAAGCCAATGTAGCATTGAGCGAGAGATCAAAAGCATGAATAAAATGGTCCAAAGTTTGCAGAACAGAGGAAAAAAATATTATTGCAGTCTTCAGCTGCCTAATGGGAAGGTGTAGAACGAGACAGAGCTACACTCTTCTCAGAGATGTGCAGCAAAAGTCCATGGCTTACAGTTGCAAGTTGCAACAGTGGAAACCGTGACTAGAAATAAAGAAAAAAAAATCGCTGTAAGGGTGGCCATGCACTGGAGGAGGTGGCCAGAGCAGTAGTGTAATTCTGGCCTGGGAGATACTCAGAGCTTGACTGGGCAAGGTCCTGAGTAACCTGCTGTAATAGGTCCTGCTTTGGGTGGAGGTTGGGCCAGATGACTCCACAGGTCCCATCCAGCCGCAGTTGTTCTGTGGTTCTCCTGCCCCAGAGCTCGTGTGTGTGCCACCACGTGAGCACGGACGTGCTGCAGGGAGCATGTGGTACGGTCAGGAGGCATTGCTAAATGCATACAGCATCTTCTCCTAGCATGAGGTGGGATTTCTTTGTGTGCTGTAGCAGGTGGAGATGGACTTGGTGCTGTTTGAGATCTTGTGCATTTGTGATATCTTGTGGGGAGTTTCCATTAGTGAAGAGCAGAAACAGTTTCTTGAGGGGCAAATGAAGAAGATACAAGTCAAGGTAAAAAAGTTGGCCTACATTGTAAGTTTGTTCATGTCAAACAGCAAGCAGTTTAAAGGCTCACAGTTCAACACCCCAGTTGTTTTGGTAGACCTCTGCCATCTAGATTGGGTCTCCTTTGCTAGATCTCCATGTTGGGCCTGGAGTTGACCATATGGGAGACCACAGGGCAGCGCCGTGTTTGGAGTCCCTCCACGCCGCCTGCATTGACAGTGTCTCTGCGGCTGACAAAAGAGCCATATGCTCAAATTACCGTCAGTACTGCTGATTGTTGTTGAAATTGGTCAGAATCTGTACAGAAGAATCGGCAGGGTTTTGAAAGAAAAAATGTTGGGAAAGGTTGAATAATTTTTGGATGAAACATTTGTCGGCTCTCGCTGAGCATAAGAATGGGAGTGGGACCTGGAAATGAAGAAGGTTTTAGACATAAACTGCAAAAAAATGTGAGCAGTTCCTAGGTGTAGTGGGAGCTGGGGAAATGTGCAGCATGGTGGTGAGGGCAGGGGGAAGAAAGAAGGGGAATTATTTGTTGCATTAAAACATACTGATGGGTCTTGCTTAAAGTTGCATCTTTGGGGAAGGGTGGCTGAAATCCAAACAAATGTGTAGAGGTATATAAAAATTTATTCTAAACTTGGACTCTACAATCAGATTTTGGACCATCATAAAATCTCAAAATTGTTACGTGTCTATGTCTTACCATTTTTCAGCAGAAGAATTTGAGATGGGATCTGTTGCTTTGGAGGGAGACAACAAAGGAAAAATTTTGATTATAAAAATATTGGCAGAACCTTTTCTTGAGAGCTAAACAATTTCAGGTTAGGTCTGCTGTGACAAGGTACCCTATGTATGGCTGAACTGAAAGAAAGGGTGGACAGCCAGCCTGGAGTGCAGGCAACGTGTGTTAAATTCCTGTGACAAAATTCCCATGCAAAGGCACCAGCCCTCAAATACCATCCAGAACGTACCAGCTTCATAGTGGCAAGGCGTTATTTGAGCTTCCCTTGCTAAAGAGACTATCTGAATTATTCGTATCTCTACAGTTGCCATGTATATCTGCCGGTTCTGGGAATTAGCTATTTTTTGCAACAGCATTCTCCATTAGGAGAGTTGCTGCTTCCTTCCAGGCACAAACCCCTTCAGAAGTGGGTGAAACACATGTGTATGTCCATATAGTGGTTGGAGTCTGATCCTGCATGGCTGAAATCTGTGATAGTTTTGCTGTTTACTTTAACGTAAATGGGATTGGGTCCTGTGCTAGTTTTGTGCTTTTGTGAACCGTCATGATGGAAGGCACAGCAATAAATGTAGTAAGATAATAAACTTTGGCCGTATTTCTATAGCAATGTATAAGCCCATCTGTATGCCGTATGTCAATAAAAACAACTAATTACAGAATAACTAAATATAAAGGGCCCCACTGCTTAAGAAAACCCTCCTGTATCCCATTCCCAAACTTCCTATTACATCTATGGAAAGTCTGGACCATAAGCCGTATTTGTTTCATTAAGTCCTGATTTTGAATTAAAGCTAAGCAAGAAGATAACTGCAGCCTTATCCTTGCAAAGGCCTACTCATGCCTTTATACATTAAAACTTGTCCCATTTGCTTTGGGGGAACTACTTCCAAAGTGCAGAGGGGATTCCATCTGTAACTTCGCCGTGCTGGGGCCTTCGAAAATTCTGCTGGAAAAGCACACGGGGTGAGCAAAACCTGCCTTAACTCGGTAATCGCTTTTCTTCTCCAGCTGTAAGTACGATGCATCGTAATTATTAGTATTTCTTTTTCACATGCAATTCACCATTAGTATTTCTTATCCACATGCAAAACCCCATGCACTGCTTTTGCTGCACTTTTTGCCTGCTGTGGAATCAAGCTTGGTGAGCTAAATGCATTCCTCTTCACTCTGTTTTTAAATAGTGTTTGAGGTGGAATACAAACATTTTCCTTGCAATATAGAGAAATAAACACAGTAGGAGTTTTCAGTTGAGCTTAATGAGTGTCTTTTCCGTGTGAAATTTGTTTCTTCATATTTCTAAGTCAAATTTGCATCTTTGCATAGCACAGGTTCAGTAATGTGCTGTAAATTTTATGTTACAGCTTTACACTCACTATTAGGAAATACATTTAGATCCGCAAAATATTATTTTTCTAAACACTTAACTTTAGACTTTACAGTTTCACAAGTGACAGGTCCGTGTTTCACCTAGTCAACTACTGCAAAATCCAGATGCTGAAAAAATGAGCCTAAAATTATACATTCAGTCAGTATTAGTTATTTATAGACATTCCTCAAATGCATTTGAAATAAAAATGAAAACAAAGCTTTGAATGTCACAAATCAAAGCATTGTTGAAGATGACTTATATCCTTCTAAGGTACTTTCTTACTAAGGATGTGTCGCATTTCTATTTTTATAATGCATTAACATTTTTTATTGATAAAGCGAGATTCAAGTTGCAATGGAAGTGCCAGTCTTTCTGATATGCACTTTCAAAGCACTTCTTGCAGTGCAAGTCAACACTTAATGGAAGTCACTTTACTTCTTAAATACCTCATGTTTATACAGCTGTTCAGATTATTTATTTATTTTATTTTTTTTTTACTTTCCAACATCTGAAATGGAAGTGCCACAAGTAAAAAGAGAAATTAAACCAACAGAAATAAAGAATTTTATGCCAGGACATACAAGAGGAGTCAAAAGCATTTAGTAACAGAAAGGAAAATTGGTCTGAAGAACTTCAAAGACTCTGCTTAGTTTTGTTCTGTAGTCAAATGATCACTTCCACTGGAAGCTGACTTAATGTACTGATATGCTGAAGAAGGATCACCACATGGATTTATACTTTGTCTTAAGAATCAGAAAAAAATGGTGTTGCTAGTCATGTTGGTTGGGTTAATGTTGTTCCCCATGAAGCCCCCTTGCCATCCTTAGGGTGGAGTTTCAAAACAACAGCAATCCTGCAGCGGATTGTGAAGGGTCATCCACGCTTCTCCATCACCCTCTGTATCGTGTTTTGCTTATCCCTTCATGGAGGACTTATCCATTCCTTCTGCTGCTGACATCCCATAAGTTGACCCCTCCTCTTTTACTGATGCAGGGGACGCCCATACCTGGCTGTAGAAGGGAAGCAGGCACCATGAATGTCTTAGAAAACAAAGCTGTGCTGGAGAAACGTGCTTCAGGCATCTCAGCTGACCATTCGGTCCAGTGTTGTTTCACTCCCAGAGAGTGTCCACAGCTAGGTCGAACCTCCTTCTGGAAAGTTTCCACATAAAGGACCATTTTTCACACTGCCTGGAACACCTTAGGTCCGCAAACCTGATTGCTTGGATGTGCCCAAATCTCTGTGGGCATTTTCTCTGTCATAGGCATTGTCAGTATACTTCAGTGAGTGGCTATGGGATGTAGTTTACATGCACACAGTCTGCTCTTGATTTAACTTGCTTCAGAAAAGTTCTTGTTGAGCCCAATTTAAGGCTTGATACGATCTTTGCTCTCCCTCCAGGCCCAGCACTCCCCAGGGGGACCTGTCAGGGGAGGTGCATCTACTGCTCCCACCCATGAAGGGGGCAGCTGGGCGAATTCGGCACAGGGAGCCCCGCCGTGAGATGCCACAGCAAAAGAAATGGGTTGGTAGGTCATGACTGGGGTGTACAAGTGGGAAGTTGGGCAACTGCAGCTGTTTCTTCCCACCGATGCTCTGAGACAGCTTCAAATAAGACATTCAATGGAGCTGTCTTGTGGGTGAGTTCCCCAGGACACATAGCTGCCTCTCCTCTTTGCATCATGCCGGACCAGTAAGAGTGAGTCCATACACACAGGAAAAAAACAGTAAAATTATATTGCTCATTAAAACAATGATTTTCCTCATTAGAACAAGAAGCATCCCCCAGAAACCTAGGGGGAGAAAGGGGAGGACAACTTTCCAGTGCCGATTACTGAAACATTTGTTGCATCCCCAAAGTGAGTGCTTGCATGCAACAGATTCAGTGCCAGTACATTCTGTTCCTGAACAGCATATACATTTCTTGAATATGACAACCGAGGAAATTTATTGAAAACAGAGAAAATGTTAACTATTTTTTGGTTCTTGCTCATATATTTCTCAGCTAAGTGACATTACACTTTAGTTCTCCCATAAATGTAATTTTAGATTCTTCAGATTTTAGGTATTGCTTTTAACTATAACAATTCAGGGCTTTTCTAGGTTTGGCAGAACTGTGTGGATAATCTGCAGTAAATAATGTACTAGCCTAGTGTACTCAGTAATTACTGGAAGTGCATGGTGTACATAATTTCTGACTATGCAAATTTAATCAAGTAGTTATCCTTGAAAAGTCTGTGAAGTGTTCACACAATTATTTATGACTTTTTAAAAATACTACTGTTTTCTGCTTATTACGTGTATGCCATCAGTTTGTACTAAATGCTTAAATGTGGTTGAAAATATGAATGTGTCACCTGAAAGCTGTGTGTGGTGCAAAACTTACATTGATTCTTGCCTAGCACTTTCTGTGGGCTTATTAGAAACAGATCTCTTGAGAACAAAATTAAAAAGAGAGGCATAGGTATGTGACAGCTAGAGGGCAGCTAGAGCATCTAGTCTAATCTCCTGTATGTCATCTGTCCTTCGGCTTCACACAGCTACCTCTGACCTGGAAAATTCAGGTGCCAGAACTGAGTGCAGAATGCCAGCATCAGCTAATCCACAAATCTTTCTCAAACAAATGGCCTTGAAGTCCAAGAGGCACTAGCCAAGGAAGGCCTGAAGGAGCTGATAACGCGTACCACAGGAGGTTGATATGTAATTTGTTATTATTGAATTGGATCTTGTTGTTTCACTTTCGAAAACACTCTCATTTGCTTTTATCTTTCAACAAGAGACATTAGTTTTCCTTAGCTTTTGACTTCAGCCTCAAAATAATTTCTTATTAATTCTTCCAATAACAGTGAGTGTATCTTTCCACAGATGTAATTTTAAGTGGAGCATCGGTTAAAATGTTTGAAACGAGCTTGGGCTTTAACAGTGGAATGAATGCAAATTCGATACTACTATTTGTCACTATATCTCTCTCCTGATGTCATCCTGCTTTTGTACAATACTCTGTTTTTCTTTGGAAAGTCGTATTTCTGTAGAGCACTAAGGTCCATAATTATAATCTGCAGATAGAAATTACGTGGTGGTTGCTTCATGGCTGCATGTCTTGCTCTTGTGGAGCTGACTGGCAGACACCTTCAGCTAAGTATGGAGTTGAGTTTGAATAGTTAAACACAGAAATCTGACAGGGCAGCTCTAGCATGAAACAGAAAGGCAGCAAAGTGCACCAAGTAGGAATTTGACTTGATCCGGGAACTCTTCTGGTGACCTCTGTGGTTTTCCACTTGGAGAGCACAAAGTCTTGAATTCATTCATTACTCTCCCCTTGGTATCCCCTGCGTGTGCATAAGTATCCTGTAACAGGATAAGCATCAGGAAGTAATCATTATCAAATACCCGTGCATGGCACTAAGATAGACAGTCAAAACCTTGAGCTATGGAAAGTGGTTGATGTAGTTAAATGTGTCAGACGTGACTCAAAAGTCTCCTTCCTTTCTGAAGATATTACTTCATTCATGTTAACCACATTTGTAAGTGGCCTGGACTGAAGAGATAGTGTTTGGGGAATTCCAAACTCTTTTATATGCAGTTGGGAGTTTCAGGAATAGCTGCTCTGCATTCCACATTGATATATAATCCTCATTATGGCTTTGAATAAGAACATGGTAATTCGTCAAAAAAATAAATAAACCAAGTTATTGGTCAGAGGCGTACTATATAGGGAGTACTAATAAAAACAAATATTTTTGGCTGTAGTCTAAAGTTCCTACTGTAAATGAGCTAATTTAGGGCTGTATCCTCCCCTGAGATCAGGGGCTGGAATGGAGATAAGCAGTAGCTGCACAGATACATTTGGGTGGTAGTGTAGAAATGTGCCTTCTCCACCGGCTCCACGTTCAAAGGGAAAGAGAGGGGGAACATTTGCTGTCTTTTCCCTGTAGGTGGATTGACCCCTCCATCCAAGAAGGGGAGTGCTCTTCGTCCATCAGGAGATATTTAACTCCTTGTACTACCAATTCACGTTCTAACTCCTTGAAAATGTACGCAGATCAGCTTTGTATCCCAGAAGAAAATCCATCTTCCATCTTCAGCTTCAATGAACTCCAAGAGAGACAGACATAGACACAGAGAGCATAGACACGGCTTCAGATTGGTGCATCCCTTTGCCCCCACAGACATTAAGGACCTGGAGTATTGCTATTAGTACAGAGCTAACTGTAAACCCTGGCCATCTGTGCCTTCACAAACAGGTGGTGACACATGGCGTGTTCTTCAGTTACTGACTTGCTTACGGTAATATCCAAGTTGTGGTTTTACGGTCAACTTAAACCACGCCAAGCCCACGTCCGCTGCCGACAGGGGCAGGTCTTACCTACCCACCATCCCGAGCCAGCGCGCGGTCCCTCCTGCCGCGTGTCACCCCGGGGCTCCAGCGGCACCGCGACTCGCTGCAAGCACTGCGACTCGCTGCAAGCACCGCGACTCGCTGCATGCACCGTGACTCGCTGCATGCACCGTGACTCGCTGCATGCACCGTGACTCGCTGCGTCGGGGAACCGGTACTGCTGAAGGGGAGTCCCGTCAGAAGGGGACTGGCAGACCAGCACTCTGATCTGGTTGACAGAAATAGTGTTAACGTTGCGTGAGGGAGAGAGCTTACCAGTGTGAGCTAGTCATAAAACCAAACCCTCAGGAGGCTTGTCAGGAGGAGGGCTGGGTGGGTAAGTTTTCTTTATTTCCAGGGAAAAAAGGAAAAAAAAAAAAAAAGAGATTTAGGACTCATTTTTTTTATTAACATCTTTAGATGTTTCTTGAAAGTGAAAAATCTTTCAGTTTTTAGCTACCAGAATTGAAGCCCATCAAGCAACCAGCCCTGCTCCGCTTTCGTTTTCCCCACTGATTTTTTTAAACAAATAATGCCATTCTATTAAAAAAAAACTTACAAAGAGGTATAATTGCAACATTATCAGTGAGTTATTCTTCTGTTTAAATTGCTCCCAAAGAACTTACCATTTATTTTATGTGCTCATAAGTACAGAAGAGAAGTGCACTAGATTCACAGGTTAGGAACCTCTCCTGGCCCAGATCTATTAATCCTAACTTAGTACTGTAACAGTCAATGCCACTTAGCATCGCTTCACTCCTGTGGCTAAGCACATCAGACAGTGCACAGCACAGCCATTGTGTTCTGTCCTGCAAAGGCAGGATGAGTACCAACAGTTTTTATTGAGAATGGAAAGTTGTAGAAATGCTGATTGATGCATCTTTTCCTATTTTGGTTTTCTTGTCCTTTACTGTTGTTTTATTCCCGGTATCCACCTGCAATCATGAAGTCTTACCCCAACAGCAAATACGCCCTGACTGCAGATGAATTGCCTTGGCAGTAGCATTTCTTGAGCGTAGCAGGATCTTTCCTCAGGGTTTTATTGTTGAGGCTGTTAAATGCAGAGAGGTTACAACAAAAGAAGCGAAAAAAAATATCTGGAGTGGTTATACCCAACCATAAGCTAAACATAAAAGCTTTAAGCCCATGTCATGCAGCTCTGCTATGTAATAGTTTAGTGTCAATATTGGTCCTGGATTGGATCATCACAGTCTGCTCATTGGAGCCCTGGTTTACAAATGCTGAATTATAAACATTCCTATGACTTCAGTTCTGGGCCTTCTTCACTAGATACTGCTGGGTTTTGCTCTTTGAGCCGTTTCCCCCCAGAAATCCAGGTCTGTGGTGCAGAGTGGGCCATGGTCTGCCTCAGCCCCCAGGAAGGCTCCACTCCAGTTCTCGGCAAACCTCGGCAAGGGGCAGGAGCTGACTGCGGCTGCTCGCCTGGCTCTGGAGTACCTTCTTCTAAACCTGGAAGTATCAGAGAAGGAGGGGGCATAAGCTTGCGGTACCATGCTGTGCAAGAAGCTTATTGTTTTGTTTGTAAGTTTAGCAGTTTCCAAATTGCGTGCTTGTAGCAATCTTCTGCTCCCGAGTTTTGCACGTATCAACTAAGATGGAGTGGGTGACTTTCTGGCCTGCCTCAGACAGTGGCAAAAGTCCAGTTTATTTCAGTGGATGAGGATTTCACTTCTTCTCTTCTTAGTCCTGTTAAAGAACTTAATTTAAAGACCTTAATAACTTAATTTAATAACTTAATTTCAACAAAGCCCTATGATATGAATAAAGCAGCAGCAGCACTACGGGAATGATTGCACACTGGTTTTCAGTTAGTGGTCCCTGAAGCTCCTCAGATCTGTAGGCTACTTCTAAACTGCAGCAAGCCTAAATTTGGCTTAAGCTTGCTATATAAGAGCTTGCACCATAACTGGAACAATTTTAGGTGTCCACAAATCACAGAAAGGCAGAAAACCATATGTAGGGCATTCAGCTACCAAGAAGGGCAGCCCTAAGATACAGCAGCAGGAGCTTACCCTGTTTCTACACACCACTGAGAGCAGGTTTATAGTCCTTCTGCCTTTTGAATATCCCAACCTTTCTTTCTTTTACACGCTATCTCACCAGTGCTGGTAGGACCCAGAAGCACAGAAAAAGATGTCCTGAAAAAACAATCCAGAAATGGGTAGAGCTGCACAACTCAAAAGCTCTCCAACAGATGAAAAACATCAGTCCTTATAAAATATGTGACAAGTACAGTTGCATGACAGTGTGAGGGGGTCTGAAAGTCCTGCTGGCACTCACTTGGGATAGTCTGCATAACTGTTCAGGGATTCACCTCCTGTGAGTAATGGTAAACATCCTGAAGTTATGCTGGTAGAAATTTGGTGCAATGCCACTCTGTATTATTCATCGTACCAGAGTGTACTGTGTGCGTGTGCAAATTTGCAGTGCTGTGTGCCATTCATAGCTTTCCGTGCTGTCTGACATTCACGTATTTGTAAAGTGCGGGCTCTTACCGTCTCGGCAGCAGTGATACAGGGCTCTTCGGAGAGAGCCGCTGTCCTCCAGGCAGAGCTTTGCTGCTGCTCTCTCCTGTGCAGCCTGTGCTTGGGTAACCATTTAATATCATCCTTGCTTTCACTGCACCAGGAACCTGGCCCAGCAATTCTAGCATCTCGTTTGCTGTTGATTAAGCAGCCCTTCATTATCCCGTATTGGAATCGGCTCTGTGGCTGTATTTTGAATACTATTCCCTTTGCAGATAAGTACTTTGGGCCACATTCATCCCCAGCAGAACAGCAGCGCGGAGCATGTTTCTTTATTTGCTGCAGCCAAGCTCTGCTCTGCGTGGGCGTCGCTTTGCCAGGAGTTTGGCCCGGAGTCTTTTTCTGTCAGTTCTGCTGACTGCCCGGTCATGCTCTCTCGCAGCGCTGTAGTGCGGGGTGTCGGACACGTCGGGGGAACCTGCTGGGTTTTTTAGGTGAGCATAGCATGCCAAATTATGGAAAAGGGACCTATGTTCCTGTCTGCAAAGCAACACCAGTGCAAAAATGGAGGAGAGAGGGGTGCGTACTGCCCACCATATAGAGGGGACGTTCAGCCTCTCAGTAATTTGGCAGTATATGTGTACATTAAAAAGTCGAATCCTTTTGATAGGACTATAAAAAGGAAAAACAATGTAATCACATCTGGTGAACTCGAGAGCTGTACATAATTCTGCGACCCTTTGATGTATTTACATAACTCAAAAAACGCGGGTTGCGTGCACACGTGCACAGAAAGACAACAGACTCCATAGCTTATCTGTCTCCTCCTGTGTGGGGTGGCACAGGCATACCCAGGTCTGGCTGGTTTTGTACAATAACATGGTTTTGTCTTGATATTTTAATCTGTCCTGAACAACAGAGGGGGAATTTGTCTCTCCTGTCTCATGAGCAATATTGCTACTATTGCTGTTGTACTTGTACGATGCTTTGGATGCATCAGGGGATGGAAACCAGTACCAAAAGCCAGATGCACCAGGGGACGGAAACCGGTACCAAAAGCCAGATCCTGTCAGGAGTATTTAACGCTGCCCACAGCCTGATGCCAGCTATCCTCTTTTCCTGGGGGTGTGGGCAGGGCATGTGAGCCTGGTCTACTGTCCCAGCAGTCTCCTGCCTGTCCTCTGGTGCCTTCTCTCCCAGGGCCCTTGGGGCATCCTCAGTACGTGCTCTGTCCCCCATACATAACTAAAATACAGCTCCTTTTCATTTGGTGGGTGTGCATTGGTTGTGGGGTGGGCATGCACGTCTCCAACTCCACTGAGAAGCCATTGCTTCTCCGTCCGTGCAGTGCCACGGCCCCACGGCAGCTCTGTAGCTCTGGTTGGGCAAGCAGACGCACACGGTCCCGCTGGTTTACAACAAAATTATTTGTTTCATGTGGCGGGAAGGCTTCCTGTTATGCGACAGGGCCTTTTTCCATTTCAGTCGTATGATGGACTTGCGTCTGGCCACGTGCCAGCAGAAGCTGCAGGGTCCATGCCCTGGGTGCTGCCAGGACTGCTGCCGTCTCTCTGCTCTCCGACGCCCTGCGAGGTGGGGTGCCACGGGGACCTGTACCTCTAAAACAGGATTAATGAACACTAGGCTCGACTCAGGATGCTGGGAACTGTAAGAAAACCTGCTCCGTGGCTACGAATATATCCTTCCAGGGTTAAACCCTAAATCAGGAAGGCACTTAAGCAAGCGCTTAACTTTCAGTTTGTGTTCTGATTTCCTTGTTTCGGTTTCCTGAAAAGAGATGTCTCCCTAAACCAGGCTTTAGTGTCATTTTGGCTCTTACATTAGAGTCATGCTAGCCAGGGGATGCAGGGCAAAATCTACAGCCACGTGCAGACCCTGTGACAGACTGTCAAGCACAAACATGACCAGCATGAAATTTGGGATGGGGGTGGAGGAGGTTCTGGCAATAAATACCATCTGGTTCAGCAAGTTAGTACCAGATGTCTGGAAGCTTCCAATTCCAGCCAGTAAAGGTGGAGCTGAAATAATTAAAATTATATTTCTGTTTGGGAAAAAAAAGGAAAACTGTCACAGCTTTTTTAACAAGGATTTCCAGAAGTAAAAAGACAAAAGCCGTGCCTTTTGCAAACTAGGACATGTCCCAGTCTAGAGTAGGTATAAATGAATATCCAGGTGAGAAAGAAGAATAGGCTGCCAAAGGTTGAGTTTAAAGCAGAATTCCCCCTTTTAGGATCACCGCTACACAGCAGTACGGGGGAAAAGTCAAATGGCCAGAGCAGTTGCATATGCATCTTTCCAACTCATATTGGCTAACATTTGCTTGTCTTTGATTCCCGTACCATGTGGTGTAGAGGTGGCAACTGGTTTGCGAATGTTCTCTGTCATCTTCTCTTCTATAAAGAATCCGTCTTCTTGGGGAAAAGATGTGATATGAACGGGCCTGGCATAGTTCAAACAACTTCTCCTGAACCCCGGTAGCTTCAAGCAACTCTGAGCTCTGAAATAAAAGTCTGTTTCCCACCCCAGAGCGACATGGGGCATTTCTGGAATAGAGTCCACACCTCTGAGCTCAACACGTGCTTCCTAAGCGCAAAATCCTGCTTTTGCTGGGCGAACCCCCAGGCGGTGAGAGCTCAGGAGAGGCAGAAACGCCTGCACGGCTGCCAGGCATTCCCAGCTCAGTGGCTCTCCGAGCTGTAGCAGGCTGGGCGAGCCGGGGTCCTGCATGCTCCGTCTCCTCTCCACCGCGATGCGAGGTGGCATGCCGTCGGTGCTGGGCAGGGGACGGGCTCCAGGGCAGGGGACAAGCAGCAGTTCTGGGGGACAAAGAGGGGCGCAGGTACCCAGCTCTGTAAGGAACGTCAGAGCCCTTTCCCTTTGTCTAGACGTTGTTGGAAGTTGCTTCCCAAATTGTGTCTAAACCCACCTCTCTTCTGAAACCTGGGTTAACCAAGTAAAATACGTGGGTAGGGAGGAGAGACGCAGCGCATGCTTGCGTGCTGAGCAAAGATGTTAGAGAGATGGAAATAAACACTGATGTGGGACAAGTCCCCTCTTTCCTGGGTAGGCTTCTGTGCTGGGCGTGAGGTACCGTTATGGCAACACAGTGATGAAAGTATGCAAACTGTGAAAGCATGATCTAACACTGGGTTCAAAATATTTTTCTGTTCAGTTTAAATGAAATTTAGTAGTTTCCAGATCCTGTGTATGAGGTTTTGAAAGCTTAAAATACGAATCACATAAATCCAATGAATAACGTGGCGGGCGTGGATTTACTAGGGAAGGGAGGAAGGGAACTGAAAGGCATGTCAGTGCTGTTAGTGTTTCTATATGACTTAAATCTGAACAACATCGCTGTTGAAAGTTTGCTTTTACCAAAACAAGTGTCTGTTGCTTTTGAAGATATTTAAGTTCTGTCACTTAAAACCATGACATCGGGATCCCATTTGATCATCCACAGATAGCTGAGGAAAGTGTATAAAATGGGAATTTGGCTTGTTTTGGGGTTTCTCTAATAGGCCATCGAATTAAGTACATTGTTTTCATGGATTTGAAGAGGGATTTGAAGAGCTGGCTCCCTTAAGTAGTAAGGGGGAAATGTACCAAGATCTAAATGGTGATACCTTTAATTGCACTGTCTAATACCACAGTTTATAAATGGTTCCCTTACATCATGAGGACTGCTTCTGGGGCAAGCTGCAACTTAGTATTAGCCAGTCTATCAACATTTCTCCTGAGTAAATAGGTAAAAGCTATCCGCAGTTTGATTTGCAAGTTAGTGTAGATGTGAGAACAGATAATGAAATAAAAAAAGCCAACGCTGAGGAAAAAGATTTTTTTTTTCTGATAGTGCCTTGCTGCTTTAAAAAATGAAAAAAGTTCAAGGTCATGGGCAAAAGGAAATTTCTTGTGTTAGAAACGGGAATGTCCAGGCTTTTAGGGAGAACAGAGAAAAAGCCACATTACTTTAAATGACATTCACGTTCCTACATTTTTCTACATGTTTTCTAGTTTCCTGACTTAATGATCCCAATTTATTAGCAGTTATTCGATGTTCTAGTTATGGAGCAGTACTCTACATTATTTACATTATATATTGTTATTATTTTAAATTGTTTTAATGGTCCCCCACCCCCTGCACATGCAGACAAATGCACCCCACCTGCCCCAACCCCTCTGTACTTTATTACCGGACATGGATAAGGGGTCCCAGAATATCCATGCTCTGAGGTGCTGTTAATTGAGCGGCTGGATCAGACTTGCAGCTATTGTAAATGGGCACAACCTCAGTGAAATTATACTTATTTATATCAGCTCCAGCTCTGTCCCAATCCTGCTGGATGTTTATAAATTGGGAAGAAGGGATTGTGGAAATCCCTGATATCTGCAGCACAGAGCACATCCCAGAGTTCTTATTTTGGGAAAATCGTCTGTTACAGATAAAGACCAATTTTCCATGAGAATTTCAGGGCCGACTGTTTTCTCCTGTATGAAATAGATCCTAAACAGACTGTATGGAAACAGAAGTGTCTTAGAGCTTCAACTGTACTGGTTCTCGAGGAGGTCTGGGGAAGGAAAGATGCTTATCAGTCTATAAAAAGATAAGAGATTTGTATTGAAAATAAACTTTTAAAATATAATCATATGACACTTGTTTCTTTGGTTATGCAGCTGCCTTGGGATCTGAGCTCCTGGTAAACACATTGGCCTGTTAAAGGACATGATTCAGACTGTCCCAGATCCAGCAGCTCACATCAAGGTTAGTTTCGTGTTTATTGTGAGTCCTCAGATGTTTTGAGAGTCATAAAATTAAAGAATATGTATACATACTGCAGGTTTTCTTGCATGTTTATAAATTGTGCTACTGCACAACACTGGCTCTTTTATTCCTCGATATTTATATGCTATTGTCTGAGTCAGTCCTGCAGTCTTTGTTGCTGACACCTGTGCTGATGTGCTCTGAAGTATGTGGATATTTTGAAGATAACTTTTTCTAAGATTGTCCTTTAATGTTTGGTATGCTTGATAAAATACACCTACTTGAAAAATACTGAATTCATATGTCCTCAGTTCTGCTTCACGAAAGCCAGTGGCAAACATTAAGTTCAACTGGAGAAGGAAAAGGAGCACAGTGCAAAAATTCAAAGCCAAACAAGCATCCCTTTGAAAAGGGGATAGTTTTATGTAAGTCATAGGAGTGTACACATTGAACTGTGCTATTGCCTTAAAAACAGCATTGCTTTGCTACATTTCAGAAGGTGGTGTACTGTTTTTACTGTATTATTACTATTATTATTACTATTACTGTTGCTACCGTGTTTTTCTTATCCTTCTTCACTGAAGACTAGGAACCTGCTAGACTTAGCAGGCACAGCTGATGATGTGTTGCTAAGAACAAGACATTTTGGGGTATTGCACATAAACAACAGCATCTGAGCCTCACAAACTGACTAGTTTGGGGGATACTGTTTCTGCCTCACTATTTCAGCATCTAGAGGTTTTGCTTGGAAACGGTTTCCTGACTGCTTCTAGAGAAGAACAGTAATTCTCTTTTGCAAAGTAAAAAGACACTATATAGCAATATAGTGTATAGACACTATACACTTATAGCAATGTCTGAGGTGGGAAAAGCCATCTGATCCTTATATACAAACAATATGATGAAACTGCATGCTTCTCATTCACATGGATTTTGCCATCTGAAAGTACTGCTGGTGTAGTAAGATTGCTGTAATCAAATAAATAGATCAGCCATGCTAAGCAGGCTGTAAGTGGAAAGTTTCCTTTTATTCTTTCTGACTGCCTTTCTGTCTGTCTGTCTGTCTGGCGTTCCCTGAAGTTACATTTTCTACAACTTCTTTCATGGAGTTTCTTATCAGTCGACTGCTAGCTCTCTACAGAAAAAGTCAGCAGCTCTCTATAGAAAAGCTTCATTTTACAACTTATTTTTAACTGAATAAAAATGAAATATTATTTTAAACAACGCACTTTTCCTGTAAAAAGGCAGTCAATGAAATAAGCATTTCAGCTTTTTTCTGAATGCCTACAGCATTTTTGGGTTGGTTTTAGATACTAGGATGACTGGCAGTAGTGTGAGAGCTTGTCCCTTTCCTCTCTCCAAGTTTTCCAAAACCCAGCACTTTCACAGTCTTCTGGCCCTCAGTTGTTTTTATGGAAAGAGCAGAAAAACACCCCCCTCCCCATAAGCTGTCTCGCCTGAACATGTCTCGTCACCTGGATTTCAACCAGTAAGACTTCAAAAAACTTGAAGGGGATTTAGTACCTCTTCATGCTGTCTAAGTGTCCGCAGCGCCAGAAATAACATTAGGAAGAACTCAGTTTCATGCTTTCTGCCAAAACTGGTATCTGAAGTAGGTTTTTTTTTAACCATGGGAGTTAGAGTTTGAGAGGGCAAGGCTGGGTATGCATGCGTCTTATTACAGCAAGTAAAAGAGAGCTGCATAAAAATCTCTGTAATGATGTGTTCAAGAGAACTTGTAGGAGCCTATTTTCAGCAAAACAGCATGCGGAAGTTGCTGTTACATTGAAAAAGGGTGTGAGGAAGGCAATTACTTTAATACTGTGTTCGGGATAGGAAAGCTAGCCAACTAGACATCACATCCTTCACATTGCTGTTTATGTCATTTAGAGTCTGCTTTGGTCTGAACGCATTCTTCAGAAAGCTGCCGGGGATGCTCTGTTCATTTAGACTTTAAAAGTGGATGTAACTACATTCTTAAAAATAAACCACGAGAAAGTATAGTGCGTGGGACGTGGGAAAGACTAGTTGGTGTGACAGTATTTTATATCTCTCATTGCTGTGGTGAGGTAGAAGGGACAAACTGTGTTCATTACAGTCATCCTTGATATGGTTTTGTTTAATTAACTGTACTCTGTTAGGTAGGTCACATGGTATTGTTTCTTTCATTTTCTTGAATAAGCAGATACAGCCTCATTCATGCACATTTAGAGCTGTAGCTTTGCAGATCACTTTCTAGGAAGTGTCTGAATTACTGAGATTTGACAAATTTTAAGATTTAAGTTTTCTGCCTGAACATGTGCAGAAAATGAATGGGAAAGATAAATGAATATGCCAATATGAATATTCAGAGACATCTTTTTTGCAGAAAGGGTGATTTCATTTGCATTATGTGAGTTTTTATGTATTCCATTTTAAAATCTGCCTTTCCCGCTACCAGGAGAAAATGTAACCAAACTTGCAGCTCTTGTGCTCCATTTCAGAATGAGAAATGGCAAGAGCCAGATTCCAGCACCCAGGCAGATCCTGTCCAATTTTGGGAATGTTTTGAAAGTCTTAATGTGTATGTCCTCATTTTGTTTGGGCAGCTTCATTCTGTAGCTACTAAAGATTAAGCTTTACATTTTTCAGCTTGAATGAAGCATCCATAATTGATACGGTGAACCTGTGTTCCTGTTCCTCCCTAACGTGTAGTTTCACCTGAGTCACAGCCTTGTGTTTTGCCCAAGCATAAAGGAAAGAAACATTTGATGTGGACAGGAAAAAGGATGTATATGTTCGGACTTTTAGTTCCAGTGCAGCAAAATAGGGGGAATTTTGACCCTGATCTTCGAGCAGTTCCACACACATTGACTGCTGAAATAAGTAAGACTACTCACATCGATAAAGTTGAGTATGCCCCCAATGGTTTGGGGGATCAGCACCCGAGTTTAATAAGGTTTGCTACTGCTAAAGGCTTAAAATAGTACCATTAGTTTAGATTAGTGGCAAACTGTTAAGAAAATAAGTGTTTATTTGATTTAAAGCAAGACAAAAGATTTCTTGCTATCCAGTATCGCTAATTAGAACGAAGACACTGGTTTTGGACAGTCATTTGGGCAATTTTTGATAGTCGAGAGGGCTTGGGTATCACATACTCATGTTTATACCGAGGTTTGTGTATTCCCTCACTCTCCCAGAATAGGTTTTCTCTAATGAGTCTGCACATTGGAGAGGAGTTTCTAGACAGGACTCTGCAACCAGCTCTGTCCTCACCTCTCACCCTGCCCCTGCCACTGAAAAGGGCTGTCATTATAATTGTGAGCTATAAAATTTTCGATGTTAAGCATAATATTAAGGAAGATTTTTGTCTTTGGTGTCAGTGGATCAAAGTCCTTTTATCACCAATAGAAGTTTTCAAACACAGCAAAAGTGGGTCTCTTATTCTATGTACGCTAAGGGTCACTTCTAGAAAACGCACCATTTTTGCTGTCTTTCCAAACGGGGTGTTGCATGACAGTGCTGAATACTGTTTTCACCGGGAAGCTGAGCCTTTGCTTGTCAGTCTGAACTAGTTTGCTTCGGGTAGTTCATAATTTGGAAGCTATGTAAGGATCTAGCTGCTTAGACTGGTGTTAAATAAAACATCTGAACGAGAGTTACATCTCATCAAACTCAAAGCTTAGAGATGTTCTCAAGAAGTCAGTGGCTAGGTTGTCTCTTTGTATGGGCAAGAGTAATTGTCATTTACACGCATTTTTTAATGTGATTTTTTTTCCCTGTTATTCATTAAACTCTAGTTCTTATAACAGTAGTAACAGAAACACTGTGCAAATGCTACCTGAGTTTTGCATGTTTTTTTAACAATGTATGCTTTGTGTATACTGACCATTCAATAAAACTTTTTTTTTAAGGGTTAAATTCTGCTTTCAGCGCCTCATTTGCAAAGATCAAATGCTTGTTTGGCTTTAGTTAGCTTGTGCCATCACTGTGAGGGGATTTTGTGGAACCACTTCTCAGGAAAAAATGAGTTACAGCTGTTCCTTTGGTGCTCACTGGGAGAAACAGAGTCCAGGGTACGGCTTGTAGGTAAAGAAATTACTGCATTTATCAGGAATGGAGTCTAACCTGGGGTAGATAGGTATAGTTTTCATTGAATCAAGGCTGATTTATGCCGGTGGAAGATCTGGTCTGTGTATATTTAGATGGTCCGATTTTTCTGTTCCTTGGTGATGATTTTGAGATCTGGGATGACTGAAGAGGCAGGTGAATGGCAGCAGCTGAATAGAGGTGCTTGTGGATTGCATAGCCGCCTTTTGTCTTGTAGAAGTTGAAAAACAGGGACACTTCATGTCCCAGGTAGCTTAATCAAAGAGGACATTTTTAATAAAAAATTCTCGGAGGGCATCAAACACTTTGAGCCAAATTCAGCTGGTCTGTATCCATCCAACCTCATTTGTTCTCTGGGTGTAACACCTCCAGTTACACTCTGAATCTATCAAATTGAGGTTACTAAATCTGAGAACTGTACCTAATATTACAATGAAGGAAAACCTGGTTGCTCAGAAGAAATTAAAGAATTACTCCATAGCTGTTTCTGAAAATTACTCCTGAATTTAGCACTTATGTGCCTCGGCTATGAATTAGGTGGCACATGCACATTTCCATGCACAGCATCCCATATTGTCATTGGAAGTATTACAGAACCCGATCCCAGAGCTCCTTTGTTGGCCAAATAATGTGTTGGATTTCAGATTGTGGCAGTGTAGAGATGCTGCTGGATGTACCTAATCTGTTGTGTTATGGTTAAATCGGATTTTTTTAACTGGTATTATTCATTAAGGAGCATATTCTGGGTCTGATATAATCTGTTATTTTTCCTGGAATTGTAGAGTCTCTAAATAGGATCCAAGACTTCGTTATGCTGGGAGTTTTGTATGCACAATGCAGTCTCTGCCTGAATAGACAACGGGGACAAGAAGGGAAGGAGGATGGAATTAGTATTATCCTCCAGGATAAGGAGGATAAAGCCAGGCTTTTCCTCCTACCCCTTTTTAGGGTCTTGACTAAGCTAGGAGTGTAGTCTTTGTGGATTCTTTGCATTGCTAAAGCACTTATTTCGTTGCTTATAAAATGATACTTGGGCAGCTCAGCTAAGAGTGAGAGCATGAAAATCTGAGCCAAAGATACAAAGAGCTTTGCCCAAAGTCACATGTGAAGTAAGCTCATGGCAGACACATTGCAGCCTAGTTGAGTAGGCGATCCATATGGAGTATGTAATACTACTGTATCACAGTATGTCACCACTGGAGTCAATTTGATAACATACTCCCATCCCCTCCAGAAAATATGGAATAACTGCTCCTAATAGTTGTTGGCTAGTGAGCCGAACCTCCCACAGGTATGAGTCGGTGATGACCCCATGGACACATTGCCTGCAATGGCCTCTAGCTGTGAGACAGTGCCTTTAGCCCCAGCACACTGAGGTGAACAAGCTACTGTGGCTTATCTGGGCTGCAAACTTGCTGCCTGACAGCTGCTTCGGGATAACTGCTGCAGGCAGGCTCTCATCTCATGGGTTACAAATGTCCCTCAGTGACAGATGTGAAAAAGCATCGGTATCAGCAGTCCCTGAAGCTGCGTAGCTGTAAGTCCCATCCCCTTTGCTTACCCCTCACTGTGTACTTCATTCATTACTCTGGCAAAACTTTAAAAGCTCTTCCCCTGCTTTTGTACTGACAGGATAACACCACTGTTTCAATTTCACTGTCCTTCTTACTAGTTATGCTAGCTGCATCACAGTTGCTAAATCTTGTTTGAACGATAGCCATGGTTTACTCTGGGTTCTCATAAAATAAAGGAACTGAGTTTATCATGAGTATGGGTGACACTCCTCCGCACCAGTGCTTGTTCACTGAGCCCCCAAACTGCCAGGCTTAAAATCTGGTGTGTTATTTCCATCCTCTGTCAGCATACATCAGTTACCTGTAGTAATGCCAGAATCACTACTGTATTTGAATGCTAGAATCTCCTTATATGCAGAAATTGTGATTGACTTCTCAGAAGTTTAGAATTCTAGTTTGTAACCAAATGATTGCCATAGAGTTTACATGAGTAAATTCTTCTTTTTTCTTTTTTCTTTTTTTTCCTTTTCTCTTGAACTCTACCTCTTCTCTCTGCCTGAGCAAATACCTCCTTGCTAAAGGAAAAGAGAGATAATGGCTTCTGTATACTGTAATTGATGAACTTTCAGCAATTCGGAGCAAATCCAAGATTGCTGCCAACAGCCAGATGGAAAATAGTGTTAATGACATGTTCAAAGAAAAGTATGTTATTTTGATAGGGGATGGTCTAGAGACTTTAATGTCTATTGTTCTGGGGACTAACGGAATGGATAATTCCTTAAGTGAGGCCATTTTTAAACAAAAATTATCTTTTTCGTAAGCAGGAAAGAGCAAACTAAAGAGTACCAAATGCATTTTCAATGCTCGGGCTGATATATATGCTTTACACTAACCCTTTGTTATGTGGAGTCAGATGTGTTCAAATCTCATTTCTGCAGTCTGCCAGACAGTTAAAAGTCTGGACATTTCTACTGCTGATGGGTAGAAATCCGAAAATGGATGGTCATGGAAACTAGAGCCAGGGTGGCAAGCTGAGGGTGGTGAGAAGTTACGAGAAGAAGTTGGGAAGGACAAACAAGACAGACTGGGACAAGGACAAAAAGGGGACAAAAAGGCTTTTGGGAAACTGGCAAAAAAGATTCCCCTCCTTCCTCTTCCTCCCCTCTAGAGCCTGGGGTGGGATGGAGGACTCCCAAATCGCAGGCTTGTTTTGCTGCCTGTAAATCTCTCTCAAGCCCACTGCCAAAGTAGGTGTCTCCTCCTTAGGTCCTGGCCATCCCGGCAGATGGGGCCAGCAAGTCCACTAGCCCAAGTGTCTGTGCTGTGTTTCATGCCTCCAAGGCCGTGCCTTTTGCGTGTGGCCGCAGTGCGAGCACTGAAGGGAAGGGGTGCAAGAAAGTCTGCAAGAAAGTCTGCCTCGGGGGGCTCCACCAGCGTGGGGCTTGGGCAGCCTTGGGACGCTGAAAGGCTGTAATGACAGTCTCCTCCTTCCTTGACAAGTGGTTACAGAAACCACCTGCCCAGGACTATCCTTGCACAAATATACAGTGCATATGCTAAAGGTGGGCAGAGATTATCTCCCATTGTCAGAGATTACTATTTAATGTATATTGGATTTGCATTTTGCCTTGATATAGCCACAAATATCCCAAGCAATGGGTTGTCTTTAACTTCCTTGAGAGATTATTCCCCACGACTCATTACTGTGAAGCATTTCCTCATATTCAGCCACCCCGCTCCCCTCTTTGACTAGCCTTGGTGTATCTGCTCTGTACAGATCCAAACTCCTTAATTTCACACTGCTTTCGCTCCTCCTCACCTTCTTAAAGAGGGAGATTTATAGGGAGAACTCAGGGGAGCTTGCCAAGCATCCCACAGCCTGTCTGCATTAGTTCTGGTCACAGTCCGTTTCAGGTGATGGGGGCCAGGCAGCCTTCCCCCCCCACCACTGCAGCTGCATCCAGCCCTGCTTTCAGCTATACTTGTTGCTTGGTCATGAATCACCACGTTGTTGTCCTTCTGGGAACACCTCCTAGAGCTGGAAGGCATACTCGAAGAGTTGTTGCTCCTGCAGCCCGCGGGCAGGGTGAGATGCTTCCCCTGGGCTTGGTGATGTGTTTCCTCTGCACATGATGCTCAAAAATTAATCTCTTTCTCTCGCTCTCCCTCCTCTCCCCCCACCCCCCGCTTCATTTTGATCTCATATTGCATACTCATACTGACAACCATCCTCCTTAAATCTGAAATCTTACTTCATTATTTCCTACCCATGTTCTAATCTCCTCAAGACTCTTTTGGACTATTTCAGCAGTCCTGTTGGTGTCCCCAAGTTGACTTTAGGGTGTAGTATCTTTTGCCGATGTGCTGTTTAATCCCCTTCTTTAGATTATTAATACAGACATTACCTCATAAACAGTTATGGGCGTTTGACTAGATACCTTCCACCAACTTGCTGTTTTATCGTTTGCCATAAGTCTTTGCCCATTATTCTGCAGGACATTTTGAGACTCTCAGTGTTCTTTCCCAAGCCAATTCAAATTCTTGCTGTGAAAAATATTTATTCTTTGCCAGTAGCCAGTATTTGGGTATTTCCAGGCATGTTTCATTAGAAAGAGAAACTGATTCTATACCATAGGTGTATTCTTGGTGCAATTTTGGGTTTTTTTGTTGAAAATGTGCATCCTGTCCTTTTTGCCCTAGAAGAACAGACAGGATGACAGGACCACTGCTGTCCCCCTAAATTCCCATGTCTGTCTTGCCAGTGAGCCCTGTACCCAACAGGCTCTATGGTGTGCTCCCTTCACTACCAGGTCCTGCTCAGAAATACAGCTTTTTGCTGCCCAATAACCTGCAAGACCTAAATGTTACCTTCCAGATTTACAACATGGTTAAACTCGACTAATGTGGGTGAGTTTTACTGTATTACATCCCCTGCATCCCTAGGCCAATACTTCTGTTGATTCCAGTGGTTTTTTTGTGACACGAAAGGGATCAATTTCTTCTGCTGCTGAAGCCTGAAAAGAGCGTTTGGCATGTGCATTATATATTTCATATTGTCTGTGATTACCTTGGATCAAAGATAAACTTGCTGGCAGTCATTATCACCTCCTCGCAGAGCAGTAAAAGTTTGGTAGGACACTGTAACCTGCTATTTCAAATTCAGCAAAGTAGCGCTTTTGAGCAAGAGGTAGATAAATCTGCTGTGTGCTGCGAGCCTTCCAGGATGAGCTGACATGATTATTTGTCCATACTGCCTTGGTCATATATAGAGATTTTCCAGGGACCCAGAAACCTGGCAGATGTCAGGGCTGTGAATAACGTGGGAGGAATCCTGCAAACGTGAGAAATCCTATGTCCAGCATGGCCAGCCCGCGGGCTGAGCACTGCCTGCGCTTCTCGGATAGGTGTCAGAAGGAGCGTAGTGCCGTACGTTGGCCTAAATCGGAGGTAATCGCGCTGCAGCAGAAATCTGAACACGCACCAAACATTGTTGCCACCGGCACTAGGGGAACGGCTGGGAATAGGAGAGGGAGCTTTGCTCCCAAACGTGTAACCTTTCTTACCTCTGCGTTTTATGGTTTCTGCTCTGTCACAGGGGCGAACGGTAACCCTCGCTTCGTGCCCTCCAGTGAGGAAAAATAGAATAAGATGGGATAACTTTAAAATGGCAAATGATCAGGGAGAGCCTGAGGATGTGCTGGAGAAGACACTCACCTAACTTTAGCTGCTTTTGGTTGGTATTTAGTTTAAGCAGTTTCTGGGTCCCCTCTTTAGAGAATGGGGAGAGACCTATATTAGGAAGGAGTGAATTGTCCTTGGGAAGCCCCTCTGTCTTTCCACTGTTTACATGGAGGCTCTAGAGCAGTTACATTAAGCACAGGGGGACTTGTAGGTGGCTCTTCATTAGAGGGACTGAATCCCATCTTACCTGGCATATCCTCAATATGTGACACAGAACTAGGGATACACCCAGGCCTTTTCCAAACAAGCTAGCTCCAAATCCAAAAGCAATATAATCATGTCTTGTTGACATTTTACACAACTGTAGCAATCCTTTGGAAAGCAGGGAGTAGATGGCAGGCTGTGCAGGAGCAGCCATGTCCCAGACCTGAGTCTGGATGTCAGGGCAGGGCAGAGGTTTGCACAGCAGAACTGCTGGTGATGTCTGAAGACACCTGGGGCACAGTCCTTGCTGCCTTGTCAGCAGGAGACAGGCTAAGCCGCCTTCCTCCCAGCCTCCAAGCTTCCTTGCAAAGGGACCTGTGTAGCTGAGCAGGAAGGGATCTGTAGGGCCCTCCTGTAGGACCTCTCCACAGAGAAGATCTGGGGACAAGGGCTGCAGAACACAGCGTGCTGCGTGGCATGGACCCAGCTGGCACACGTGTCCAAGTCTGGGACAGCAGAGCTTCCCTGCCCAGCATTTACACCAAGAGGCCCTCAAAGTGAACTCAGAATGAACAAAAAGATGTTTAAACCTTGAAGTGGAGGCCAACTGAGAATTCAAATTCATTCAATTAGAGAAACTAAAGGAAGCCACCTACTCCTTAGTTACAGCTTCAGAAAATCTTTCCAATTCTCTCCGAGTTATGCCAGAACTGCAGCCAGTCGCCTAATGGTGCGTGAGCCATCGCAGAGACATTATTAACTCAGACAGAGGAAAATACACTTTCAGTTATTCCATGCTAATAAAGCGCAAACTAAACAAATTTAGGCAACAGAAGCAATTATGTAATTAAACATTTAACTGCAGGATTGATTTTTAAATGGCTAATAATTCAAACCAAAGCACGCATACAAAGAGGAAGGGGGAGGAAGGTAATTTTAACAATTGAATCTAATCGGTGCCTCAGTTCAAATGCGTGGCTATAAATGTCAAAACACATAAGATCTGATGCACGAACAGAAGTGGAACCAGAATGGATGAGCATTCCTCACTTGACCAGATTCCTCTAATTGGGAGGAAGTTAAACACATGGAGTGGGGGAACTTTGTGAGCTGGGTTATCTCCAGAGCTCTCTTTAGATACCAGTCTATGCTCCTGAACAGCCTTTCGAAATTGGCAGGAAGCAGTGAACTGAGGCACAAACTGCAGGCTCAGCCTTGTGCTTGCGTGAGCCCTTCCACATTCTGCTGCCGTCACCTGCAAAGGAGGAGAAGCTGGATCCTTACCGAATCAAGAAAGGGCTGCTGTGAGGGATGGCTCCCCACGAAAGGAATGGAGAAATTCCTGTCCTCATCTGAAAAAAAACTGTTTTCTGTTGCTCTTTGAATTGCATTGGAAGGATGGGAGAGACTGTCCTGGGCTGCAGCAGAAGGTGGGTTTGATGAAGATCAGTGCTGTTGGAGCGCAGCAGGATAGGACATTCTCTTGGCTGCAGGGATGTATTTGTTTTCATAGTTTATGGCGGGGCTGCTCCCTTTGAAAAAGTATAAATCTTAATCAAATAAAACTGATGTGCTGCCATATTTACCCATCTCACTGGTTGTCCTACATCATGTTTTAGCATATAAGTTACATGACAGAGTTATCCAGGGGTTGCCAGCTGACACAGAAACAAACCCTCATGTTAAATTGCCTGCAGATGTCCTCTTCCAACTCCTGCAAGGAACTTCTACCAGTTCTCTCTCTCCCTTTTTTTTTTTTTGTGTGTGTGTGTGTGTGTGTTAAATAAAAGCAGCAGAAGAGGGGGAAAACAATCGCAGTTGAATCTCTGTGCTAGTGCCTCTGTTTGCAGGACAGGAAGCCTTAAGAAGACAATGCAATTTATAGGCAAGCGCAACAAAAAACCCTGTAAGGATTTCCATGAACTGTAGTGGACCAAATGAGTCGTGGTTATTTTTAAGAGTGGAGCTGACTGAATAATGCCAAGTCTAATGCTGCCAAGGTGCACTTTTCAGAAGATTCAGACCTGCGGAGGTGAGAAGATCTTTATGTTCTGTTGGCTGTAATTTATTTGGTACTAGAATTTATGGCTTAGAGATTTGACTAGACATCCCTTTTGTTTTGATACTGATCTAAAGAAATCAGGATTTTATCTGATGGACTTAATGTCTTGTTCTGTTTGGCAGAAATCTCCAAGTAAGATTGTGACATTCTTGAAAACATTCACTGTTTTCATTTACATAATTAGGAATTTTTGTTTTGTTTTTGTTTTCTTTGTATGAATTTACTGAAGTTTGTGAACTTTTTGCCTGGCTGTCCCGCTTGGTTGGGGAAATCACAGAATGTTGTTTCTTTTTCCTGGCTGGAGGAGTACGGGCTATTTATGCGTGTTTTAAAATATGCTTTCTGTGAGTGCTTACATGTTCTTCTTTGCAATGTGATATTTCTGGATGTTCAGTCTAGCCAAAAGCAATTGCAAAAGGTTAGTGGAGAGCAGAGATCCCATTTAGACACCTACATGAAATACCATCCCTTCAAAAGCTGTGAGTGCCAAACAACTCCCACTTGGAACAATGGAAGCTGGTGAGTGCCGACAGCTTCCGAAAATCTGGCCTCACACGGCTTCAAAAGAGATAGATTGATTAGCAAGTCCAGCAAACTGTTTTTTTTTTTCTGTACTTGCTTAGCTCTACATGGAGAATATTATCTGTACTTGAAGTGTGCTCAGCAGTTGCAGGTGATGCACTAAGAGGAAGGTTCCTCCTGGGACGGTGGAGTTCCAGGTGAGTTGGTAGGTAGGTAGGCAGGCAGGTAGCTAGGTGGGCTGGCAACTTTTTCCCAAGTTTGCTTCAGGAGAGCTTTGGCCAGAGCTTTGAACTTTACTAGTCAGGTAGAAGGAAAGCCCTGGAGAGCTACCTCTGTAACTCCCCCACGTGGATCTTTTTTCAGTAAGAAAACAAAAGTGGTTTTCCCAGTTGTCTTAAACTGCTTCGGAAGTGACATAAACAAAACCAGAAAAGGCCACTCTGACATTACTGAAATAGGGATGTCCAGATGGGAAATTATAGTAATATAACTCTTGCATTCAAACTTCACGTCCTGTGTAACTTCCATGTGTGGGCAAAGGAGATAAATTTGCTCTCTGGAGCTACACGTGCACTTCTTTCTTTTGATTAAGCCTGAAACACTTTTGTCTTCCCTCCTGTGATGATGGAGTGAGGTCCGCAGGAAAAGTAGGATTAGCAATTAATGTTTTGGGAGCTGTATTTCTAAACTAAGTTATCTTTGTGGCTTTCTGAAATGTTTTTTTAGTTCTATCACAAATCACCAGCCATTTTTTCAGTAAAGCAGACCTTTCAAATACAAGAACAATAGAACTGTGCTAAAATGAGGAATGATTAATTCTGAAAATCAAATAAGGAGTTTCAGTTATTGTTGCTTTTTAAACATGGCAAACAGGTTGGGGACCAATATGTTTGCAAATGACCTAAGTCTTCCTTTCCAGTGGTAATCCGTATTCTTTTGAAAAGCTAATAAAAGTGGTGTATGAAAGAAATTCCTGGGGCACTGCAGAACTCACCCTCCTAGGGAGAGAGCCAGATGTGCCGGTTAATAACCTAGCAAGCAAAGCCAGGGCAGTAACCACTTGGTATCACCTAAGCCAGACGTTCTGTGTCGATGCAAGGCAATATCGCATACTGGTCACATTTGCAGCAGAGAGCTGCAAGACATGTGCAGTCTTATTAAAGGAGAAAAAAAAAAAAGGAAAAGAAAAGGAGGGGACAGGGAGAGGGAGAGGGAGACAATGTGTCTGTCCTGAGAAGCAGCAAAGTAGCAGACACACTCCTCCACATGTGCATTAGTCTGTCAGCCTGAATTCTGTTATCCAGATGTTGGGGTGGATCCTATGGCAGAGACCACGAAGGAAAAGGCTTTTAAAAGAAATCGTATTCCAGCGGTGAAATTAACGTTACCATATTTTTCAAATGCAATCACTAGTGTAATTTTTCAGAATGCTTTAGTAAAATAACAAATTCTAGATTTAATGATTTTTACAGGCTTATTTGGCAGTGCCTCTTCCAAACACAAGCGTACGTGTGTGAAAGTTGTCAATTGCTTTTAGAACCAAGATGCCTTAAACAGTATGTTAAAATTGTTCTCAAACCAGTCCTACTGAACTGAAAATTGTTTGTGCGGGGGGTCCCGCAGCCCCATGTGCCTTTCTCAAGGCCCCACCCCTCAGCATCAAACCCTTTGAGGGCTTTGGCCATCACATCAAAACGATGCTTATGCATAATAAAAACATATATATTTGCAGTGGCAATCAGAAGACATCAGCATCAAATAAGATTTTTTAAGAATTCCAAATTTACTTTCCCAGGCACAGCAGAAAAATAAATTACTTATGGCATTTATGGTATATTTGTAACTTGAAACTGATGGCTTCATGTTACTGGGCATAACGTGTGTGGCATATAAACAAACACTGCACAAAAAGACAAGTCCCAGCTTTGTCTCTCTGACACTTTGCCTCTGTGACCGGGATTCCACAACGAATGCCACATGTGTATTTCTACTGAGCTCATGTTTATGTTGAACTCGGCTCAGCCCTGTGCTGGTCTTCCCCACTCGTGGCAGGATCAGGGTGTCCGAGGAGAAGCCAGGGTGTGGTGATAGGAGATGATGTGCGTGCCTGACCAGCCATCGTCATCGCAAGGGGAGAGGGGGAGCATCTGCGAATAAACATTTATTTGAACGTGTTAAACAATGCGGTTGTTGTTCTTGCCTGTAAATTTTTCATGAGGCTTCAGGAATGCAACATTTATGTAAAAAGATGGCGATACGCAAATGGGTCAGGGCAATCCCAAGCACAAATACAGGCTGGGCAGAGAATGGATTGAGAGCAGCCCTGAGGAGAAGGACTGGGGGGTGTTGGTTGATGAGAAGCTCAGCGTGACCCGGCAATGTGTGCTTGCAGCCCAGAGACCCAGCCATATCCTGGGCTGCATCAAAAGAAGCGTGACCAGCAGGTCGAGGGAGGTGATTCCCCCCTCTACTCTGCTCTGGTGAGACCCCACTTGGAGTACTGCATCCAGCTCTGGGGCCCCCAACATCAGAAGGACGTGGACCTGTTGGAGCGAGTCCAGAGGAGGGCCATGAAGATGATCAGAGGGATGGAGCACCTCTCCTGCAAAGACAGGCTGAGAGAGTTGGGGTTGTTCAGCCTGGAGAAGAGAAGGCTCCGGGGACACCTGTAGCAGCCTTCCAGTACCTGAAGGGAGCCTACAAGAAAGCTGGAGAGGGACTTCTTACAAGGGCATGCAGTGATAGGACAAGGGGTAATGGCTTTAAACTGAAAGGGGGTAGATTTAGATTAGATACAAGGAAGAAATTCTTCACTATGAGGGTGGTGAGGCACTGGAACAGGTTGCCCAGAGAAGTTGTGGATGCCTCATCCCTGGAAGTGTTCAAGGCCAGGTTGGATGGGGCTTTGAGCAACCTGGTCTAGTGGAAGGTGTCCCTGCCCATGGCAGGGGGGTTGGAACTAGATGATCCCTTTAAGGTCCCTTCCAACCCAAACCATTCTGTGATTCTATGATTCTGTGATGCTATGATTCTATGAAATGTTACTAAACCTCATATTCATGACAGATAAGGAGTCACTGCACTTTCAGCTATCGCAGAAAGCAGAAGGTAGATATATGAAAACTTGAAGAGTGGATTTGTGATTATGTTGCAAATAGAAATACTGTTTGTATCAGTATTAGTACAGTGCACTTTGGAAGCAGTCTGGATGTTTTCATACATAATTATGGCTTCAGTAAAATCGTACATTTATAGAGACAGCTAGTGTATCTTTTCCCATGTTGGAATAGTATCAGCTGAGTAGGTCTTGTGAGAAATCTCAGTTTGTAGTTTTGCTAAAAGCCAGACTCACAGATGTAGATTTCTTTGTGGCATTTCACCGTTGGATATGATCTTGACTCTGCTGTGAATCTCAAAAGTTAGTGGACCTCTGCAGTTAATTCTTGCATCTGTCACACAGAGTACATGTGGAGGTGCAGCACCACCTAACCAGGGTGAAAAAAAAAATATTTTCCTTTCTAATACAGCCAGGGTGTAGCTCTGAGTGCCCGGCAGAGATAACCAAGCTAGCTGAGGATGGGCCAGCTTTGGTGCTGCCCACAGCAGAGGCACACTGGCGTGACGCTGATGGCTCGCTAGCCCACCCTGCTTGGCAGCCACGCTGTTTGGATTCAGCATCCCCTCTTGCCCCGGGAGAGGGGAGGAAGGGGTCCATGGCTGCCTGCCCCTGCCCTGTGGGGCCTCGAGGAGCCGAGTGTTATCTCAGACACCCATTAACCTTGCAGTCTGCCCCGGCGCTGAGCGCACGCCTCGGACGAGGCCGGGCTGAGAGCTGCTGGGGCTCCGTGGGCGAGAGGTTTCCAGGCGAAGCAGCCCGTCATTGCACACTGCAGTTTGTCAGAGTGAGAGCCTTGGAGCCGGCAGGGTGTGATTCATCCATCCCGGCAAGGTCTCTGAGGCAATCTGACATTATTCGGACTGATATCATTAATTAGTGCAGGCTGAATGTTATTCTTAGACACTGGATTGAGTATTGGGTAGAGAAGCCTATGAAAGGGCTCTTTGATTTTGGAAAATTCCTATGGCACTGTCAAATTTGCTAACAAAATTAAATCATCTGCCAACTTTCCAAGTTAAGGAGCACATCCCTTCTGGAGGCTTGAATGAGTCTTCTCAGTGCCTTCTTGGGATCAAGGGATTATTTGATTTATATTAATGCCAAATGAAAATGATAGATAGCCTCCAAAAACCAGTCTTATTAAATCTATCAGACAGGCTTTGGAGAAAGCGTTTGTGTTTGTTTGCTTCAGCACAGATTTGATCCTCCCCCACCTTTGTTTGACGGTGTTTGGTTTAACGCGCTCAAGGTGGAAGGGAGCCAAAAACCAGAGTTTTTGTGCAGCCTGGAGTTTGGTCACCGGATTGCACCTGGGCTCTGCCTCTTCGCTGGGGTGACCCGCAGCCCCTCGCAGCAGGAGCAAGGACCTGTTCACGCAGCCGTGGCTAACTCAAACAAACCCCAAATTTAATGAAGTTTGGGTCTGGTCTTGAAAAACGTCAGGGTTTGCTCCAAAGCAAACGAAGAGAGCAGCTCCCTTTGCTCCTGGCGCTTGTGTCCCGGGGGTTGGCACCGCTCTTCCCTCCTCCCGACCCTTTTCCTCCCCGGAGCCACCTCCTGCCCCGGTGCCGGCTGGCCGCCCACTTCATGGACCTTGCAGGTGTCCAGAATTAGCAAAGCCTTTGCGGGCCTCTGGCGGCAGATATATAAATATAATGCTGTCATTCCTTTAAAACCCCAGCCCCGGCAGGACTGGGAGCGCGGGAAGCGCGGCGCACATGTGGGCCGGCTGGCGATCACAGATGGATCCCATTGCAGCCCTAATAACGCTGGGGTGGGGGGAGAAGGGCAAGGGGGCTGCCGGCAGGTCAGCCCCTCTCCCCGACCCGAGTTCATCTGTCTCCGGGCTGCTTTTGGTCTTCGTGTAAACAGGGAGGTTCCCAAGTGTGCCCGCTTCCTCTGTTTGCTCTTGCTGCCGCGTTTTTTGGGCAAGGAGGTGGCATGCGTGGCCAGCTGGTCTGCTTGGGCGGTGGGAGCTCTTCAAGTAATTGCTGCATTGAGCCCAACACTTTGTGGTTGAATTAATGTGCATGTTATCTGAGGTAGGCACTTTTGGGATGATGTGAGCATAGTGACGGTAATCGTGTCACCAAGTGTTCATCTGCAGTGTGGGTTGGGTTCGTCTTTCGGCTGCAGCACGTTGTCCCCAGGGCAGGCACTGCAATACGTGTGTGCATGTGTGCACACATGCACACACACACACAGAGCTGGGAGCAGACCGGCAGCCACCTTAGCCGAATAAAGCACATGAATACTTACCATTTGGGAAAAAAAAATCTGTTATAGATTGTGCTGATTATAAAGAGGTTTGATGTGGTACCATACGTTCAGCAGCAGAAAGACCTGAGTTATTTGAATCCCCCGTTTGGTTTGGTGTGGCTTGTGTCCATGAGCCAGGCTGTAATCTGTAATTCTGGCTGCTGGAGTGGGGATTTTTTTAGGGATGTGTGTGTGACTTGCTTTAGATATCTGCTCTAGAGGCGCCCTTAAAGCATTTTGCTTCCATTGCCAGGATCAACAGACGAGGTGCTGGAACAAACTGATAAATTAAATAGCAACAAGTTACCCAGACCTGATGGTATTAATCCAGGAGTTGTGAAAGGCCTGAAAAATGAAGTGCCTGAGCTGCTCACAACAGAAATGTAGGGACTCAAGGGAAGCCGAGAACTTGGGAGTGACAGTCTTTGTACTTACTTTTAAAAACAAATATGAGAGCAGTGCTAGGAAGCACCTCCGAGCCTTACTGCAGGGCAAAAATAACACCTAACTAGTCACAATAATAAACAATGGCAAAGTTATACATACACCTCCTACATCAATTATATGAAAGAGATGAAGTGGGATGTATTTTCCAAAGGAAAATTGGAAATCTTTGTTGTACCACAATTTTTAGAACGCACAAAAAAGCAGATTTGGAAGAACAGTTTAATTTTTTTTTAAAAAGCTCCAGGAGCTTTCTCATCAAGGGAAAAAGTGACATTCAGTCACCCATTAAAAATGGATAGGAAAGAGAAAATAAGAAAATAACAGTAAACATTCAGTTTTCAGCCTGGCACCCAAGATCAGCAGCAGGGTGTCTCAAATTGCATCCTAAATCTGGTGTTGTTTAATACATTAGTAATGAGCTGGAAAACAGGAAGTGAGGCTCCAATCAGATTGGAGATGATATGCATGTTCATGTATTTTTTAGGTTATTCAAGACAAACTGAAAGAAATACGGAATGTTTCACCAAGCCAAGTAGAAAGCACTGTGCTATGACAAATCAATATGAAAATGCATATGAAAAAGTAATGTAGGTAGGAAAAAATATATGTGCCATTGAATAACTATCACTGTGATTAAATATACTGAATACCGCTTTTGAGGCACGCTGCACTAATCTTCTTCCATGCTGAAAACTGGTGTCCTACTCTTTGCTTATCAGTTTGTAATTTATGGCGAAATATGAACCTGCATCCTATGACAACTGTTCCTCTTTGATAACTTTCTTAAAGTTATTCTGCAGAAAGTCCTGAGCTTCTGGTACACTTGTATTCTGTCCAGACCAAGCAGTGATCCACGTGGTGCAGTGGCTGTCAAATGGCAGTGATGGTAATTAATACCGTAATCAGCTGTTGTAGCTGCTATGATGGGCCTCTGTGCTTGTGACTGAGAGGAAATGGCCTTTAGGACGAGAGGAAATGGCCTCAAGTTGCACCAGGGGAGGTTTAAACTGGATATTAGGAAATTTTACTTCACTGAAAGGGTTGTCAAGCATTGGAACAGGCTGCCCAGGGAAGTGGTTGAGTTGCCATCCCTGGAAGTATTTAAAAGACGTTTGGATGAGGTGCTTAGGGACATGGTGTAGTGGTGGTCTTGGTAGTGTTAGGTTTACGGTTGGACTCGATGATCTTCAAGGTCTTTTCCAACCTATACGATTCTGTGATTCTGTGATTCTGTGACTGAGCGTGGTGGCTGGGGTGGGTACAGGATTAAGGTGTGTCCTGGTACTGCTTCTCCACAGAATCATTCTTAGTGCTGCTGCTGTTGGTTGTGGTACGGAGTCTGGTATCAGTGTATTTTTTTTGAGATACCTGTATAAAATATTTGTAGCTGGCTTACATTTACTGTCTCTTGCAGTATAAAAAATGTTCATTTTTCAACTTGTATTAAGAGAAGTGAGGGAAGTTCAGCGATTTCAGGAATAGAGAAATGGAATAGAGAAATACAGAAGAGTTGGTGCTCAGTGACATACTAGAAACCCACTCTATAAGTCTCCCCTGGCCAAGGAAATCTCACTTGTTCTGAGACTGTAACGCAGAAGTCCCCTGGCCATATTGTCGAGTGGTGTCCTTGGAAAAATGCTTTTAGTGAGCCTCGAGGTTATCTGTGGCCCCTGCAAGATGCTGTATTATTCTGTGAAGTTTCTACTTGGGCATCACGTCTGCCTTTGCGTGAGGATTGGGCACTGGGAAGGGCTGTGGGCCCCAATGACTGGTGGCCCTTTTTGCCCAGGAGAGCGGCACGGAGCAGGAGGAAGCCGGGTGAGCATCCTTCCCATCATGTCAGTGCCTTCAGGCATGGCCTCGAACATCCACTTGCAAGATGAGAAAAGAGTTTGGTCTCCATCCCTCTAGGAAGCCTTCTCCTTTCCAGAGGAGACTGCCAAGGTTAATAGCCGTGCGTGGGTGTAACCTGAGGTGTGGTCAACGTCTTGTTTTTTGGGACCTGGATTAAAACCACCACTAAATAACCACCTATCTGCTGGTGACGACTTCTGGTTGTTCCCGAGCCGAGCTGGATTTAAAATGGTAATGTGGATGACCCAATTCCTATTTACAGTTTCCTTAGCTCTCCCATGCTCCCAGATGTATCTTTACTCGGGAAACTACATAAAGCAGCTGCCACATATTTCCGTCAGAGTTTCCATTAGTATCAGTTCGTGCAGAGGGTGCCAAGTCCAGTTGTCACTTATGTCAGTGAGATCTCAGTGCTCTTTGAGTTCCCTCAGATCCGGGAGCTGGTGTGGCTGGCACTGGCTGCCCAGTGCCACCCATTTTGTAGGGAGTGTTTGCTGCCTTAGCATCTCCCATTATTTCTGTCTTCCTGATGTCCTGTAAGGCCTGTGAAACCCTCCTCTGGCTTACATCCCATTTCTTCATTACTTTATGCCACTAGGGTCAAGATTCGTCTCACCTAACTTTACTTGTCTGAAAGCTAAACCCATCTTCAGAGCTAGTGGAAATAGAGGCATATCCAGAGGGTATTTAATCCCATTTTAAAACAGATTTCAAGGGAGCCTAGGCAACTCTTTCAGCCTAGATGGTGAACTTTGGGCAGCTAAGGTAAGGTAAAGATAATCTTGCTAAAGGGTTTGCATACATTGCTGCTTTTTGATTCTGTAGTGGAAAGGTGCATTCACAGGCTTGAAAAATCTCCTTAAACTTTTAAAAGAAAAATCACATGCCAGCTTTATAACAATGTATCAGATGGAGAAAAAGTTCTACCAAATATGTTTCAAACTGCTACCTTGGGTAGTTTTAGTACTCATTTAAAGGCATCAGAAGTACAGGGATTAGCAATTTGGATTTACAAATTGCTAATTTTTTTAATAGTTTCTGGGGGGTGTAGGACAGCAAAAGTCGTTCATGGCCTCATGGGACTGTAACTTTTAAAAGTTTTCGTAACTCAGTTTTGTATGTTAATTTTCCTTTCACCAACACTTGTAGGATTACACATAGTTTTAAAAGTATATTTAATCCTGTCTCTTTAGGAGTTTGGTGAAATATTTTGCTTTAATGCTTTGTGTCTGCTTGGCTCTGCCTAAAAATTAAATACACACTAATCTTTATTCTTCCCCTGCTCCAGAATGAGGTTCTTTTAAAATGGGTTCAAACGTACAACCCCATTACCCAAGTTGATGGTATCATTCCTAGCTAGCATCCCTGTGCCTCTTGCAGATTTCAGCTTTTGCTGACAAGGAGGCACAGCATTCCTGGCTATTTGCACCATATGGTGAATAACTGCAGCTTTTGTCATGAAGGAATCCCCGAGTGCTTTTCAAACTGTTTTTATAGGAGTCACTTCACTCATCACTGAAATGGAGCCAGTGCTGGAGTAAAACATGGCAACCATTCAGTGGTAACCGGAGTTTGCAGCACTTCTGAAAAACTGGGACCATTTTGTAAAATGTCAATATTTCTGATGACGTCGGTCACGGGAGGCCAGGTCCTCAGTATGAATAAATTAACGTTTTGGCTTCACTGGTGTCTGCAGAGTTGCTGTGATTTCTACCCATGGCAAAACTGGCCTTGACTGAGTACTTTTCACTCTCTGAAGCCTGGATTATACGAAAGCCATTTTTGTCCGATTTCCTACTTTGTAAATCTTGAAGCAGCTGTCAGAGGAGGCATCCAGTGTTGTCTGGAGTGGACACCAACACTGCCCCTCCCCGGTCCTCGCCCCTGCTGCTCACTGATCTCCCCAAGCCTTTCCCAGGGACATGAGCTGCCGTCCGTGCAGGTCCTGCACCCTTCTCACTTCAGGATGATGGGAAGAAAAAACAGCCTTATCCTTGGCTTATCCTTACAGCCAACACCAGGTGGAGGTAATGACCCAGGTAGCCTCTGTTTGTTGGTCTTTGGACAGATTTCACAGCTCTACCAGTTGCCTGCTCCATCCGGAGCGTGGCATGAGGTCTCCCTCTGCTTCAGTCTCCTGCTGTGCAGCGGGGAGATAGCATCTCGCCAAGGGAGGCAGCAGTATTTTCCCACTTCATGCATCTGTTATGAGGGTAAATTAATGAAGTAACACAGGCAAAGAGCTGCAAGGTGGATGCATAAGTTAAAAACAAACAAACACTGGGTAAAATTCCTGAGGTAAACAATACAAGGCCATCTCGGATGCCTAAAGTTAGAAATCATAGCTTTCTGCCATCACTTCAGACAAATAAAATTAGAGATTATCCCTGTGAAAGTTTTTGAAAGGAAACTCTTTTCATGCAGTCAAAAGCCCCTCTTAAAATCTGTGGGCTGTTTGCTTGAGTTGGAGCCATAGGATCTGGCCCTTGCAAACGCAGTGCTCTTCGTCAGAGGGAAATCTTGCACTGAAGAAATGAAACAGCAGCACCAAAATAATGCTTTTTGTCTTTAAGATGTGCAAATTCTCATGATCTTGTAAGTACATGCCTTAACTAGGGGCTCTCCAAGACAGGTTAATGTGAACCCTGGGATCTGGTGATGCAGGACTTCCCACGGCATCACCTGGGCTTTTCTGAGAGTGTCCCCTAAAAATATGATAAAAAATGAGGGCCGTGATGTTATGGGTGGAGTTGTGTGGAAGAGAGCGTGGGGCTGACAGCATTTTTTCCAGGAAACTGGGCAGTGGGCTTGTGATTTCAGATGCTTTACAAGATACTGCTGGTGATCTTGATGAGCAAACCAGGCTGCCTTTCTGCTGGGTGAGGTTCAGATAATGCGTAGCCCCACTATTACGTACTTTCATGTGGTTTAGATATAGAGTATTTATATTGTTTTGAATGAAATAGACTTTAATGAGAATGCAGTTTGGAAGTGCTGGCTGTAATAGCAGCACTGTTAATATTACTGTTTTTGGCATGGCAGGCACAGGAAAAGTCTTTCTAGAGCCAGAAATCTGACAGGACTGACAGGGGGTAGCATCTCTTCTATCTGTCTTGCTCTGCATGTGGCTATAACTTAAGACTATTTTGGCTAAAAATTGACTTGGATGTGAGAGACAAAAGATCAGCTTCACGTGTGTAGATGTAACCTACTGCAAATCATCTTCCTCCCTCCTCAAGAGAAAAGTTGTGAAGGAGTTTCTTGAAATATTTCACTCACATGAGCATGAGAAACTTTTTTTTTGTAAGGAGAGGTGCTTAAAAGAAAGAAAGGAGTCTGTAATTACATAACTTTCATTTATGCCAACATCCATTTTTAATGATTTTCATTTTCAGGTGGCAAATCAGCATTCCATTTTCAAATAGACTGTTGGCTGCATTACTCTGAAGCATTAAAATGTTTCTGTATCCAACCTGTATATTTACATTTGAAAACAAAACTCTTCAAGAAATATTTTTAGATTAGGTTTTTTTTGAAGAAGCAAAAAATGATAAATCATTTAGAAGGGACTGAGTGTATGCATATTGCCATTTTTTAGCTATATATCACTGAACACATTGTCAGGAAAGCGATACAAAATGTTATACTTCCCTGCTTTGAGGAGTTCTGCTCTCTGAACAGAATAAAACTGAAATAATGTAGAAGAATTGCCTTGGAAATCTATCAAGGAAATAAAAAAAGATGTAAAATAACTTCACATTTCTTAATTTCAGTATAGTGACATTTCACAGAAAAAGACAGTCACATACAATTTACTGTAATATTTCTAGTCTGCTTTCTTGCACACTGGCTAATCTTCATACTTTTGGGGTGCAACCACAAAATGACCGAAACCAGAGGTCCCTGGAGAGGCTGCCAAGCCCGCGCCTGCCCTCGGTAAGGAGCAGGGGATCCGGCCGGGTTGTGACCCACATAAGCATCGTCTCCACGCACCCGCAGGGGAGCTCAGCACCGGTGCGGCACAGAGCCCGTTGCGTGGCCACAGCCCAGGGGAACCATCCCAAGGCTGCCTCCGACCCAACACTTTTAACTCCAAAGGTCGCCTTCTCGAGCGCGAAGAGCTGATGCGAAGAAGCGGAGCTGGGCACGTAATGGTCTGGTTGCAGGAGAGCAGGGAAGCAGTGGTGGTGGGGGGCGGCTGCCCCGTTCCAGGCAGAGGAGCCTGCACCCAGGCTGCTCTAAAGCAAAAATGTTTCTTCTGGGAGAAGATGCCTAACTTTAAACAGCTCCTCCTCTCATATCGTTTAAGGGTGGGGAAAATATTCCCCTGGCAGGCCTGTATTGCTTGCCCTTCTTTAACATGAAGGTGTTTGAACACGTATCTTACCCTCCCCAGGACATTGTTCAAACCACAGGGTCATGGGAAAGCTTAGGATGTGGTGGAGAGCAAAGCAGGGTAGCAGGAGAAATGCGTTCCCTCCCGGTGAGATTGATCCGCCCTCTTGTGCAGGGTTTATGGAGCCAGAGGGTTGGATTTAACCATTCTCAGTGCACCTTGCAGCAATGATCAGCATCAATGGCTACTGAGTCTCAAAGATGAAATTTTGCAGCCAGGTCTACATGGACAGAGATACAGCCATTGTGGATGTGACTCCAGGATCAGGATGTCACAATAAAGCTTCTACCAATAAGGAAATGAGGAGAAAGTTCATATTTCAGGGTGTAAATTTTTCTTCAGAGTAGTGTGAGGCATTTTTTTATACCTGAAACTAGATCTTAAAGCAATATATAGTCACATAAATAGAAATAACTTCATTTTCTGAGTGAAGGTTGGTTATGTGGGTTGGTGGCCCTCATCATTTTTTTAAATCTGGGCAGCCTGAACTTAACATCTTAGACAATGACTCCAGAGGGACTCCACTGTCTTCAGAGGGAGCAGGTCTGACTACCCTAGAGCTTTCAGATAGCTAGCATAAGCAGAAATGTATCCCCTGCTTAAACTCAGATTTAGCCTGGTAGGCCCAAGATTTCAAAACTGCCAGAAGTTTACTTTCAACACTGAGGCTGTTTTTAAATCTTCCCCTCTCACACACACATGCATTTTGGCTTCTATTTATCACTTTAAATTGTTCCCTATCAAATATGAAAAGTGTTAGGAGTAGCTAGGATGAAGTGCAGGCTCTAAGGAAGACAGTGTAAAACTGCCCTGGCTTCAATGGAGACAGGATTTAACCTCACCATCTTTTTTTTAGCTATATACATATACTTTTATTGGTTATGAACTGTATCCCTTTTCGCCATTTTATTTTGGCAGAGTTTAATGCTACATAATAGTATGCATTTTTTTTTTTTTAAGTCAAGTTGCTAGCTTGGTAAAAGGAAATTAAATACTCACTTTTAAGCATAATTACTCTGTTGAAAAAAAATGGCTGTGTTAAAACCAGGAAACAGTAGAGCCATCCAGAGGGAGATGACAAGATAAACTGGTGAGAAGGGTTCTTCATAAGACAAAATGTTTGAATATTTTTTAACAAACTAGTCACGTTCTAATACTGTCTTTATCTTCTGTGGTTGTCCACAAGCATAGAATTATTTTCTACACTTTGTATGCCCTTTAAAGTAATTCACACATTGCATCAATGCATTCAGGCTGTGGCTTGCTCACAAGCTATGAACTCACTATGTTGATTTAAAAAACTTAAACTGTATGAGCAGTCCACTCCCTGCATTTCCTCTAGTACATTTTCTGAATGGATAATCAAAACTGTCTAGGCTACAGGGCAAGAAACAAATCTGGCAGTGCTCAATTGTCTTTCACTGAAGTAATCTTTCAGTACAGAACTTCCATGAATAAGGACACGGTGGAAAGACACTTGTATCCTTAGCTTCCAAAACACCACAGTCTTGTCATAATTCCATGTCAGTGACTCAAAATGTGCCACATGGGAAACTAAGAATATGGAAATTTTTACAACTGTAGAATATATGGATTAGCAATAGTTACTTCAGAAGGATGATGTAGCACACAGCCTGGTAATTCCTTTTCCGTATTGAGTGACAATTACAGTAACTAATGGTGCTACATTTTAAAGGAATTTGTAGAAAATCCTACTGAATTTTTACTAGCAGTGGTTATTAAATCTCAGAAATAAGTGATTAAAAATGAACGAACTTGTGGAGCATCAAAAAGGCCAAACAGCGAACATTTTTTAAAGTATGCAAATATTTGCATCAATGCCTGCATTAATCTAAGTATTTTGACACATAATGAAAAAGCATTAGCATGAGGAATACATTATACAAAACCACGATAATCACTGAGATTCTATAACATCTTGATGACCTTCCAAAATCTAGCTGATGTAAACTTTGTTAAGCTAGTAGTAGCAATGATGTAATTTGCCTTGTAAACAGCTTGAGAGATTTGGATGAAAAACATCAACCTTGGCACTTGAGTTTTTTTAAACAAGCACCAAAAAAATGTATACACAGAAAAGTCATATCTCAGCTTTTTTGGTAGGCTTCATCTCACCTAACTTCAGACATCTGTAATGTCTGCATTTAAGCTATTTATCCGAAGCTCCCTTTATGCGAGCGCTCCTTTCCACTGGGAGGGCACCAGCCATTTTTAAAGGCAAAAATAATCTCCGCTGAAAGCGGTCGCTGAAAATCAAGCAGAAAAAAAAAGTCATACACAATACAGTCCTCCTGATTGCCCCAAAAGATGCTTTGGGAATGGCGTCTCACTTAAAAAAAGGAGACATCCGCAAAAGGTGGGGAGGCCTTTGGGAGGAGGAAGGGTTGTCCTGGCGCGGGTGTCCACAGAGGAGAAGCGGAGCTGTCCAGCAGCGCCGGCACAGCCACCGAGCCGTCTTCGGGGTACGGCCGCTGCTCTCGCTGGCTGAGAGAAGACTTGCACACGGGGAGAAAGCCCTACCTGTCCCTTCCACCAGCAAGCGAGCACTGCACTTGCATGCTTTACAGCTGCGGCTGGTATCGCTTTTGAAGCCTCCTTGTTTGCAGGGGCTAAGAAAGTACCA
This sequence comes from Ciconia boyciana, assembly GCF_034638445.1. Lineage (NCBI taxonomy): Eukaryota > Metazoa > Chordata > Aves > Ciconiiformes > Ciconiidae > Ciconia > Ciconia boyciana. Next base: position 119,983,704 of record NC_132934.1, on the reverse strand, counting down.
AATGTGTCTGACATCATCCACAAATGTTAAACACAAGTGGAGCTGGGCCGACGGAAGTTCTCCTTTGAAACATGCTTTTGAAACACTGCAGCCTTCAAAGCTGGCTTACATACCCTGCGCTGTGATACACAGTCTTTTGTTTTGCATAAGTGTTTGTTTTAATGAGGTAGTGCAATGCAGCTCATCAAAATCAAAAACATATGATGCACCCTAGGCAAGAGAAAGGCAATAACTATACAGATTTTTGAAGAGGGCTAGTCATACCACAGGCCACCATTATAACAGAAAAAACAACAAGAATTTTAATATAGCTGTCTGGCCAAATATATTAATTTAAATTGAATGGCTTTTTCTGATATTATAGCTGTGAGGCACAATGTTCTACTGGCAAGCATCTTCAAAACCTTTTTTAGAAGATTTGCTTCAAATTATTTCTGTGCACCAGATCTTGATGGTATGTACATTTGGGAGTCTAACCAAAGGAAAAAAGCTTTTGATTAAATCAATGACCTTTCCTGGAGGTTGAATGAAATGGAGATTGTAATAGAAAAAGCTACCTCCTCCAAACAGTGTTTTCTTCAAAATATTTACTCTAAGCTCTCCTCCATTAAGTTGCCCTAACTTTTTTGCAAATGTTCATATCCTTGTGCCAGCACAGAAATATACTTTCCCATTAGCAAATCCTTTTAAATAAATTTTAGTCATTTCCATGATCACTTCCCCAAATGGCTTGCTAACCACCAATTTCCATTCTTTGCCAGAGAAGGCTGCTGGGTGCTGTTTACCCTTGGAAACTTGGTCTTTATTGTGCTCATGCTTTGTTGTGCTTCTTCAAAACCTGGTAATACTTGGTTCCCTCAGCTAATTGCATCTCTTCCCACTTGGCCAACTGGAGACATTTTCCTGCTGACATGGAAAAGAATGAGTGTGATAATTTCTTAAAAATTATTTTCTGTATTGATTTCACTTGATAAGAAATGGTGTCATTTTATCCTGGCAGATATCTTTGCACTTTGTTATTATTCCATGAAGCAGAGCTCTGGGAACCCACTGAAGCTGAGAACAACATGTAACATCCTCCCCCAGCAGTTGATGTTAATGAAAGTTGAGTCCTACAAGGAGACCAACAGCTTGTGTGATGTTAGGCTGCCTATTATTAGATTAGGCTTGCTACAAAGCCATCAGAAGTTTCACCAAAAGGCACAGGCTCCATAGCAACTACTGTGCGGAGCTGGTGGAAGAAAAACATCACTTTCCTGCTCACCTGGGTGGCCTCATTTTCAGGTGGGTGCGGTGCAACCTACAGACAGCCCTTACACAGATTGAAGTGGTCCCTTAGGATTTATTCTGGTGTTGTCTGGGGTGGGTAGTGATTCTCTGCAACCCAAACTGTCTTCAACAGCAAAAGTCTTCAGTGACCCCTTTAGGGAATGCTTTTTTTTGGCCTGTGCATGTCTGGTGCACCATAAATGACCTGATCAGGGTTTGACAGCCTAGCTCTATGCTAATAATGCAAAGTTTATTTTTATTTTAGAACAGAAAACAAGTCTTTGCTATATAGTTTTTAGAAATACAGTCTGCTGTTTTCCATTCCCACACCACCACTGTTTTTCCCAACATGCTTTCCATAATTTTGGAGCCATAAAAGTGATTTAAAGCAATTCTGATAAAATCAATTAAGGAAACAACCTTCTAACAACATTTCACCCATCCCTTTTGCATCATGTTACATTGGTCTGCACTTCTAAAAAGTTGGTGGGCAATTCTGGGCCCCTGACAGGAGACAACAAAATTCTTCAAGGTGTAAGGTGTCAGCAATTTGCTTTCTCTTACAAGATGTCTCCTCCTCTATCCACAGAGCGTATGAAAATTGCTAATGGAAATAGTAACTAATATTATTTTTAATAGCTCTGCCGCTCTGAAACAAAGTACTGGCCAGTCCTTCTGCTAAGTGTGCCCTTCTCCCACCCTTAGTCTGTGGTACCTTTTCTGAAACACCATGTAATCATCCTCTGCAGTCAATAGGAGTGCACCAGTGGGGCAGGACCTAGGAGCAGCATCCTCCTTCAGTGAGTTGCAGGGAAATAGTTTTGGCCAGAGGGTTTAGTAGCTCCATCTTGGTTTTGAGGTTGCATCAGTTGCCTCCCTGGAAGGGTCTGGATGGAAATCTTTCTTGTGGAGCACCATGCCTGACAGCAGCATGCAACCCCAAGGCATGAAGGGAGCCTAAGGACAGCCCTGCCAGGCTGAGCACGTGCTGCTGCCTCAGGAGTGTGCTTTCACACTGCTTAATAACAGTGCAAATTCACACAGCTTGTTTTGGTTTCAGATACTTACTTTGCCTTGATTTCTCCTTGGAAGAAGGTTACTGTCCATATTTTTGTCCTGTACCCAGACAAAAATCCAAGATCCATTAGTTACAACCAAGTTTTGCAACCAGTGGGATTGAATGCAGCATTACGGTCAGTCCCTACAAAGACATAAAAACTCACTCCAACTTAGTAAACTGAAAAGTCTGAATCTAGAACTAAACTGCAACATTCATGATGAGCCCTGTTAGCTGCTCTCACACATGGGCAGCACAGGGCCCCAATCAGTTACATGCAGTCACACTTAGCTAAAAGTGTTTCAAATAGCAACTTCTGTTCTCAAGAAGTAGTGCTGTGCTTTAGCATGATCAGCATTGTTTCTTTGGCACAACCAGATAAATAGTGGTTTCCTAAAATGATAAGTTTATTTCTTTATGATGCCAAAATAGCCTACTGCATGTCCAAAGACTGATTTTGTATCCAGGCAGTTTTCGGTGAATTTGTCCACTTACCTGAATGCTTCTCCAAGTTTCTGACTCCGCCATTGGTTACCAGATCTGGTACAGCTGGAGTTTGGCAAAGCTGTTTTAATTCTGACTTACATGCATTTGATGACCTGATTTGCTGTTCTGTAAGTGTCAGAAGATGTCCAAGCCTGTATCAGATTTGAGTATTTTTTAGGAAATTGTTCTCCTTTATAACCTGACTTTTATGAAGCAGAGATGTATTTTTCTTCTATCGAGGCCCCCAGCTGTAACTCTCCCACGGCCAGACCCGGCAAGGTGCAGGTGCCTCAGAGCACACCCTGATTTCAGAGATAGCATCCCAGCACAGCTCGAGACTCCACCTGCACTGTGGGGGCCCTTTTATCTCTGCTCAGAGGTGAAAGGGGCAACAAGCAACAGCTGATTGATGGGCATGATCAGATGCCTCCCACGAGTCACCTTGTGGCAGCACGGTGTGTCTCTGTTCCGCTGTTCTTTTAATGCTGTATACAGGGATGGTGTTTGTGACTTTGGGTAGGAGACCACTTTCCTTCTAGTCCCATTCACTTAGGTTTTCTTCCTAGTTTTCTAGAAACTTTCGTAATAATAATTGACATTCTATTAGCTCCCAATCTGAGTTGTTTTTTCTTCCACTAGTTTCTGCATTTACCAGTAGCAACCTGTATTTCTACCTGCATTTGCCTACTGATCTTGGATGCAGGAAATTGCCTAAGTACATGCTTAACTTTGAGGATAAGCTTAAATTTCACCAATTTTAATGGGATTTAAGCATGTGCTTAAAGCAAAACCTAAAATTAAATGTCCTTCCTGAATAAGGATGGTCTCCTGAGTCAGACCCTGCGTGCATTGCCTTAGAATAGATCCTGGCTGTCCCTCGAGTGTGTTAGACATGCCGGATACTTTCAGAAGTGGTTAATCTGATGAAAGAATTCATCTCAGAGTCATAAAGAAACCACAAGTTTCCTTCACTTTCAGTCTCCTCAGTCTGCTGCTTTGATATCGTTGGTCAGCTGCTTGTGCTGCAAGAGCATTTGTGTGGAAAGTTTCGTACTCTTACAGTCGTATAGGTGAGAGATCTACCCAGCTGCTCACACATAAGAAGCTGGTGTGACTTTTATTTCTTAACCCCGTGCAGATAACCCTCTTTGTGAATACAGACTGGGCTTGTGTACTAGCATTTCAAAAGTGGAAGTTGTCAGATGAAGACCAAAACCTCCAAGACTCAAGAAATAGGCACAAGATGATAAAACACAAATACTGCAAAACAAAGAGAGGGCAAGAAGTGCAAGGGGCATGTACATTCCCATGACTCTTCTTCCTTGGACAGGCAACACACTGAAGACTTTGAAAAGGGAAGAAAAACACAGTGTCAATACACAGCACACTACCATATAAACATAGTATGGGAGATACGCACCATTATTCCTGCTTGTGGGTGTTGTTGTAAATGGGACATGGCTCTCTGAGTATATAGAAACATTTTGTTTTAGAAATGTTGCACAATGTTTTGACATTTCCTGATTTTCTCACTTTTTTTTAATAATCCAAAGCAACTCATGGAATTAAATTTGCAGATATTTCAGATGGCTCAGAATTCTATTTTATAAGGGATATATTATTCACTTCTCTCTAAAATGTGGGAACAATATCCCCATCATTCTATGTTTGCAGTTCTCCTCAAAAACCATTCTCCCAGTAAAGTCCTACTCCCTAATTATCTGCTTAGCCTAATTTATCCAGCACGTAAGGATGTTTGTCACCCTACTGTATCCAGCGATGTTTGTCACCCTACCATATCCTGTGCATTTCCTTAGTACATGGTAAATATTTGGGGAGGGGGTCCCTTTCCATGTCTTGGCCAGGGAATCACCATGTAATGAATGAGATGGAAGCTCAAAATAGCATGGTGATTTGAGCATGAATTTATGTATATAATTTCCATAAGCTACTTTAATGCATGAGATTTATTTTAATCTTTAGGTGTTCCAGCTTGAAAATGGCAGGGTAACTTAAAAAAAATATATAGAGAAAAAAACCCCACAATAAGAAAATTAGCCCGAGGGAGAAAATCCTTCAAATGAAACTTCACCCATAGCAGCTGAATATTTTGTTAAGAGCTGAAGACACTAAAATCATCATTGTAATTGAAGAGTCGACTGTTTTGACTTCTGTTGTACAGTCTTTAAAATTAATAACATAAATTACCATGTATGAATCCAGCTATTCACAGTGCACAAAGTTCTGTTGTTTGGTATAAGAAGCTTGCAAAAGCAAGCTACTTGTTTTCCAGCCTTACTTGAACTAACGTGTATGATTTTATTTGTTATCCACTTCAATTTTGTTTCAAAGGAGAATTTCTAGAATGACGGCTTAGTAACATCAGACTTGCTGTAACTTCTGCATTTTTTATTTTTCTACTAGAAGCTCAAGCCAGAAAAATATCCCACTTCTTGGCAGTTGATTAGAACCATTTACTATAATTTTTGACGCTGCAATTATATGATTCTGTGTCAAATAATACATTCCAAATTCTTTCCTCATGGAGAGAGCTGTGCGGCTGGCAATATGTTGATGGACTTGCTTGGATCATACTTGTGATATTGGCAGATACACAGCTTTGGTTCTGCATATGCTTGGCTTGAACAAAGCCTACTCAAACATAACTTCGAGAGAAATGCATTCTTCTATAACATTATTCTTGTGTGTTATTTGTACTCCAATGGCAAACAAAGCGTCCCCAGCTCCTGGATCTGGGGCTGCTGTTGTGCAGGACCCAGGAGGAGTTTATGATTGAAGGTCCTGATCCAGGAAAGCATCTGACCAAGTGTTACGCCGTAGTTCGGTTGCCTGTAATTCCTTCTGTCCCACTTTGCGCAGGGTGATTAAAGAGCAAGCGAGAGGCTGAGCTGGGGAATGAGTGACTGAATGGTGAAGCTGCTGTCTTGGCAGGTGGCAAGTGCTGCTGGTGGGCGATGGAGGTGGTCTGAGTGCTGTGCCTGGGCACGTGCTGGGCTACCGCGGAGAAAGGAGGAGGGGGCTTTCCCTCCTTGAAAACATTGAGAATTGTGCTCTTTCCTTCCTTTGCTTTCATGACAAGTGCCCTGAAAACAAAGTGTTGAAACCACTTAAAATATCTGTTCAAGGGAATGTCCACTGTTTTCAAAGCCTGCTGTTATTTTTGTTCAGGCCAAAACTACTCAGCAAGTTTGTCCTGAACTAGCAAACGGTTTCAGCTGTCCCTAAACCACATTCTTGGGCAAATAACTGCATTGCCCATAAATAAATACAGTTTCACCAAACTGTGATGCAAATGTTGCATATGGTAAGAGATCTTTGCATGGAATTGCCTTGGAGGGGAACAAGCGCTGCCCTGTGCCTGAGTGCTAGGGTATTAAACCACCTGGTCATCTTAAATTCCTGTGGCTAGCTGGTGAAGTAGGTTGATATGGGGAGTAACTCCTTATGGAGTACTGGCACTAATAGTAGTGCCAGCAGCTCAGGGTAGGAAGGTCAAGCCACCTATGCAGGACTGTTTTTCAAAAGGCATTTTTCTATATTTTTGGTAAGTCCATTATCAATATCATGTGTAAAAAAAAGGCTGTTAAAGACTATTTTCCACATCAGACAGGAAAGTCCAGGTTTTCTGAAAATTGCCTGCATTTTTTTCACCTGCTGTTTACGTCTCCTGAAACTCTGAATATCTGATTACACTGGTAAATCTTGCAGTTGACTGACCTATGTTGGACATGCAAACCAGAGGCTTCAAGCATTTGTGCCTACAGTATGTGAAGGCATGAATAGAGGCTCAGTTACAGCTAGAATGAAAATCCTCAGAAAAAGTAAAAATTAAAAAAATAAACTCCCAAGCCTGCAAAACCACATCCATAAATTCGTTTCTTACATTTTATGTAGTCTTCATTGAAGTCAATGGGCATGTAGTGTTCAGCTGTGTAAAGATAAGCCCATATATAAGTCTTTGCAGGACTGAAGTTCCCATCTGTGGTGTTATTTTCAAAACCAAAACGAGATCATTAAAAAGAAATCCAACAGTTACAGTTGCTAAGTGACAGCAACGCAGGTACCAGTAGTGTCTTTTGTTGAACCTGAGAACTGAAAAGCTATGAAATATTAACACTTAAAGAAAACATAAGTGTTGGTTACTTTGAAGTCTAAGGAGAATTTCCTACTTTCCTGTTCCCATTCCCTTTCCTCTTCCCTTTTCTTTTCCCTTTTCCTTTTCCTTTTCCTTTTCCTTTTCCTTTTCCTTTTCCTTTTTTTTAATGCCAGATCATTAAAAAAAATTACACTGACATAAGTAACATTTCTTCTCCCCTCTCCTTGTAACAAATTTGCCATTTACAAGCCAAACAAAATTTTCACCTTGATTCTCTTGGTTGTTAAAATAGGGTTGTGTATGGGATACTGGTTACAACTTTATGGGTGAAAAGAGGATTGCCCCTCCATCAAGGCAGCCGTTCAGTGTGGAGACAGATTTGATTGGAGGCACAGTCTGGGACAGGTTTGTCCTCAAGTCTCAAGGACTTGTCTGTCTCAAGTAGATCCTGTCCAGATTTCATAAGGAAACAGAGCTCTCCACCCATTCAATGGAGGGGTTGAGAGCTCAAGGATTATCGGCTTTCCATGAGGTTGTGTAGCTCAGCAGGGAGGGGAGGGAGAGAAGTTGTGTGCCCACCAAGGGAAAGGTGGGAGGAGTATTTTGTGCTGCACTGGGTGCATTTTGCATTGCTTTTGGCCACAGCTGCCTGGCACATGGGCACCTGCGCAGACTCGGACTGGCTACAGCACCCTGACTCTTGCACAGCATCTGTGGGTGATGGGAGGGAGCGGAGGAGTCCTTGGCAGTGGGGTGGAAGGATTTAGGCGGCAAAGATGCAAAGGAAACCAAACTGCCTTAATGCCACAGCTCCTTTTTGAGAAATGCAGTAGCACTTTATATATAATTGTTTTAACAAGGAGCTTATTCTGTAGGACAGTCACAGCATGTTGGGAAATACTGGGCTAATTCTAGAGTAAGATTAAGCCCAGCAGAAGAAGGGGTAGTTTAAACATTTATCTTTCAGTTGATACAGTCCTTTGAGAAGATGGAGGTGAAGAAGTAGACACCCCATGGAGTTGAGTGCCATGAACTGGAAAGGTTTGGCATCTTCTAGGGCCGGGCCCAAAACACAGATCCTTTTAGAGTAAGTTCCCCATTCTGTGGGACTAATGATGCATACAAAACTTCATTTCTGTTTTACTGGATCCCAGCTAATTGCGAATGGTTGTTGGGAAAGTCACAGGCCACCAAGGTAATTCAACACACATGTTTTAGCAAGTTTTTCACACATGTCTGGCAAGCCTTTCATAGTAGTAGAAGGCTTTAGGGATTCTTTCCTGGGCCTTAAATCATGCATTAAATCCTATCAATTATTGGTTCCCTCCCCGTTTCCACTTCTGCTCATTTTTGGTTATTGGACAGTACTTCTTGTGTCTTGTAACATGACCTGCTTAGAGCCCTTTGAAACTCAGAATTTCCGCTTTGCAGGAAACTGTGATAATGTGTAATTTTGTTTAATTCTCAGTGGGTTAAAACCTTAGTCCCATTGAGGTGAAAGGAGTTTTGCCATCCATGTCGGTGGAAGCAGGACATTGCCTTTATTTTTCTTGAAACACTGTGTGACCTACAAAGTGCTTTTGACATGGGTAAAAAGATTGTGATGATGTTGACAAATCCCAGGTCTGTAAAAACTTTGGTTAGAATTATCTTGGCAATTAACTATATTCGATGTTTTTTTTCAAAGTGATAAACATTTTATGCCCACAGTTTTCATCCATTAAAGTAATTGAGAACTCCTTTGCTCTGTCTTGCGGTTGTATTTAGTCCCCAGGAAAAAATATTTTGTTTTATCGTTGCCAAGTCCTTTGATTTCACTGTAGTACTTTTAAAATAATAATCTGATTTTCTTGTATGTTGTTGGAAATGTCTTTCTCTAAATGCACTGAGGTTTAGAAATGTGGTCATATGGAAATCAGATCAGGTAGGACTTTATCAATGTGGCATTTCTTGGGTGTTGGAAATACTTGGTATTTGTCATCAAGCTTTACAGATCCGAGGTATGCTGTTACTTTTTAGAAGATTTCACAGGCACATTTTGTTCTGGTAGTAAAAAGTTATTTTATAAACTGCTTGAGTAATGCCAAAGGTAGAGAGTTCTTGGGATCACCCAGTTTCCAAACAAAAGTCCTTTCTTCTACCCAGGCAATCCTGCGTGACCACTGCTGCAGATACGGGGTAAAGCTCCCAGACATGGGATCTAGCGGAAGAGAGGAATGAGGGGTTTCATTGCTAGAAAAATGAGTGAGCTATTTGTAGCACATCATCATGCCGTGATTGCAGACCTATCTATCCTCTCTGCTCTTCAGAAAGCCACAAGAAAACTGCAGTCTCTACAGGCATTTTTGGTTATTATTTCCTCTCAACATATTTGCTCTGCTCTTCAAAAAGGTTATAAATATTTTTAGTTTAATTGTATAGCTGACACTCAAGATAGACCAGTGTTAGTTAACAGTGATTTTTTTCATTTTTTATTTTTTTCTCACAAGGCATATGGTATTACTGGGTCTTAGCGAGAGCCAGAAATATCAGACAGTTACAGACACGTGTGAATCTTATCCTTTTTGGACCACACAGCCTAGCCTCAGGAGTATTCCTAGAAGATGTACCATCACATTTTCTGAGTGCTTAATTTCTATTTATTTTTTGAATCTTATTGTCAAATAATTGTTCAATGATTATTGTTTTCATGATTTCAGTATTTAAAAGGGCCAGCTAAATGTATTCTTCTGTCCTAGACAGAAAAAAGAAAAGAAAAGAAAAGCAAGTTACCAGTGCAGTAGAAGTAGTTTGCTTTTACCGTATATGTATGCAGCATGCATTTATTGTTTGGAAACAATGATGGGAATGGCATCTCCTGCAACCTGCATTTCTCCTTCATAATTTTGACAAAAGAAGAGTGTTCATGGAGGAGTCTAATTAGTGCATTGCTCCGTCAGCCCCCACCCCATTGCTCGTCTGACTGTGCCCTGTCACCCGCAGCCGAGGGTGGCACCAGGCACGGGTCTGTACTACAGACAGGGCAATTATTTCAGTTTTAACATAAGATACTGTGAGAGACCTGGCATGGATTGAGACAAACTAAGTAGACCAAAGTTTTGTTTATGTGTCTATTGTTTCTTTTACGTTTCCTCTCTTCCCCGCTGCTGAAGAATTCACCTTTGGTGGAAGACAGCTGTCTAAATGGAAGGAGGCTGATCGATACTGGGGAAAAAGATCAATGGGGAATCCATTTTTTAGCTGTTGTTCAAATCTTGAACTACATCTGAGTTCATAATTAGCATAAAGATGTATAAAAGTCCTGGGGGTTTCTATTTGTGTGTGTCTGTCTGTCTGCTGGGGTGGGAATATTCCTGGGTGTGTGCATGTATCTCAAGGTGGTCAAAGGCTGGCAGATTTCAGTTATTAAGAACGATCTGGATTAGCCCTGGTCTTTCTGGGTCACTAAGTTTCAAACACAGATATTTCACATCTGTTTCTTGTTCACAGCCACTAACAAAGAAGTACAATTCCGAAAGAGTCCCAATTTTAGATGCGTGTCTGCTCCTTTGAGGAATTCAGCTAGTTACTTAGAGAGAGGGGGGAAAAAAGCACAGCTATACCTCCTATTCAAATTTGCAGATTAGGCAAAAGCCCAGAGGTGAAAGGTCAAATAAAACAGTTGAAAGCGTTTTCTATAGACTTCCTGGTCGTGGAGAGGAAAAAAGAGCACGCAGTCCTCCAAAGCATGCTATAAAAGCCAGAAGAGTGTGAGAGAAACTTTAATAGGTTCCATTCTTGATGAAAATCTTGAAATACGGTGTAGAAATCCAATACGCCAGACATATTTGCTGTGTGCAATGCCCATCAATCTAGGGATGGTAAGACCTTGAAGGACAGCGGTCTGTAATAACCAGTTCAAACTATTGTGTATTTCAGTCAAAATTATCTAAAACATTTGGAAGAAAGTGATGAAAAATGTTGGCCTTTGCCCTCACAGTTATTTCTTTTTTCCTTGCAGAGAATTTGCTTTTTTGAAGTGTTTTGGTTTGAGGGGGTTTTTTGTGTCCTGTGGCATCATTGTCACTTAACCAGCTTTACATTATCATCAAACACAAAACAAATAGCTTTCATACCGGTGACAACTTTCAGACAAAGGTTTCAGCACACTTTAATTATTAATCCATACAGCACTCATTTGGCGATACAACTGTTAACATTTTGGAAATGGGAAAATTAAGGAAGAATGAAAGGAAAGTTGGGCAAGATTCACGTCACGTAAGCAGAGTTATCCAAAAGCTGGGTGTCTCAGGTAATGGTGCAGGTTCCCTTTGTGGGTAATGGAGAGAGGGAGAGAAGTGCTTTAAAGGTGTGATTCATCTCACCTTTTACGTAGCTGTTGTAGGTGAGACTGAGCGACATGATGAAGATAGTTGTATTGGGGACTGAAGAAGAGGTCTTGGAGATCTAGCTTAGTCTGGACACCTACATTTAAAATCATTGAAGCCCGATGAAGTGAATCCCACTTCAGCGACAGCGATTCAATTCCCTGTCTGCAAATGAGTGTCAGCACTTCCCTGTTACGAAGTACATACGTTGACTATTGCAAATAACTCAATATAATAGTGACAATATAATAGTGACTGTGCCAATGCAATTCATGTAAACCGAGCTCCCATTTCATTTCCCATTTCTGTGGGGTTTTTTTTAATGTAGAGAGTATAGCTGGTCTCCAAAGATGATCAGAACAGCAAAGGTGGGCAAACAGTGGTGTAGTCACCAAAAATATTTTGGCTGATAGAAGCTTACAAAGCTGGAGTCATAGTTAGGGGCTCGGAGTCGGTAAATGAAGTGCTTTTGACTTTCACTTTGAAAACTTCCAACATGTCATTTCTGTAAAACTTTGTCCATTGGAAAACAATCCCTTCTTGATTGCTATTGTTCCATGAAGCAAAGTTAAAAAAAAAAATCGTGTTGCCACCAAATCAGGCTCTCTCCCAACTTTTCAGCTCTGCTGCCGAGCGAAGTGAATTCATTGCTATGACAGGAAAGAAAGTGGGGATGGGGGAAAGATGTGAAGGGACTAACTGGCCGAACGGGTTGGAGCAGCTGAAGACAGTGCGTGGCGTGACTGAGAGGAAGCAAAGATGGGAGAGAGGGAAGACGTTAAGTCGTAGCCAGCCCTGAAGGCAAAACCGACGGTGGGTGCCACCGCAGCAGGAAGAAACCTCCTTTATCTGCTTCTGTTAAAGTACGCTTTATTAAAAGAAGTAATTTCTGACTTTGGAAAGAGCTGTTCGTCGCGTCGTGTTGGAGGAAACAAGCGCGGCCAGGCGAGCCAGCAGCTCTGCCTTAGAGGGGCCGGGAGCACCCTCTAGTGACTGCTGCTGCCCGGCTGCCCGCCGCGCCCGGGGTGCTCCGGGCCCCAGCCCCCGCTGGGCAGCGGGGACGGGGTGAGGCCCTGTTCCTCCTCGCTCCGCTGCGGCGCAGGGCCTGACAGTAAAGGAGGTGAGAAGCAGGAAAGCTTGGGAAGACTGCTGGAGGAAGGGGTGCTTGTCGTGGGATGCCCGCTGTGTCGCCCCGCTGGCCAGGTAGTGATAATTAGCATTAACTACGTGGCTTTACGTGGGCTGCTTGCTTTGACGTAGTAACTGGAGTCTGGCGAAAGCAAGTGCCCCGCTTCACTCGGAGTAGCGCCTTCCTCCCAGAGTTCGCCTCCACGTTTCCAGCCATGGGTCAACGGGCATGAGCCCACCCCAGAACTGGGCCCCATTCTTCCCCGGACGGAGTTTGCCCTGTGCCCTCAGACCTGGTGCTGCATCAAACCCGCTCAGGCGTGGAAGGGAGGGGTCCCTTCAGCAGCCCCGAAAGCCCAACAGTCCTGGGGACGGGGGACGAGAGTCCGTCATCCCGGAGAGCCGCGCCTGAGCTGCTGGCCCCGCAGCCCCTCGGGGCTGGTTGTGAAACTCCGTTCTTCTCCTGAGCACCCCTGCTTGTTTGTGAGAGCCTATTTGTGAGAGCTTTCTTCGTGGTGAGGGGAGGGTTTCCCCTTCTGTGAGCAGATTTACAGACTTTTTCTTCAGAGCCAGCTGAAAGCTGTGAATTAGAGGGCGGAAGCCCTGCTGAAGGGCTTGCTGACAACTTGGTAGGAGTGTATTTGGCCCTCGCACACTGAGCTGAGTATGGCCAAACTGATGCTTGGAGCTACCTTTAACCAAAATGCTACGTCTTTTTGAGAGGGCTAAGACCTTTACAGGTGTGTCTTCATGTGCCGTGAAGTAGCATTAATTTGCCTGAATTTCTTAAAACCTGCTTCCAAAAACTGCAATGCAGCGTCTTTTATTGTATGCAAGTTTTTTGATTTGTAGTCTGGTTCTACCTAGAGGAGAACCTTCTTTTTACCTGTAATGTTGGTAAGAGTAACAGAGCTCACTTTTTCTTTTCTTTTCTCTGTTCTCCTCTTTTATTTTAATACCCACATCTGCAGACACTGTATGTATGCATACTAAACATAACACTCACGGGGAATGTGTCTCCAGCTTGCCCAATTATTTACCCAGAGTTATTTATAATGTAAATAAATCTGTACAGTTAAAGGGATGAAGGCCACATTATTAGCAGCGCTAACAACATTTTGAAAGTAAAAAGGAAAGAAGCTATCCAGGGAGACTGCTGAACAGGCGTTGTGAAAGCAGAAGACGTAGCGGCACTAGGATAGCAGAGCGTGCCTCTAGTCTCTTGGTCAGCCCAGGCTGAGAGCAGCATTCTTGGTTTACCTCCCAGACAGCAAGATGGATTGCAGATCTGTTTACATAGGGAATATTGCAATATATTTCCTACATCCTAACGCTCTAGCGGATATGATATGAAAAAATCTGAGGACAGGATTGTTTTTTAGAGTTAGTAGTGGTGTTTCAAACAGCATGAGAAATGGTCTCTTTGGAAATATTTTACATGCGTTTGGGCGAGTCCATGCATATTGAACATACTTCTAGTACATCTTAGAAAGGAGGCAACAAGCAAAACAACTTTTTCTTTGGAAAGTCATCTTTGTTTAGGATGTAGTCTAATCACTTCTTTTGCATGGTCAGACCAAATCCTTAGGTCTGTACAGGGCCCTGTTGGTTTAAGTAGGCTTAGATCAGCATAGATCGGATCCTTTGTCTCGTTTAGAAAGCTCTTCTCTAAAGAGGGAGCTCTTTAGTCCTAAAGGTAGAAGGCATTAAAGCAGTGTTTAAGCCTGTCTGTATTCAGGAAAGAACTTAAGCACAGCTGTAATTCTAAAGCATGTGCAAACCCCCTGTTTTGATCAAGAAACTTAAGCACATGTGTAACGTTAAGCACATGCAGTAGTATTTTGTTGCTCTGTGGTTTCTAGATGCAGGCTTGAATGCAGAAGAAAATTCCAACAGAAAGGAGCCCAGACAAATTAGGGTGACAAGCTTGAGAGAGAAATTAAGGGGGAAAGGGAGTGTTAGGTGACTTGTGTGGATTTTTAATACTTTTTTGTGTTTTCATTCTGTTTGTTGACCAAGCCGCATTTTTTCAAACTCACACAGCATTATTTCAGACAATAGCACATAGTTGCCTAACATAACAAAAACATATTTTCTTTCTATTTAATCTTAACAAAATGCAGAAAAGAGAAAAATAGTAGAAGTGTTTGTACTATTTTTCTTTTGCAACTGGATGATGGTGATTTGATAACCCAATATTTTCCTTTCCTTACAATACCGAGGCTCTATCTTGCAATTGGATCGACATAAGCGTAAGCACTCAGAAACCTGCCTGTGGGTATTAGCTTGAAAGTCAAATAAACTTCATTGAATTCTTTGGCACAGAATGTGTGCCAATTTAAAATGGCAAAATCCTTACCAGGCTGTGGGCTCTGTAAAACTTATATAATAATAATAGAGCTCAGCAGATTCTGATATTGCCTGCCTTATGCTTCCAAAAGCCCTATATAAATCAAGAGGTTTGTCTGTATGGAGGTAGGCTGGAGAAGAATCATTAGTAAAACCTGCTTGTGGATGAATTTGTTAGATCCTATCCACTGGAGAGCTGGAACTGATACTTTGAGACTCTCAATATATTTGAGAAAAAAACAAAATATCATGGGCTTAACTGGAGTGGAAGTCACCCAACTGAAACATTATACAACGCTTTGAAATTTCAAGAAAAAGGTTCTAATCTTTTGGCTGTCTTGCTCATTGTTTGGAGATGAAAAGGGAGGAAATCAACATCCCCATGAAATACAATTACTGTAAATTGCTTTCTTTTCATACTGTTCATAATGAAAATAGGAAAGTTACCAGAAGTTACCTACTCTACAGAAGCACAGTAATTCAGTGGATGTAGACTGCAAGAAGACATTCAGCAGTGCAACACTGGATTTCTATATGAATCGGCTAATGGAGAATATACACTATTGCACAGCAGTGCTGAGTCTGGATCACTCTGAAGTGACCAGAAGTCATCTTTGCAGTGGAAAAAAACAGAGCTCCTTAAAGTAAACTATAAGCTCAAGCTAAACTTGTACGGGGAGTTGATCCTGTGGGACCTGAGGCTCCAGAGCCGGGGGAAAAGTAGTGTGTCTGCTCTCCCCTTCCCAGTCTCTCTGTCGGGATCTGGAGTCTGCTGGAGGCTTGCTCAGCCCCTTGGGCTGGCTGAGGAGGCCCTGAGGCTTGTGAGGCAGCTGGAGATGAGTTGGGATACAGGCCCAGCTGGGAGACACACTGCTAAGCTTGAAACAGGGACTGCCCCGGGGCGGCTTTGCCACATCCCGATTGCACCGGTCCTGTGTCACCCCGTTGTGTTCAGGGGTTTCCAGTCTGTGGTCCCCATGGGGCACCTGGAAACGAGCATTTCCCAGGACCTAGTGGGTGGCAGAGCCGTTCTCGTTAGCAGGGGCGGGTGGATGAGCCTTTCCCCTGCCCTGCCTTGCGTGAGCTGGAGCAGTGCCTGCAGGACGAACGCCCGAGGGCCAAGCAGGCGGCGCTTCGCGTCCTCCGGGTGCATCTCTGGAAAAGTGCATGGCCGCGTTTCACCTTCTTCGGGTCAGGATAGGAGGGGAAGAGTGAACTGGGACTTACTGCTGTCATTGTGTGCCATTTGGAAAAAGTGCATACCAAATGCCAGCAGTCATCACCAGTTACAGAACAAGGCTCCAATTTCCTTTTCTCTTCCTAAGGAGCAGGAGAGGAAGGCATTGGGACAGGGTGAGGTCATCTGCCTCCACTAAATAACGCTATGACAAGCCATCGCTATTTCTTGTTCTTTTTTATCATACCAGAGTCCCTGGTTGGAGGGCAGGACCTTATTACAGTGGGAATTATCTACCCAGTGCTGCAGTGCTTTCAAGCAGCACGACCATGGTTTGATGTTGTTATGGAAAGCATTGAGAAACCATAAACCGGTTATAGTAGGACAAGCTGTTAAAAATTACAAGGTTATTAAAAAAATTAATACATTCTGACTTCTTTTAATTTTTCCTTTAATTTTTGAGGGTCCTGTTTTCAAGCTTTTCTCTTCTAGCTGAAAGCTCAGAATCTCTTGACACCAGGAACTATGTCTTTTACAAAAACACAGAATGTTGCAAGAATCATTAGAGCAAGAGGGTTGTGCCAGCAGTGGATCCTGAGTGGTTCTTTACATGTGGACTTTTACACTGGTTGGTACTGTCGAAACACTTTGCCTTTCTTATTCCCATCCTTTTGTTTTGTTTTGTTTTTAGTTCAGCACTTCTAAGCAAGGGTCTGGGACAGGGACGGTATTTTGTTTGCACAGCTGGTAGTTTTGGGGTGCCCTGTGACTGCCAAGTGCTACAAAGGGACAAATAAAAATATAACACTGAATAAAACATGATATCACACTCCGACCGGGAAGGGAATTACCAGTGAAACTATCTCATTTTCGTGCATGGATAGAGCTGTGAAGTAAAGGAAGAGTGTGGAAAATTTAAGACTGTTTATGGCATTCAGGCATTTGCTTTTGAAATGTATGTCTCTTTGTGACTTCCTTTCCTCAGTAAGAAAGAGGTGTCGAAAAGAAATGATTGTCTCCAATCTACTTGCTGCTTCTCTGAGAAAAAGAAATGTGCTAGATCAGATAGGCTAGAAAGTGTCACTAGCTCAAGAATCCAGGAATGAAGTTAATGGCCAAATATAGATGTGGTGTAAGCGGGGCTAAACTTCATTAACATATTTGGAGTTACACCCGCTTATACCAGGTCTGGCTTTGGCCCTGAATCAGCAATTCCCCAGTGAATAGACTGCATGAAACTAGTGCCGAATTTGGCCCATTCCATCTGACATCTGCATCCTGCCTCAAAGTGGCATGTCACACTTACTGCACATCAGATCACACCTGCCCAGGCAGTCACAGGCAATTGACTTTTTTGTTAAAAAAAAAAAAAATCAAAAAAATTTAGTTGCATATCATCAAGAAAAACAACATTGTTTTAGGACTCTTATCTCTTCGCTCCCAAATATCCTGTTTCTTCGAGCTGCAGTGGCCAGGACCAATAGAAACCTCTTCCTGCCATTGGCTGACTTCATTTCCCAGAGTTAGCACAATCTCATCCGCTCTAAACAACCTCATCAAAACTTCTTTCTGGTCAGAGCGAAGCAATAATTATTATTAGCAATTATTAGCGATCAATAATCTTGATCACATTATGGCAAGCACTATTAAGGTAAGAAAGGGGTACCTTTTTTGTTGGAATTATTTTCAGTGGTGTGTTCTTTGGTTTCCTTTATCAACCTAGATAAGTTAGAATTGGGCAACACCCCCACTGCCACAATAGAGGACAACAAGATTTCCTTTGTACTGCCTAGTAAATTTCCTTTTTCCTACTCCAACCATCCGCAAGGCTTAAAAACTTCAAACTCGGAAAAAAAATTGGTTTTTTTAAATTCACTGTTCAGTGCCGTGGATTGCATATGCGAAGCCCTTTTATGAGAGCTTCTGAAATTTCTTGTAGGTATCATTCTGAAAACTTGGATGTGTTTGCGGATTGCCATAAGGGGAGAGGGTGTGCACTGGAAGGAGAGAAAGGGTTCCTAAGAGCACTAGCCTTTTGGATACTTTTAAATGTTTCTCTTGTTGATGGGGAGACAAATAGTAGCAAGTGGGAATGAGAGGCACCAACTCTTGTTTCTCTCTCATGCAGGTGTTAATTATGTGCTTTTCTAGAGACTCTTGTCCTGATACTCGGGACCTTTCTGAATGTTATTTTAATGGTGGCGGCAAGATCTCATGGGTGTGTTCTTTTTGTTTTATTTTTTTGGACAATAAAATTCTCTTATTGGCTTATAAATTGATCTTGGTGCATGATTTGTTTTTTTAAGAATGACTTTGCTGAGTTTTTCAGGTTGTGTCACTTACTTAGAAAGTTGAATAAATCTATATGATATGTCTGTCTATCTATCTAGTTTTTGCCTCTCTGTATGTTGCAATAGGTAGCAGTTACAGATATAGCAATAGCTGTGATTAATTGCAGAAGTATAACTGTAACTAAACGCTTTGTGATAGTGAAACTAATTTTACGTAAAGAGCAAAACAGCATGTACAGTGAGGACTCTGCGGCGTTGTATTATCAGAGTTGGGATCAAGGTATTTGTTTTCTTCGTGGTATTGTGTATTTCTGTACTTTTCAAATTATGCCAGAGGTTTAGTAAGAGATACGGAGTAGCAGCGGTGCCTGGCCATTAGCTAAGTGGAGCTGCAGTTTGATTTCTCAGTAACTTCTGCTTAGATGTTTACATTTTAAAGATAATTTGATGCTTTTTGTTATAGTTTTTGAAATCTGAAAGTCTTGCCTGAAGACAATGTGATTAAAAAAACTAATGAACCTTCTCTTTTTGCAATCACTGATGCTTTCAGGAGGCTATCTATGGAGACAAAGATCTGAATCTCCTCTGCATTGCTGGCCAGTATCTATTATATGCTAAGTAGCTCCTGAAACAGCTGAGTTCCCTTAGGTTTTGCCGCGCATTGCAGAGCACAGAGGACATGACAGACGTTCTATGAAAATCTTGAGGTTCAGGGACTCAAGAAGGGCTATGTGCTGAGATAGTAATGCTGGTTTTTGCATCTCTTAATCAGAACGCACTATTGATGTTGATGGGAATTTTTTTGTTTTTTTAATGATGGTACAATGAGAGTAGGTGTTGTATGCATTTTGAGGAGCTCTTATTATTTATTTTTTGATGTTTTGTGTTGGTTGACTTATAATAGGGTAAATGATTGTAAATAATATCTCATCGTTATTATTTTACGTCCACCTTACAATTACAGAGGTGAGAAGAGGCTGTGTGCAGCTGTGTATTATGCAGCCTGTTAATGCCATGCAGATAGCAAAACCTCCTGAGTGGAAAACCGTATATTTTTGTCTCCTCATCTGGGAGTGTGAAACTTGCAGGGGGAAACAGGTGCCCCAAAACATTGAGGATTTGGGTGCCCAGGGTGCTGGGAAGGCCTTCTTCTGAAGCAAGGATTTTATTTATGCAAGTGCAAAATGTAAAATGACTGGAAAGAAATGACAGGTGCTTTGTACTCTAGATGCAGGAAATGTACTCTGACATGAAGCTAAGCCAGTCCAAAGAGATTCAATTCCTCTTCTATACTGAGTACATAAAGAAGTCCTTTAACCGAGAGGTTTCCAAAATAAAGAAATTCCATTTGAAGGCCAAATGGGTGTTTGTGCTTTTGCTAAACAGTTACATTTAGCAAATGTTTTTTGCAATTTCAATATAATGGCCTGTGTTGTCTGCTGGCAATGGGTAGCCCAGCTATCCCAGCGTAGGCAACAAGAGGCTGTGGCCAAGGAAGGTGGAAAGCCTTTTCTGGGTTCTCTGTGCCGGGAATTCACTCTCTTCTTTAGGGAAGCTGTGGAGTCATTAAATGTCAAAATTGGGTTGCAAATGGCTATGTATTTATTCATAACTGGGTAGAAATTCCTCTAAACGCACACACATGCAAAGGTGGCCTTCCAGTAAAACTTTGAGTCATCCTTTTCCTATCACAAGCCTGCAAACAGACCCATGGGACACTCGGGGCTCATGAGAAATCAGGCTGGCTTAACTGGGGCCAATTGGTATCTATGAGGGCAAGCATTTCGGTAAGTTTTCTGGCACTGGGGTTGACGTCATGAGCGTGGCTTTACTGGGAGATACATCTCATCTCATCCCCCCATCCTTCTGCTGCCCCCTTCCCCTTCTCCCCGTGACGGGGAAAGCACCGTGGTGGAAGGCTTCTCCTGAGAAGGAGGACACAGCAGTGCCTTTTTCCTAGGCTCTGACATGGATGGCTTACTTTAATTCCGACCCTTACAGTGTAAGAACGGCCACCCTCGCTCAGGCTGGGGACCTCTCCCTCTGACCAGGAGCGGGGCTGGCTCCCGTGGAGGGCGGCGTAAGAAACTGCAGAGAGGAGAGTGGTGGGAGAAGGTGCGTGCCTCCACAGCCAGGGTTTTGGGTTCACTGCACAGTCAGGGGGCTGATATTTCTAATGCATTTGCTTCCCTATACCTGGTGTGCACACAGCTAATCTCACTGTTATGTTTTTTTGCATTTGAAGGATAGAATGTTTTTTGCAAGTTTTTCAAGCTTTTTTCAACAGTCAGGATTTCAGCAATAAGGTGACATGTTTCCTTCTGGCACAAGTAGTACCTGACAGGTATGTGCAGTAGCAGAATGGTGCAGGGCACTGAAGCTGAAGACTATCAAATCAATACAACACTGCTAATTATAAGTAAGTGTGCCACTAGTTACTGTAAATACAATTTTAGAAAATATCAAAGGCTTCTGAATGAGGCATCTGTCTTTTTTGGTGGGTTTTTTCATAGAATGGAGAAAAAATTACTTAAGTGTTACCTTGGGAAGAAGTAAAAATACTTATCCTGAAGGTCATTTTGGTTTTTTTCCCGTTATCCTATAGTGGAGGAAAGAACATTAAATAGAAAACTACAACTAGAATTCTACTTCCTTGCCATGTAGCAAGCCTTGCTATATTTCTCTCCCTGCCTGCCAATGCAATTATACTTATTCTTAGAAAAGCCATTCAGTAAGTTATCTTGACTTCACAATTACTTATTGATTACACTTGTGGATAGTTCTTTTATTCTAATTTACTTCTAAATATGCGCATGTCCACTTTTTATTATTGATTTCTAATGTGCTGGTCACATGGAAGCTATGATTTCTGGGAGAAAAAGTCTGTGTATTTGATAAAGGACAGGAGAATCTTTGTGGTTTCTAAGGCTCAAAAGAGTATGGATAT
The DNA here is from genome assembly GCF_034638445.1 of Ciconia boyciana. Lineage (NCBI taxonomy): Eukaryota > Metazoa > Chordata > Aves > Ciconiiformes > Ciconiidae > Ciconia > Ciconia boyciana. The sequence continues at coordinate 119,962,516 of NC_132934.1, read as the reverse complement.
ACTGATTAAAGCAGTATATAGTGGCAAGATTTTGGTTTTGGTGAGGAATCTTAGTCTGTGCTTCTCTCTCTAGTATTACTTTTCTCTCACTTTCTTTTAGAAAATCTAAGTACTCAAATATTTCTAAATCCAAGGAAAGCTGGAGACAGTTAAAAAAAAAATCTATTCTTGACATATGGAAATGTTTAAGTCTTTGTTTAGAGGACTGCATCTGCACTGAATCCAACAGAACTAATACAGTAATTTGTACTTCTGTTCCTTGCATTAAAAAAATTATAAAGATTATTTTCTTTTTGTTCTCATCTCAGTTAGCAAATGATTCAATGGTATATTTAACTTTAAGCCTCTAAATACTTCCATTGGCTTTGGTGATATGGCACAACCCTCTGAAAGCCAAGCACACACCTGAGTGCTCTGGTGAATCAGAAGCAAGAACATAAAGAGTGCCTTAAACCACTTAGCCTGATCTTGCACTCCTTAATTCAAAGTTTCCACCAATGTCATGAAGATTTTGTTCCAATAAAGGCAGTAGAATCAGACCTATAATTATTTCCAGGTAAAATAGTATTTCCGACTCAAATACAAGTGTACAATTTCAAGGAAGAAATAGTCATATGAGAACAGAAGAAGATATTTTGGGGATTTTTGTGTTGTTTTGTTTTGCTTTTGATCAGCAGTCATTTAACTCAATCTGGTTTGTGGCTACATATGCCAAAACGAAGTCAAATATAAAGATTTTGCTTTCCAGAATTAAGTCCCCAGGCAAGGAACAACAGCTGGAAAATGCGTATGTTTGACTGTCTGAGTTGGTTTGTTTGTTTATTTTTTCGTAACAAGAACTATATTATCTCTTAACAAAATGTTTTGCAGCAAGTTCCACAAGTTACAAAAGGCCTTTCAGAAATAATGTTAAAAGAATCAAGTGCTCTTGGAGAATGACTTGGTGAAAGATAAACACAGAAGTAGTTTTGAGAAATGTGAATGCCAAAAAAAGATATTTATTTTCCAAGTGACAGTTTATAATCCAGTAAAAATATATAATGCTGTTCACTCAAAAAGAAGTAGGCTTCATAATGCAAGTTTCTAAATCAAGCCAGCAGAATTATTTTGAAAATCAGCAAAGTGGAGAAAAGAAAAAGAAAAATTGGGTTTGTATCACTTGTATTACCAATTTTAACAAAGTAAAAGTGATACAGTAGAAAATATCACATGCAGTGCCAAACCTTGTCAAGTTAACAAAAATCTTTTCATTGACTGCAATGTGGTTTCTATCAGATTCATCGTTAACTATTTAAAAATTAATTTCTTTTGATAGATAACTATACAGTAGAGAAATACTAGCAGTTTTTCACATTGTCATAATGAAAAGCCAATGGTCTCACAAAATGGCACGTGTCCTGCTAGTCATCCTGCTGTCCTTAATATATATTTGTGTATTATAGAAGAAACGTTGACTGTGTTCAAAATGCTGACAACAATACAGAAACTTCGAAGTGCTTATATGAAAGAGGTATCAATCCTTTCCTTAAAGGATGAATGTATCTTTATGGTTGAAGGGGTTATTTTAAATGTTGTAAGTAAGCCTGCCTGAGGTTGGATAGTGCTGTGTCCCTCAATTTATCCCTCCCCTCCCTGCCCCCCTTAAAAGAAGGACTGTGTAATCCTGTAAACAGCTCATCACAGTGAACAGAGGGAGAAGAAGTGTCAGGAAATCTGGCGAGATTGAGGTTGCAAGCCTGTATCACAAGGAAGTTGCCTCTGTCCTTGGCATGCATCCTTAGGCACTGAGTTGCTGATTTTTACTATGCACATAGTCATCCTATCAGAAACATTAAACATTGTTTTCAGGAAAGGGATATTAGTTGGTAATAAACAAGTAGTATTAGTAATGGTTTTTAATAACTACTGTGTACACACCAGTGATTACCACTTCTGGTAATTATAATGTCATAAATCAAATTTGTTTCAAAATAAAATGAATAAAATGACAATTATTGTCATTAAAATGTCATTGAACATTAAAAGGTAAGAAAGAATCATGAGTAATAGCAATTATTTAAGGCTCGGCTGAAGGACACACCAAGCGATCATCCACATACAGTGGACCAGGCAAATGGTCTTTTGGAATGGTGGATTTTGGAAATTAATGAGAGGAAGGAATGCATACGATATGATGTCTCCCTTCATTTGCAATGTATGTTTATTTGTATTGAGTGGATATCTCAACTGTTGGGTGGCAAATGGTGTCACTAGGCTGGCGTAACCTTTTCACACTAGGAAAATATCTGACTTGCTTAGTTAAATGTATGTGTTGCCAGGTTAAGCAGTGCCTGATAGATGGGAAGGAAATACGACAACAAATTACAAGGACTGGGTATATGCAAATACCTGCAGGAAGGGGTGGTGAATAACTATTTATGGGAAGTGGCAGAACTCTTTAAAATGACCTACCTGACTTGAGAGAGACGAGAGAGCGAGATACAGAGAAACAGTGCTATAACTGGGAAAAAAGCCACAGGAGACTGGAAATATTTTGTTTGACAGATCCCTAATTACAGTTGTGCTGAGAGAAACAAGTAGCAGCATGTTAATTCTCCATGGAAGATTTTGCATAACTGCAATGCTAGCCTGTAATATTTTTTTTAAACCTCATTCTTTAGGGTTGAAAAACATCTTTTTTTAGATGATATGTTTATTACCTTGATAAACAGTAAAATGCTGCCACAGCAATTACCTTGATGATAAAGAGACTGTAGACAGATACTTCCTGCGTTCATTTCCTACCCAGATAAGTTGCCAAAATCAGGGACTACCAATACAGGAAATGCTTTCAATAGGAACTTCCTATCTGTTAATATCTAATTCACTGAAAAGATCTAAGCCCTTCTTGTTTGATATAAAGGTAATGTTCTGCCTGTTACTATTTAAACATTTAAGCCACAGTACAAGACATCTGTTTGTGTAAAAATTTAAGACCAATGCTGTTATGTTGGACTATGAAATATCGGAAGAGTGGGAAGAGTAGGAAGAGTGGCCCTGCATTTTACAATGCTGCAAATCAGGATGCTTCAAAATACATTGTCATTCTGTCAGATGAAGAGCAAGCAACCTCCCTCCAACTCCTTATTGCCTGCATCGTTTCCTTATTTGCATCCATAACCAAATAAAATACACGTTTCACTAGCCCTTGAGGTGGACTTCTCCAACAAATAGTTCAGAGCATGTTCTGGATATATTGAAGAGTGACGGCCATCTCTTGCAATCCACAGTGACATATATATTCAACCAAAATGACTGAAATTTTGCCTCACTGTACAGAGAAATAAAACCATGACTAACCTGTATGTTTGAACTTCTACTAAGAAAAAGAGAAACCTAGAGCAAAAGAAAAGTAAACAAAGACAGAAAACCTCCATTGCTAATTGTAACTTCAGGGTAATTGCTTTCAGGCACATGCATAGAATGAATGAGGATTTATGAAACCTGAAGTGAAATTGGCCAAAATGAAGTCAAAAGTATTTGGCCAATGGCTTGGCTGGGGCCAGGCTTTCACCCAAGTTATGCAGGAGCTCAGCCCAAATTTTGTGCATTGTTTTGCCAATGATTCCCCTGGAGTCATTCCAGGTTTCTGCCACTGTGACTGAGATTGGTATCTTGGCCTTTCCCCGTAGAGTTGAGTAGTCCTTTGCTATTGTGGCTTCATATATATCGTGCCTTTTCGTCTTTGAAGCATAGACCCACATTCCGTTATCTCCTCAGACTACTGCGGGAAGGGCAGTTGTTTAAGTTCATGTTGTGGTCTAACAGGCTGGAAATCTGAAGTTGGATTTACAGACCCTTCCAGAGACTGCATCTCTTGGAGCAGTCTGACAGGAGAGCCGGTCCTGTGGGGACCTGACCCAAAAGCCCAGTTACTGCAGATGGGTTCTGCAAGCTCAAGCTGGTTTTGACAAGTAATTTCCACGGGGTCATGGGTGAAGAAGCTCTAGGAAGTTGCTCCTTGGCTTTGGGTTCACAGGGGTGTTGGGGAAATAGACGCTCTGTCCTGAAAGCAATGTTCCTGGGACATGGTTAGCCAGCTCTTATCTACTTGCATACATTTTTATTGTTGTTAGTCTTTGGCGTATTCACATCAGCTTCCCTCATGCGTAAGGTATTCCCTTGGAAGTGCTCAAAAATTGTTGCTTTTTACTAATCAGATCAACTTACTAAAGTGGTGGCCAGAGACATTTTTCACATTATTTCCATACAGCCATTACCTTTTAAAAAATTTTCCTGCAATTTGTCATCAAGGCACCATTACACGTACCGTTTTCATGGAATTCAGAATCTGATTGTTTAGTCTATGTAAAGGGGGAAAAACGAGGGGGATCCTGTGCCTTTAATGTTGTTTATAACGGTTGGACAGAGCTTGTCAGGTGAAGGTTAATTGCTCTCCAGTTAAAGCAGTTCTCTGCACAGATGGGTTATCAGGGCTGAACACTCGTTACAAGATTAATCTCGTTTCCGACAAGACTTCCCTTTCCTTCAACTGATTTTTGCTCAGCCATTGGACCTGTCACCAGCCGTTAAAAGAAGGGTGGGTTACCTCTGGGATATTAATGCTTGTGTGCAGTGAAACAATACAAAGTGTGTGTCATATCGGTAGGGAACATCTTTAGGAGACAGCACATTTCAGTGCTGTTCTGAAGGTCGAGATTCATAAACAACAGAAACAATCAGGAACATTTGTATTAACCCTCTTAATGAACACAAACTCCAGCCGAATCATCCATAGGCTCCTTTTTCATGTCCGTTCTCTTATAAATGTGGTATTTTTTTAGTTCCAAAGGTGTATTTTTGTTGAAAATTTTAGTCAACAAAATAGCCATTTGTGAGATGTGGAACCCTGGACGATGCTTCTGTCCAGTCAATTAACTGATGGACGTGGCCACTTCAGTGAATGCCTGTTTCAACAACAGGAAATATAGCATGGTGGCCACTCAGAGAAATTCAAACTTTGGGAGTTTTGTCTTGGACTCTACAGTAAACCTGTTGGATTTTCCTCTTTCTCTAAGCTGGAGTAAATCAGAACTGGTTCCACTATACCCAATGGGCTACAGAGGTATAAGTTGGATGTAAAGTGAGAGGAGAACTGGGCACATCACGTTCTTAGCATAATATTGCCTTGCTAGCCAAGACTGCAGCAGATCTGCCAGGCCAGGGTGAACCTGAACGGCTGGATGGAGTGAGTTCAAGGAGGCTATGGCGTGAACACAAAAGTCTCGCTGGAGTTTTGGGTTTATTTCAGGAGTTCTGATACAACCAAAATAACACAACTTGGCAAAAGTCTCTGGCTGCCAAGTTTCTTCCATGCAGCTTTAGTCAGTAAATTCCAAAACACTAAACAAATATTCAAGGCAACAAACAGGGTAGCTCTTATGTTTCCTCAGAGTTTCCTGTCCTGGCTTTGGATCAGCACGATCCTGTCGACAGTGCTGAGTCTCTCCATTGGCTTCAGTGAATTTTGAATCAGGCTGGGGTGCCCCAGCCAAAAAAAAATCTCTGTGGAGGGGCGCAGGCAGTATTCATCGAAATATCGTTGTAGATGTGATCCATCCAACCCTACAGATGCATGCTGAACTGAAAGCGTCTGAGCTGTTCCACTGATGTTTTAGATTAAGAGTGTGCAAACATGCCTCATCATGCTGGGCTCTGCAATGGCGAGGTGACATCGCTCACTTTCTTTTTATTGAACTAATAAGACAAATCCAGCACATTTTATACACCTGTAGGGACAGAGGTGTCTGCACGTGTACGGCGTTAGACCGGTTAAGCAGTGAGGACACTTATGTCCAGGGAGACATCAGAAAATCATGTTATTTCTTCTGATTTGGAGTGAAAATATAGGAAAAGGATACAGAGAGACAGATCATTGTCCTTGTCTGATAGATACACAGCAAAAAAGGCGTCCTTGTTCCCATGCATGGGGCTTCTTATAGTGAGAAGAATAAATTTTGTGCATTGTTAGTAATATTGGTCAAGAAACAGTTTTTCTCCTGAAAATGTTTCAGTGAAGGTCTTTACTGAAACCGTTTATTTTTAATATATGTTTTATAAACATTTAGCAAAACTAACAAATTATCTGAAAAATAGTTTTTGTTAGAAAACTTCTATCTACAAGCTTCTGTCAATTTCTTAATTTTCTTTTTTGTTTTAATCATCAGAGTAGTCTAATAACTTTACTGCTGAATTCTTAGGGTTTTTTTAAATACTGGCGAGATTAAAAATAGATTTTCCTTTGATTTAGAATCCACAGGTTTTAAGGAAATGTACTCACTAAAGTTATAAAGCTGAAATGAAAGGTAGACAGGAATTTAACCTCTGGATGTCATACTCTTCAGCAGTACGCATTCAGAGCCAAAGAAGTTGAAGTAAGTGGATTCCATTACTGGTTCTAATAAGATAGGAAAAGTGCATAGTAAATCTTTACAATCCCAAGTAAGTCATTGGTGCTTTATGCCAAAGGAGGCAAGTTTAGTCTTTAAATGGACCAGGTTGGAATTTTCAAATAAAAGGGTCCCTCGGGTTAGGTTGTTACATCTGCTTAGAGCCCTGAATAAGGATCTTGATTTTTGCAGGTGCTGATCAACTTGAGAGTTCCCACTGTTTCTGCTCAGTGAGATGGATTTTTGAAGATGAACTGCTTACTCAGAATTGGAAGGTGTGGTTATGCCACTCACCTGCTTTCACTGATGTGAAAAAAACCCCTACTTAGTCAATACTACCTTTCTAGAAAAAGTAAGGAAAATTGAAAGTGGTTAGATCTTTTTTTCCTAGGAAAAGTCTTTGTTTAGTAAAATAATGTAATTGAAAGTTAAAGGAAGACAATCATACAGGAGATGAATTTGGGCAAAGTGGCTTTGCTGTACTCTTCTTTCTTGTACCTTCCTCCCAACCTGTAGTTTTAACCAGCTGAAATGCTAGGAAACTGCAATTTTGCAAAACTTCTCTTGTATTTTCCCTTGCACTTTTAATATACAGAAACAGAGGCTGGTTTTGTTTTGCAAAGTAGTAACCATTCCCTTTTAAACTCTTCAGACCTTTGGTTTGATGGTGTTGTGTTAGGTTTTTGTTTGCATGGGTATCAATGACGTGCCTTCAGACAAAGAATTGCCGCTAACTATTGCTACTCATGCAATGCTTTTGCGTTTTGTTTTCTCACTTAAGATGGGAAGCTTTAGCTCCAAACATTCAAAATGGGATAACAAGGAACTACGGGCAAGTGTGTTGCAGATTTGACAACTACACCACCTTTTTAAAAAATGCATTTGAATAGATGTTAAAAATATTTTGAAGTAAAGCACAATCTATAAAATATATGTGTAAATTGTTGACTTTTAACTCATTCTGCATGAATTATTTCTCTGTAATGGTGCCTAGATCCTTTCCAATTAGCATGAATCTTAGCTGTCTTCAGACTCACTTTTTTTTTTCCACATCTTCATCACATACTTATTCGAACATTTTAGAACCTAGACCAGACCATATTCAGTTCCTAGTATGTTTCTCTTCTGAGCTCGGTTGTTTCCCTCTTTCGTAGAGGTTTTGTTTGGCCTCAGTCTCTGTCAGTCTCATCTGCTTCTTGGAGGATGCAGTTCTTGCCAACTCTCACAATTTTTATCAGGAGTCTTCTGATATTTAGCTGTTTTCTTAAAGGACAGTTTCTTAAATTATATGAACACTTGAAGTCTTCAGTTTTCATTGACAAAAGACTCTATAGTACTAAAGAATCTACCCTAAAGCCTTAAAAGCCAGGAGGCAGACCCAAAGTGCATTGCTTTTAAGTACTCTATTTCTGAGGCCTGACTTTAAAACTTTGAGTACTTCATGTAACAGGGCTGAACTCGTCACAGGGCAGAGACCCTGCAAGAGAACTACACACACCGCCTGGACGTTGCTTACCTGCTTCTTAAGGGGCTGCATGTCGTGTTAGTACCCCTTAGGTCTTGACCTCGTTCTATGTGCAGAGGTAGATCTCACACAAAACGAGTACCTTGTCTAAGGGGTCTGATGCAGATGAACACTCAGTAACCTGGAATTTTAGGGTGTGCTTTTTAATTAATAAAAATAGTGAGTCAAACACATTTCTGGTCATGTTTCTAGTTTGTAAGCTGGGATTCAGATGGATTCTTGCCATCAGATGTCCAATATTAAGTCTTACTTCTGAAGCTGTAAAGAAATAAAGCTGGCAGTCTAACCTACTGGAGAAATAACATTTTCTGTATAGTAACTGACAAAAGCTTCAGCTCATTTTTTAAAATCTGAAAATATCCAATGTTTGTAGTACCACAAGTAAAGATAATGCACCTCTATATATCTTAGTAGCAATTTTCTCTCCAAATATTGCAATTTAGGAGGCTTGAAGGCTTTTATGACACTGGAAAGGATCAATTAAGGGGGCTGGTTGAGAGTAGGTTGCTTGAGAAAGGTCAGCGTTAAGTGGAGTGTCTGTGAGCCCCAAGGCATTGTTTTCCTTTTTTTTTTTTTTTCCTAGCTTCTCTTCTGTCCCTTTCCTTAGTGAAAAGAGGAGGACTCAGAGAAATTCAGAAGGTTGAATAAGAAGACAAGTGAAAATGTGGCAAAAGGTTCTATGTTAAAGTTTCAAGGTGCAGGTACAGAGCAGTGGGACGCAATATTGAAATTAAGGTGACAATAAGGAATGTTATAATTTTAGTAAGTAAAAAATATTCAGAATTCACGAGCTCATGTCACGAAATGACATGAGCTTAAAAATCATGGCATTTCACAGAATAATATATGTTATAGTGTTCATCTTCTTATCTGCCTTTTAAACCTTGAAACTCACAATTTTTTAGCTGAAGTGAAAACTAACAGTCTCAGGTTTTCAGCTGACTCTAGAATTTAGGTTCAAAGGAACCTAAGGTTCAGTCAGTAAGATCATGAAAGTTGGCAACCACAGTTGTTAAAAAGGAAGCTTGATAAATCCTCAGAATTAACTAACTCTTTAAAAATCTTAGATAAGATAAAGTGAATAGGATTGGGATGATGCTAAACATGAAACTTCTAAGTTTGATAATGACACTAAAACTAGATGCTGAGCAGAAGCAGGAACAATGCAATTTGCTTCAAAATAATCTACAAACTACTCCATAAGCAACTGAAGCAATAACAATCAGTGCTGGTCAGTGCTTAAAAAAAACAAAGTGAAAGGTGGGAAGGCAAAATCTGTAAAGGAAGTACTTTGAGTCATGAAGTATCTAAGGACGACAAAGTTTTAGACTTTTTGAAACTATCAGCTTAGTATACAGGGGACAGTAGGAGAAAAGAAAAACAAAGTCATTATACTCTGAATTTTCATGACAGTAAGTATAAACTGTAATCTCCAGTACTTCAGAGACCATTTACAATCACCAGATTTTAATCACCATTTTAATCACCATTTACAATTACCAGAGACCATTTACAATCACCAATCACCAATTACCAATTACTTGTGTAAATAAATGAGAACATGGCCAAGCAAAGGAGAACAGAGGCCCAAACTTCCAAAAAAGTCTAGCTTTGCAAGCAAAGAAGTCCTGCACAAAACACCACCAAAGTTTCTGGATTTTTCCTGTGAATTAAGCAAATGCACAGAAAATGCCAAGCCCAAAGTACAAGCTAAACATTTCCATTTGCTTTTACAGAACAGTGGGCGGTTGTAGAAGACTCTTTTTTGTGCAAAGACCCTGGCAACGAGGAAATGCCTTCCTTTCCAGGCAAGTTGTGTCAGGGCAAAGACAAGCACTTCCCTACCTGCCTGGTACTTAGCAAATGGCAGAGCGAGTCATCTCCCTGTTCTAGGGGATGTGACGCCTGTGGTGGTCCCAGCACAACTATGGAAATAATGCACAAGGAGGAGTCCTCGGTTCATACGTGTGAATGCATTCTCCTTATCACACATATTGTTTGCAGGGCAGGTCATTTAGCAAAAGGCTTAGCATAACATGTCAGAGATTCATGTAAGACTGTTTGTAAACTCAGCTGGCTCAGAAAGAAACTGCACTGTGATTCCCTAGTTTGTCCTACTGCTAAAAAGCTCCAACAGAGCTGGCATGAAAAATGTATTCAGCCAGCCACTGTGTTTTTCTAAGCTATATCTTCTGTATTTGCTGTAGTATGAACGTGTCAATATCTATCCATTCTATTCCAGTCTGTTACCCAACATGTTCACTAAATACCAAATGCTGCTTCTATCTTCTTTGAGGTGACAGGAAATTTAATGCAGAAGCTCGCAATAGAAGTGTTCAATGCCCTGACCTTCAATATTTTTTTTCCTCCCTTTCTCTTTTAGTATTCCTTTCTGATTTACTTTCTAAGCTTCCTAGAGCCTGTGGGTTTGCTGATCAAATGTCAAAACATATCTCTAAACTAAAATGAGTATTTTTTTAAAGTTAGTTTTGTACACTACTCAAAAAACCCCCACCTCATTTGTCTCCATATATTGAAGTCTTACAATGCTAAGTGATGGATAGTCTCTCATATAAATTGTAACCACTGTGGATATCTTCAGCACACCAAAGTCCTCATGAACATTACCTCGATTGCCTCTGATTTTCTCAGTTTCTCTGGTTGACTTTCTTGTACTCAGTGCCTTCCCAGTGCTCCAGCCACCAGCAGCATCTTCCAGTTTCAAACACTTCAGCCTATTTTTTAATCATCCATATTCTTTCCTTCTCTAGATTTCTTTGATTTCCTTTAGGACTACTTCATCTCTTCCTCTGTTTTCTTTTTCACTCAGATTGCCTTTTCTCTGCTTTATGTAATCCTCAGTTGCCCTCAACTTCTAAACACGTTTCTGAAGGACAGAGCTGGTTTCACACTGTCTGTCTTCTGCATCTTCACACAAACATCTTACGCCTCTTTCCACCAGAAACACTTGACTCTGCAAATTTCAATACCTTGCTTGTATGGGAAAATATTTCCCTCTGAGTAATGAAAATACAGGAGGAAAAAAAAGTCCAAACCCTTCCTATTTGTATAATCAGTAGCCTGCTAATTACTCCGTTTGTTGCTGGCTAGGTACAGGACATTTTGCCTTTTTTAATTCCTATGTTGTAAGCCCAGTGGAAACAGACAGTTATGTAGCACCAGTGAGTCAGAGCATGTTCTGTACATGCATGATCTGGTGGCTAATGACTTGGGCAGAGCACTGGAGGGAAGACTTTTCAGTTATATCCACGGATCCAGTGTGACTTGAAAAAATCACTATGTATGTTCAAGAACAGCTGCTTTTTTTCAGGTTCCCATCCTGAGACACTTTCACTGTGATTTTCAGAGCTTTTCCATTTCCCACATTGGGAAATGGATTGGTAGTTACTAACCTCTCTGCACTTTTAATCTGGCGTGAAATGGGACATTATACTGCTCAGCTGCTAAAATTTCATAGGCTGCCACAAAGCTCAGTTAATGCTGAAGTTGTTCCAGTGCTTTGAGAAATACCTATAAATTAGAGGCTGTTCGCTGATAGTTACAAATAGTTCTATTTATGTCAATAGAAGTGCTCATATAAAAGATCAGTGTGGAATGCAAAATCTTTAGCTACCAAGTTTTAAAATGAGTTGTGTAGTTTTCTTTGCAAGAACTGATGATTTCACTGACACCTAAAAAATATTGTAAGAGTTAGAAAAATATCCTCAGGGATTGTGCTAGAAATACGGAGTCAGGAACCTCGGACTTTGGAAACTGCATAAATAAGAACTGAATTTTCAAATAACTGATTAAAAAAAAATTATTTGTGCATGTGACAAGTGTAGTATTTAGTGTATTCAACATACAAAGCCTATTTGTAGAAAAAGTAGAATACAAGAAGATGTAGCAGGAATTTTAAATGTTTCTAGCGAATGTTTTCTTCACAATCGTGACTGAAGTCTGAAGCTTCAGAGGTTAATAAACAGCTTTAAAACATGCCTGGTCAGTGATGAAATGCTCAACATGAGGAAGCAAAAATGTTCCTGAAGCCTTAGATCTGTTTTCCATATTCTTACAAAAGAGCTGGTTTCTAAAGATCTGTTTTCCATTTCAGTGTTACTGGAAGTATCTTATAAGAAAAGAGTTCAGAAACCTTTTATATATTTAAAAGATATTCAGAAGAGTCAGTGTTCTCTTAGTAAAAGCAAATACATATTTCTGTTAACTCTGACAGAGTGAAATTATTTCACGTTGAACAATTTAAAATAATTTTGGTTTGGTAAAAATAGTGTTTGAAATCCTCAGCAATCAGTTTGTATTTGGCTGGCTGCAGAATTACAGTCTTGAGAAATTCATGCTTTGAACAGATGCCTAGTTCAAACATGGATACCTGAGGCTGGACACCTACATGTATGTGTGCATCGTAATTATTTGCTTGACTTGCAAATGTATTGAACACCCGCAACTACAAAAGCCTCGTTAACTGGATGTGCTCCAGGTGAATTGAATGATATATTAAGAAAACTCTAAAACTTTCCTTGGTCAGATTCCAGTCTTCAGTCTGTCAGGTTCTCAGAGGAAAAATAAAACATAAAAAGCCCACCTTCCTGCTCTCATGTCAGGTGCTCTTACTGACTTACTGTTGCCTTTGGCTTACCACAGCTGTTGACAGCTCCTGACATTATCAAAAGCCAAGTCCCAGCATTGCAATAGGGCAGGAGGATTCTGCACACGAGGGGTGAGAGCCATCTTCCCTTGGTGGGACATGCTACGTTAGGGAATTTGCCCCAACAGCAGCCTGCAGGGACGTTCCCTCCCACCCTGCACAGGTATCTATAGCAGGGAGGGTTTGGGGCTGACGGGGGAGTGCAGGGGGGCACTGTCATTAGCGCATATTGCATTTGCTCCTGCATGTTCTCCCCACTGTGAGCTCCAGGAATGGTCCTGGGCAGTCAAAGGATGTCCAAAAGTGGAGAGATCCCTCCAGCTTCCTTCTTGCCACCATGATGTTGACAGAGGGAGATCAGGTAGAGCACAGCCAGAGAAAGCAGCTGCAGAAGGAGCCCGGACAGGGTTGAGTCGTTTATATGGTTTTAGCTGGGCTTGCTCCAGACTGTGACAAATAGCTCTTTGCTCTTCCTTCCCCAGTCTTGTCTTTTCACCTCCACTCCAATTCTTGGCTGCCTTGCATAGTAGCCTTTCATTTTTTATTATCTTCTGCATAGCTCATTCAAATTGAATAATAACCTCTGGCACAACTGTGAGTCACATTGGTCACACTATGCACTTAACTTGTGCTTTGTATCGATTTCCCTCTGCTTGTGTCCCTTCTGTGTTAGCTGCAAGCATTTTGTGACAAGGTCTACCTACTTCCTTGCCTTAGTCCCATGCCCAGGATAGCAGAGTCCATTTCTTTCTTGCATCTAGCACTGCATAACGTTCATGGTTAGTAAATACTATTGAGGCATGTGAAAGGTCCTTTTTGCTGCAGTACCATGGCAGTTTTGAAATCCACAGTAGGAAGTCAGCACATCGTGACATGAGTGTTGCCCCATATCTCCTTCTCTGTAGAGTACACCTTTCGTGGTAATGCCAGGTCTTGCTGACACATGGTAGTGTTTTGGACTGTGGGTTTTAATTGCAAGTGATTGCAAAGTCTGTGTTTTTGCATCTTTTATCAACAGAAAAAAGAAGAGAACCACATTTTTTCACTGCAAAAGCAGTGTCTCCCTACCTAAAGATTTCAAAGCTGGTCAGATTCTTGATTTGGGGAAAAGCATTCCAGCTGTTGTGTTGATTCTACAAACGTTTCTTTCTTACTTGCATAATTGTCATGGACAGCAAGGCTAAAATAATTTGTTCCTTATTTGCTTTTATTCCTTCTTTCTGCTTTTATATCCTTGACAAGCCAAATACAGAAACAGGATTTAAAAATGGCACGGTGACATTTATCATTGACTTTTATCCTATGTGTCTCAGTGAGTGATATGCATTATACCTATGGGAGTTTAGTGTATCGGTTTTCTTGGTTTACTGAATACCGGGAACTTTGGAGATTGCTCGGGTCAGCCGGGAACTAAATCAACACGATCTTCTGGTTTTCCCTTCTTACAGAACGACATGTATCATTTTGCTTTATTTAGTCCATGCTTTCATTTTATTAGATTGCAGAGAAGCATAAATGGTGTCTGTTTACATTCCTTACTGATTCAACTTGAAATTATGACCAAGTATGGCTTGAGTAGTCTATAAAAAGATAGGGTAGTTTCTGGCTCTCAGACATATAAAGGTGTTCCTGGAAGCTCAAAACCCAGAGTGCAAATCAGTTAGCCTTCTCGATGATTTTGAAACCTCAAATCCTTTGAAATAGTTGGCAACTTGCCTGTTGCATATTTACAGTTACACAACTCTTCCTCTCTGTGACTTTTAAAAGTTCCTCCTTCCTTTTTTCTTTAAGTCCCTTGGCAGCATCAAAACAGCTTCTCTCCCTCTCTCTCAGCCTTTCCCCTCTCCCCAGCCCTCCCCCTCTAGCTCTCTCTCTCCTTGGTATGGCACATTGTTCTGTGGAAATGGGTTGTTTTGAGTTCACACTTTGTTTTCCTGCTGTTTTTCTGGGAAGCTGGACGTGGCACAAAAGATATGGGAACGGCTTGTAGGAAATGGGGAAACAATAAAAGAGAAACAGCCCGCATACCTCTCCTGTATGTTTGAAGGTATAACGTACAGTATAGAAAGACATTTCAGGGGTCATTGAAAAATACAGTCACTATCAGACCTGCAGGGCATGGTTTTAGTAGGAGTGATAATGTTGGTAATCACCCGTTCAGAAGAGATACTGCTACAGGGAAAAACTGCAGGATTTTTCTTGTCGCCACATCAATGATCGCCACGTGCATTTTCCGTTTCTTCTTCACATCTACAATTAAAAATGGGCCACAACCTATTTCTGCTGCATACTAGATTCAGCAGAAAACGTGGTTGCAGAGCCACAAATTGCACAATAAAGGTAAAGGTTGAATTTGTGAGGCAGTTCTCCTAAAAAAGGGAAAAAGAATGAAAAAAGTTGAAAATTTTCTAAAATAATTGTTTAAATTCTGTAATTTTGGATTGGTGATTTTCTTTAGAAAGACATTCCTTAAATAAAGTAAGAAGAATTCAATTTAAAAGTAAAACCACAGGTGCAATTGGGATTAAATTTTTTTTGAGTGTCACAAAGCAAATTTTTTTGTGTATGTGAGGGTTTCTTGTTGGTGGTCTGTTTTGTTTTGTTTGGGGACAAATAAAGAACGTTCACTCTAACCTTTGTCTGTCATAGGTATGAAACAACATTTTTCTTCTGATCTGTTGGCTTGTCTACCTCTCCAACTGCAATATATCTAAAACCATACCAGTCTCTTTGACTGATCTAATAGGTAATGTTTGAGCTAAAACAACAATGTTCTTGCTTTATACTGGTTCAGCAGAGCGGGTTAAATATGCTTAAACATAATCACGCACTTAGCTTTATTGCTATTTTACTAAGCACTCTCCTGTGTTAATCTTTGCACACACAGAAATTACTTAATACTGTGGCATTCAAGCCCGTATTAATTCATTAGTCATGTTTTGTGGCAAATGACTAAAATAACGTGTGCTGAAGTATGAATCAAGATATTCATTATAAACAATTATAGGAAAGTATGTTAGGCTATACTCTGTAAAGGTTATCGTGACAGGAAGTCATATTTTACATACACAGTGGGCATACTTGGAAAGTTCATTCTGAATTTAGAAAGATTACCTATCTGAGCAATATTCCATATGCTTGTAAAATGGGGAATACCATGAGAAGCATATCATACTATATATGTATATATTCAATGTGTACATGGAAGATCCACAATAAAAGGTGGCTGAGGAAAAGGAAGGGAAACTAATGTAAACAAAGGACTTTCTGTTACAATGTTGTGCAAAATGGAAAGCACCCTTAATGTAGTGAATTTTTAAAAAGCAATAGCAATTTGCATTTTAATTCCAGTGATCTAATGCAGAGAAGTCAGTCAAAAATATCAAGAGAAATACATTTGGAAGTAGATAAAAACATCCTTACAAATAAAGATGGCTTAACGGGTGTTTGCAAAAGCTATCAAGCAAGGAAATTACTTTAATAAATGTTGAATGTAATAAGTGTTCTCTTAATAGGAAGGTGAGAATTTTAAATGTGTATGAAGGTGAACATAGGGGAGCATCTGAGGCCTTGTCAGCCTGCTGCAGCAGGGAAGAGGATCTCCAGCTCCAGGGGGTCCCTGAGGAGGAAGCTGAGCTGCAGGAAAGCAGCTCTGCAGATGCCCGACAACGGTTCCCCCTCCCTCTCTCTTGGCTGATTGCCGTGCCTGGCTGCTGGTTTGGGGGGACCAGCCAGATTTAACAGGTAACACGCTCAGTGGACACCCTTTTGTTTTCCCAGGATTTCTTTAGGGTAGCTAATATTACATTTGGAGCTAAGATCCCCCATAACCGCAGTCTTTCCAAGCAGAAAGTGAGTGACCTGTTCATGGCACGCATGTGTGCGCACGTGCACAAACACCATAGACAGAGGCACTACAGGGAAGTGATGGGTCACCCAGAAGTTCAGTTCATGGCCATCATCCAAGTGTTATTTCCCTAATGCTGTTAGGCATTCATAAAACCCAAAAGTTCATTGGAAAGGAAACTAATGTGGATGCTTTTTTCAGTTTTACCCCTAATATTTAATTCTTTCATCAATGCAATGGCTGTAAAGGTCTCTTCATTCCTTCCTATACATTTCTCATCACTTTGCTGATGAGTTTGGTACGTAGTTCGCCTTAGAGAAAAGTATTTTAAAGCCTGAATACTTTAAAATTTGTTCAGAGATTGACGACCGGATTATCTAAAAATGTGTGCGTGTACATATACTTATGTATATATATATAATGTGCATATATAATTATATATACAAATACATATGTGGTGGATCAACCCACCACAGTTAACAAATATTAAACTTAGTATAAATGTAATGTGTAGTCTTGTAGTTTTGGCTAAACGGCAGGAAAAAGAGCTGCAAATGTTACCCTCTTCTGATAACACGGGACAAATCTTTTGAATAAGGCAGAAAAAAATCATGTGGTATCTTTATGTTAAGAATTTTCTCAAGAAAGTTACCAAAACCAAAGTACCAGGGCAGTTACCATAGTCAAGCAAACCCTTTAGTTCTGGACAGATGACTAACTCCAATAAACAGGCAGTAATTCTTGAAGACATCCCATTCAAACTGCTGGGGCTACCCATGATGCCAAAGATGTTAAGAGGAAACACGGAAAGGATAGGATTGCATCCCTAGAATGGGATTGGTGTCTGGTTTTGGGCAGTTGTTTTGGCCCCAAGACTCTTTCTCAATATTATTTTGATCTATTAGGAGAAGTTCATAGCAGGTGTGGCATGCAGCCTCAGTTCACTTCCGATTGGGCTGTGGTCCACTTTACAAACCTGCCACCTGTTTTGCCAAACAAATCTTTGCTTGAAAGATTGCTGGAAAAAAAACCCAGATGTTTATATTTTTTAACAAAGTAGAAGGATGGCTGCTCCTTCAGATTATGAAGTCCTATACTAGAAAAGCAGGGTGGAAGCAACAGGCTAGCCCTGGTCTGAGGTAGAAATGAAAAGGAGTTTTATATCCAAGTTTTCCCGGTTTTCTAGGCATTTAGAGCCCTAGAAGTTAACAGCCAAGCATGAAGGAGGAAAAAACATCAGTCTTTCAAAGTTCATAATGGACAATACTATCAAGATGAAAAGGAAGAAAAGTCCATTGTATTGACTGAAAAAATAGTCATTCAAACTTCAGTGTTACAGCTCTTTATATGGATGGAAGTGCTAAAATAACCATACAAAGCTACAGTTTCTTTAAAAATGCGTATACAATATACAATCTGCAGGATACAATTGTATTGTTTTTAGCATTGGTGAATTAAGGTTGACATAATCATTCAGGAATATGTATTCTGAGCCCAACCGATCATTGTGCGGCTCCAGCCCTGCAGCCGCCTAACCGCGTTCGTTCAGCTACTGGTACAGCAAATAAAACCTAGTGTTGCCTCAGCCTTTAAGTAGTTTACCAGCACTCTACTCATGCAGAAGGAAAAACAGAACTGGACTCATCACTATATAGCACCAGATTGTCTGCTTTATTCCCTAGGCTTTTTGATACAGTCATGTGAATTTTGAGGTCTGCTTTCATTCAGAAGCCTGGTGCAGTTCTTCAGTGGTTGTGCATGGGCAGAGCTGTTTCCAGGCATACCCCTCCTGCAGTCACTCGGGCATTGAACGTGCACTGAAACGGGTGCAGGACAGAGGCTGTCATCACTGCATTTGAAGAAGCCCACTGTGTTGCTTTGATGGTGGCCAGGGCATGTGACATGTATGAAAGAGTTTCCTATTTCCATTTATTAACTCTTGGTTTGGAGTTAAACTATTCATTTGCATTTTACTGTCAGATAAAGACTGCAGGTGAAATAATTGATTGTGAAATGGCATCTCTTTGAATCAGATGCTCATGGACACTTCCTGATCTCTGGAAGTTAGTGGTTCATCAACTCTACTCGGTGTGATAATCTTAGTGTGTGAGATGCAGGGTAGTCCCAAATATGGTGCAGAGCTTGGCATGAGGGAGATATGTTTCCTAAGCCGAGACCCATTTTTAGCCATTCTTACCAAAGTTTTCCCATCTGCAATAGTGGACCGGTGATTTTTTTCTTATTTTATGAAGCACTTGGAGACCTGGAGTTGAATGCCTCGTGCTACAAATGTTAGCCTATGATGAGAGGAGGTGATAAAAATAGCTTGGGCAAAAATAAGGTTTGCTGACATTTCAGGAATGATAGTCTATATATTAGCACCACAGTCTACATTTGAATTTATAATGTCTCAGAATTTGTTCATTAAGACACAAAATGTTAAACCTTTGGGCTTAGCCATCAGGCCTGTGTCCTAGTGAAGCCAGGAGAATGACTTACACAAAGAGGGCTGCAGGATCCATCCTTAAACATCTGATGTTGTTTCCCAGAAATTAATCTAGCCTGCAATCTCATAACATCACTTTGATGGATGCTTGATTATTCCTTTTTTCAAGTGGGACTGCTGCAGTGGCTCTCCTTTGCTTCCAAACATCCTTTGTATTTTTCTCAGCAAGAAGTGAACATATCAGATAAGTCGCAGCACCAGGCCTGTGTTTGGATTAACACGGACAATCCAAGTGCTCTTTGCAAATAGGTGGAGGATGTTAGCTGAGCTGGCAAGAAGATTCTCATGGGTGGAGGTGAGGACAACATCTGCCTTTCCTATCTTGTACTTGCCAAGGCTTTTTGTTGTTCCTGAACTCTCTCATGAATATAATATGTGGATTTTTGTCTGATCTAATGAATCCAAGACTCAGAGATTTAGAAGGAAAACGTATTCCAGATGTGTGCTGCAATTCCTGACTCAGGTGACTGCATTTTAAGTAGTAACCTTTTCCAGTATGTTCCACACACCACATTGAATATCTTGTGGAACTGCTCCTTTCGCGAATGGTCAGAAGAGAGTTGTAAGAGCATCATGATTAATAAGCTATAGCAAGGCTAAAACATCAATCATTTGCCTTTTCTTTCACCAATTATTGCTGGATGCAATGAATCTGAAGCTCAAAGACTTGGCTTTAAAGCGGGACTGCAAATTTAGGCTAGAAGCTCTTTAAGCAGTTCAACCACAGCTTGCTTTATCATGCGGTGATGCCTGTTGCAGACGTGAGCGGAGTGGAGTTTCAGACTGGAAGACTGCCCGCTGCTCTGCAAGGTTCTGGTGTCCAGCCTCACATGTGCTCTCTGTTCCAGCGTGGAAATGACATTCCTGGCCTGTTTGAAATTAGGGTTTCACTCCAGATAAACAGCTTCCTAGAGCATCAGAAGTTGTAGTCTGAGGAAGAATAGAAGAGTAGCAAGCAAGAAGAGTGACTTGGTAAAGTCTGGAGCAGCTGTACCAAGGTGCATACTGTCTGTTCTCTTGCACACTTTCACCTGTTCTTTCTTTCAGTTACAATTGTCTGTAATTCGATTGCACACAATTTCAATAACAAATGTTATCAAGTATACAAGGGATACCGAGTGCAGAAAAGCATGGAAACACTTAATAGAGCTAATTGCATGGTCTTAATCAGAACAATCTTCCCTCAGAGAATGCAGGTCCTCTCCAAATGTAACTGTTTATTAGAGTGTTTTAACATCTGCAAAACACACGCCAGTGCGTTACAATTCATCCTTTTAATAAATGTTTTGGTGAAAGTTTTCATATAACAGTTTTTTGTCTAATTTAAAATGAAAATAAGTCCCAGTATGTCAGAATTCTTCGCAGAACAGAGAATTATGTTTTCTGACCAACTGTAGACATCTGACAAATGATAGGAAACAGCCTATGTCTGAATGGATTGTGGCTGTGTGGAGCTCTAAGCTTGTGCTTACGTATGTATTATCATGAAATCAGATTAGAGAAGTAAAAGTTGTTTGCATTAATGAGGAGAAACATTGTAAAACTGGTGTCAAAAAATAGATCATGTAAATGCAATGACATATGGCAAAGCTAATTAAATTTCTCGATTGCAGTGTTATTGCAAGTCCCTCATAGTCAAGGGTAACAGGTCCGTTTTGGAGCGTGGGAGTGCTGACTCCACAAGATGACTCCACAAGCAATAAATGCGTTTCACTGTCTGCAGCATCTCTCAATGTACAAAGAAGGTTGTTGCTGTATTCACATCGCCTCGTCCATCCTCCTCTTTATGTGTAGTTCTTGCCCAGTGTCCTACTGGTTTGTGGCCAGTGTTTTTCGTCCTACTGGTGTGCTGTTGCCTGCTAGGATTTTGACAGTGCTGGCCAATAAGTTCTTGACTTCCAAAGTTCTTGAAGCATTTTTTTGAGCAGCAAATCACTTGATAGATTTTGGATAGCCAATGCGGATAAAAAAGATCTACTAAACCTTTTCTGTTACAGGGATTAAGCAATAAACCACGGAAGTATTTGAAGAAATGAAAAAAACAGAGGTGAATATTTTGAGATATATGTATATACACACACATACAATAAGTATGTACCTGGAGACATGGTTCAATTTGATTGCCATACAAATGAATGGAAATGGTGTCATGTCCAAAGTGGCAGCTGGGTTGATGACATGGAGGGACAACGCACAAAAGTATTTCACGCACAAGCCAGCATGTTCCCTAACCAGAATTAACTTGAGAAAAAGCATTGCCAGTTTAGAATAGTCTCCAAAGTCTTTTAAAATCCTGTTGCAGTATTTTTTCCCCAATAAACCTCAGCACAAGCAAATTATGCTAGACAACTGCACACCTCATTGTCGTCTTTAATTATTTCTTAAGTTTGATCAAGCTTTAGGAAAAAAAGTCTTGTCCTTAGTTCCTGACATTGCATATAAAGGACAGGTCAGCTTGCATATACTTCTCATGATGGGAACTACTTCTATCACATTTCCTGTAACTTCATGTTTCTAGGCCAAGTAATCTTGCATTTGATTAAGTAAACACCTTTGTCCTAATGACTTTATGCCTACTTTAAAGGCGTTGCTGTACCTATTGTTCTACAAATTTGTCAGTCTGTTATTTTTTTTTTTTAACTTATCAGTGAAGTATAAGTCAAAACCAAATAGAGAAGACATTTTGTTTTTTTATCGTTAGTATGGAAAGTCCAAGTGAGAAGCCAGGTTTTGCATAGTACAAACGATTAAAAAATAAAAAAATCTTAACGAAGGAACAGATTTTTATGTTTTGCTGGTGATGTCATGAGAGGAAGTATGTGGAGAAAGGAAGATGAAATAAAGAAAATCCGTGTCCAATATTGACCTCAGATAATGTTGCCAACAGCTCTACTTCACAGACTTGCATGAAAGACCTTTCCCACCAGCCACTGTAAACAGTATGTGTTGCTTTCTTCATATTACATTACCCCAGACACTGGTTATTAGAAATGAAAGGCTTCATTTCTGAGATTTCATGAGAATATGTTATTGTCATGCGAAATCCAGGAAGATGACCCATCCACTACTAAAATTATTACCATAAAGGTACAAAACTTGGCAAGATTGAAAGGAGCCTTATAATGAATCTATTTTATAATATTTATTAATGTTTACCTTGCTTTACTTTATCCCACTTACTGCTTGATGTTGGCAAACTGCTCCAGAAACAGCATTAATATGGATGAGAAAAAAAGATTAACATGTAAATAAGTAATGAAAAGTATTTACTAGAAATAGAAGTGGCATCCATATGTGAAAAACCCTTGCCAACATTGTAAGTATTAATAGTTTTGTCTATGTTTATATGTGGCCAGACCATGCGGCTATTCTTCATGATGGTGAATGCTGGCAATTTTTGTACTACATTTGGTCCAGGAGCTTGCATTTAGAATTATAGCAGAAAGCACATTTTTAAGTCCCTGTATTTAAGAAAGAAATACCTATACGGCTTTCTGTCAGCTGTTCAGTACAGTAGTTTGCTGTTAGGACCTTCCTTTCACAGATTACATAGGGTTAAGGCTTGAAGGCTTTAACTAGTAAAGAGAAATCAAGGAAAGACAAGATGAAACGATGCATGCAAGGAGCAGCTGAAGGACATTTTCTATCTCTGTTTGGAGATACCAAATTATGTCAGTTATCAGACATTCTTGTATAGCTGAGAAATGCTTCATATTTCTTCATGTTATTTCTATGCTTTTCCACAGTCTAAGTTTCACATGAGATTATATCGGGTTGTATTAGCTCTGATTGTTCAGCACCACTGTGTCTTGCAAGGTCAGTGGATTCAGAAATTCTTCACTTTTTAAGATCCCTGAGAGGAAGAAAGGCAGCAGTTGCCAACCCTCGACACACAACTCCCACCCATGTGTTGGAGAAAACTTTTCCCTGTGCACGAGGATATGCAAGGACCACATATATCGCCTGTAGAGGTTGCTGGTAAATTGACATCAATGGTCGTGGCTGCATTTGAAGGAGAGGACAGTCAGTATGACTGCCTGAGTCCTGGCTGACAGGAGGAGTAGCAGAACAGATGCTGGACATAGTTTCCATATTTCCCACACTGAAACCTCAATCTCACTTATGTGCAAGAAGAGAGAAAAGATGGTTAAAGAGGAAGTAAGGCTAATTCTAGTTTCGACCATGTTCTCTACTTATGCTGACTCCTCAAAATTATGCAAAAGCTTAGATGGCCAGTTCAGCTTTTGTAACGTGCTCAAGGGAGGGGTGATACAGGTCCTACTGTGCTTCAAGACAGGCCAGCAAAGTCCAGTGAGGACTCAGAGTAAAATGTCAGAGCTACTCGCTATCGTAGAGTACACATTAATAAACCTTCCACATGAGGACCGACCCGACAGCATGCAAAGTTGGCAGAAACTCAGTTATTCCTACAGAGCCTTTACAGATCTGTCAGCATGCACTGACTGATAACTAGCAGGATGGAGTACAGATGAGTGTTTGCTATTAAATCAGAACAAAACTCTAGCTAGCAAATTGAGCTTCTTTTGTCCATGAATAACCAGGCATTTTTTCCTGAAATGTGAAGTCTGAGCCTGTCTCTTGGGTTCATTTCTGTTTGTCTTGGTTTTGCCATAGTCTTTTAGATATTCACACAACCCTTATTCATTGGCCTTATATTTCCAGCATTTGCTGTCCTCCTCAGGAAGTTAAAATGTGTGTACTTTTCCTCTTTGTGCAACATAATAGGCATCTGTAGCACAAGCAATATTTACTATCATTAGTAATGCCAATAAATAGAAAAGCCAGGGGTTTTTTGTTTACATTTATACTTACCCTAAGTATTCATAAATTAACTGACATTAGGTGGAGTCAAGTTTAATAGGAACCAGAATAAATTTGCTTTGTTTCACTTGTATGGGGGAGGATGAGAAATATATCCATTATATAGTGTTTGATGCCTGTTTTGAAAAGGTCTATTAGTAAATGGTTTACAGAGTAAAATAATATTCTGCCTGTTGTATTTGCAATCTTGTATCTGCTTTCTCCTGTATAATTCACACTTTCATGTATTTACTTGAGCTAGCTCTTCCAAAATTAACATTTCATTACATGTTTTTTGGCTCATGTATTAGCTCTACAGAGGGGCAGAAAAGAGGGAACTGTGCAGTAAATAGTCGCAGGCGTGGGATGCATTGTGATCGCCTGGCCAGGCTCTGTGTGTGTGTATATATATAATTTTTTTTTTTCATGAAAAACTCTCATGGACTGCTGAGAAAGAACTTTTTATTTTTCTTCCAGTGTATTTTCCTTCCTTTCCTTTCTTTCTTTAGTTCTTGTGATATGATCCCTGCTGCTTTACTGTCCAAGCACATCAAGTCCCCCTGCTGTCTCTCAGCGCAGTGTAGCCAGGGAGCAATCTCTGGGGAGCAAGGGACCAGCAGCCATCTCCCCCCACACCTCCTTGAAAAGCAGGAGCTGTATGCAGTCCTTCCCAGAAAAGGCTCATCAGAAAAGCTTCAGACCACCAACAGCAGCAGTTTTTAGCAGGCCAGAGACCCACAGGAGTCTGAGAGGCATGGCAAAAAGGAGAGGCGTTATTCTGGCATCCCTCCTGTCTCGCAGAAGCACGTTCACACGCCCAGAGACCCAAGAGGCATCAGTTCGGTAGCTGGGCGCAGGCTGGGGGAAGAGCGTGCAAAGCAGGGGTTAACGTTAATGGTGATAGCCCGGTGGTGACCTTTGCGCTGGAACGCCGTCTG